>NC_142516.1:178432727-178738409 GCF_057876585.1 Rhinolophus sinicus
GGAGTGGAAGGTGTAGTTTCTTGTGAGGAAAGGATACACTTCTGAGTCAGGCGGGCTTGAATTTAAGTCCCAGCTGTTCACATCATAGCTGTGTGACTCTGGATCACGTCCCGAACCTCTTCTATAGCTCAGTTTTCTCAGTTGTAAGATGGAGATAATATCCAAACCTTCTCATTATTGATGCAAGGATTACATAGGATAATGTGTTTAAAATGCTTAGGCAGTGTTTGGTCCTTCAGCAGAAGTGTTGAGTAAAAGCCAGCTTGAAAAATTTTGTTAAATTAAAAAAGCAAAGTCAGTGGACAGTGGAGATTGAAAACAATCTTTGCTTTTTTTTCAGGAACATTACCAGTATCGATATTAAAATTTGTATTTAACTATACAGCCCATCAATTACCCTCTTGAGCATCTATCTCCGGTTAAGGAAAATTGATGTTCACACAAAAACAAATTTTTTCAGCAGCTTTATTTGTCACAGCCCCTAACTTGAAAGAACCTAGATGTCCATCAACAAGTGAATGGTTAGACTATCGCATATCTGTACCACAAATACTACTCAGCAGCAAAATGGCATGAATCATTGATACATATGACAACATGCATGCATCTCAGGAGAATTATCCCGATTGAAAAATGTCACTTCTAGAAGGTTACACACTGTATGACTCCATTTATATACTGTTGCTTCAAGTAACCAAATTATAGAGATGGAGAACAGTACAGTAGTTTGGGATGGAGTCTGGAAAGGTGTCAATTTTGGCCGTGAGTATCAGGAGGGTGTCTTGTGTGGTTGAAACAGTTCTGGTGGAGATGGATATACAAATTTGCCTGTGGTGATGGTTATACAAATCCAACACGTGATAACGTTGCATAGAACTGCATACGCATACACACATGAGTGTGAAGCTGGTAAAATTGGAACAAGCTCTGTGGAGTATACCAATTTGAATTTCCTGGTTTCGGTGCGGTGCTCTAATTATGCAAGCTGGTACCACAGGGTGGAAGTGTGTGAAGAGTACTTGGGGTCTACCTGTACATTTTTTTTGTAACTTCCTATGAATATATAATTTTTTTCAGAGGAAAGTGTTAAAAAAAAATGTTTGTAAAATGGGTCCCAATTTCATTTACAACACTATTACATTACTTGACATTTTAAAGCTGTGAGGGAAGGGATGGAGAACAGCTTGTTAAGAACGTAGCCAAGTTTTGTCTCAGTAAATGACATGATTCACTCATTAACTGGAAAGTTTTGAGTATTGCAACCTTATAATTCTTGGTTATTTGGCATATTAAGTATGTTTCTAGCTCCTGGACATTCAGGTAATCTGTCTGATCTTTAAAACTTTTAATTTTTTAGTGTATGAACTTGAAGGCAAACTACATGAATTGAAAAATTCTTGGGTAAATTTAGTTATTTTTGTTATGAGTGGTTACTCTAATTTTACTGAATATGCTGTCGTGGAAAAAAAGATTTCTATAGTTAGGATACAGTTATATTTAGCTAGTAAATATCTATGTAATTCTTTGAAAGAAAACTGTCAATTAAAAATTTGAAATTAAGATTATAGAAGACATTAAGACTTGAAGAAATTAAAAAATACATCTGTCTAAAGGCTTGATATAGTTTTGAAGTGATTTCTTTTTTTAACAGCTTTATTCAGATGAAATTCACATTATATAGTCTATCCACTTTGAATAATACTGGGGATGTCCAAAAAATGTGTACCATGACTTGTATTCATCTTTTGTTATCGGTATATATTATTACAATTTTAGTACAATTTTTTCCTTTCTTAAAATGTGTATACATTTTTTTGGCACCCTCTGTACAGCTCAGTGTTTTTATGTATATTCACAGAGTTGTGCAACCCACATCACAATTTTAGGACATTTCACTACCACACCCCCCAAAAAATCTCCTCATCTCTAAGCCTTCACCTTATAATACCCTTATTCCCCCAGCTCTAGGCACCCATTAATGTATTTTCTATCTCTATAGATTTTCATATTCTAGACATATGGTATAAATGAAATTGTACAATTTCTGGGCCTTTGTCACTGGCTTCATTCACTTAGCATAATATTTTCGAGGTTCATCCATGTTTATAACATGTATCAGAACTTCCGTTTTTTTATTGCCACATTATATTCTATTGTATGGATGTACTACATTTTGTTTATCATTTGTAATTTGGTGGACATTTGGGTTCTTTCTACGTTTTAGCTGTTATGAAAAATGCAGCCATGGATATTTGTGGAGATGATTTCCTTTTTAATGAGTGCTTATTTGCCATATTTAGTACAAGGTGATAAGGGTGAAAAGCAGGGGACTAACAGCAACGTCTCCTTTTAATCGTTGTAGACGTGACCTGTTTGATTCAGTTCTTGAGAAATTTTTACCAAGATATAGGTGGCTGGTCACATTTGCTTAAATGAAACTAATTGCCTTAGTTACAAGTAATTATATTTCCTTTTCATGATTAGAACGGTTATTTTTGGAAGTCCTATAGACGTTAAAATAAATTTCTGATACTGTTCTTAAAGTTTAATTTTCATTGAAAAGTGAAAGTTCATTGTAGCATCATATAAATTCATTTCTTTCTCTTTTTTTCTGAGAAGTTCAGGTTAAATTTGCATGCTCTTGATCAAGAGTAGAAAATGGAAAGGATTGTTAATTCTCACTTCCCTTACTCAATCATTTTGTTGTGGGTTTTTACTCTTTAATTGAGGTTTCCTGTTACTATGAAGCTTAATGTGTCAGATCGCTAGGCGGTGACAAGCTTAAGTTAAGAGAGATCCCATTTTCTAGATAGCTAACCTGGGGGAAAAAATAAATGGATTCTGTTTTCTGGGATTGCTGATTGTGCACTATTTTGTTTAAAATGATCAAGCAGCACTTTGGTAATACCTAAAGGTACTTTCCTCTTGGGGTTTTTTCTGAATTTTCTACCAATAAAGTATATTTTAAAACGAGCTGGTTATCAATTTCCCCATAAAGCTATTGCTCTAAGTGACCATTTTACTCTATTATCTATATAGTTTGCATTTAGTAAAACATACTAGTCTGGGTGATATTAGCAGATCACCAAATTAAAAATAAAACTTGTTTATTGTTGAGTAAAATAGAAACCAGGTGTTTGCTTTTAAATTGGGGAAAGGGGAGTTAGTAAAATAAAAAAGAATTCACTATTTTGTTGCAAAGTATATTGATAACAAAGTACTTTTTAAAGGAGGATAGTTAGATTTTTCTTGAGTCTGAAATTAATAATGAAGACAATTTGCCTACCTAAGATTCTGACAGAAAGAGCATGCTTCCACCCCCCTGCTGCCCTCCCCACCCCCCATTGTGTAATGCAAAGGTGAAGAACTGGGAACCAGAAATAACTCAAAATTATTTTCAGCTCTTACAGAGTCTTACTATCAGGAAAGAAAGTACAAATATAAATATTGGATTATAATAAATGTACATTATTTTTTCAAGCGTATGAGACGAGGTTTTCAGCTTCAAGCAACATGATCCCCTTTAGGTAATTTAAGCAGGAAATATTTCTAGGTACCTTATAGAAATTCTGGCAGGCTCAAGGAATCCTGCGTGGATAGTGCATAGCCAGAGGCAACGCAGAAGAAGAAATGCTAGACCACATCTGGGAATGTTCTAATGGAAACACCACTTCCGAAATTCCACTGGTCAACACCCAAGACTCTAAGGACAGCAGAGGTTCTGCCACAGCACTAAACCTCCCTTCACAGGGTCCAGTCTTCGTACCGTGTTTCCCAGAATATGAGATCTAACCGGAAAATAAGCCCTAGCATGATTTTTCCAGATGACATCCCCTGAAGATAAGCCCTAATGCATCTTTTGGAGCAAACCTTAATATAAGACCTGGTCTTATTTTCGAGGAAACGTGGTGGATCGGCTGTGATGCAATCTGTGTAATTCGTCTCATAAAGTATTTAATTAAGCCTGCTTGCCAGCAGGACTCTGAGCAGCAGGTTGAAGCCAGCCCTGCCTTCCAGGTCCCAGATCCAGTCAGCTGAACAAATCCTGTAGGTTTTGTCCCAGGGTTTACCTTACGATACGAGGAGACTTTCTTCTTCATTTTTGCTCTTGATCTTTCCACATGGTCAGAGATACTAATTCAGGTACAGCATGATGTATTAATGATCATACAGACTTCCCCTGTCCAACAAGGAGGAAGTCTAGGGCAGTCCTTTCCCCCATAACAATCTGGCCTGTGAGCTGATGCCGACCTGAGTGCCTTCCTGGGCTAATACGGTGCCACTGATCACTTCAGCTAAAATCAGGGACGCGTTTCTTGCCACTTTTTCTAATTGGGGGACTCTCATTGTAGGGGTAACTGCCTGCGGGTACACATAAATTAGTGACCAGTTTTCTCTCCAGAAGGCTTCCCACAGTAACCAAGGATAGCTCCAGTTTGGAGAGATCTCCGCAGTTGTCTGCGGGCTGCGTGGTGTACCAGTAGTGGCTCCGTCAACACTTAACCATCTCTATGACCACAGCTAAGGTTCAAGTCACAGTGTTTTTGGCGAGAGAGGCGAGTTAATGCCTGGCTCCCCACAAGATGGTCTTGAAGGTGCACTTGGTGTTCCTGGAAGGAAAGTGTTGCTTATAGTTGTTGGGTGTCCCCTCAGTTGGGACCTTCATCAGCTGAGGGGGCTACTGAGTGATGGCGCTTTCAACTTGGCCTCCCGGCTGGCTGATACACTTTAGGATTCTCAGTTTTGGAAAGAGTTGAGTCTAATCCTTGGTTTTGGAGGGACTATATGAAGACATGGCAGAGATGGCAAACAGGTTGTGCTGTAGGAGAGGAACCTTGAGCTTCACGAGCCTGAAGCTTTTATCATGGATTATAAGTATGCTTACCCTTTGCTCCAAAGAGACATTGTCTTCATTATACCAGACAGGAAGCGTGCTGGCCCTTTGCTCTGGAGAGAAGACACTGTCTCTGTCTCCTAAGGTTCCTGGCTTTGCAGACGTCCTTGGAAAGATCATCCAGAAGAAAGGTCGTCAGCGCCTCTACTTAGAATACATGCAGAAGTGTAAGAAACCGCTGAAATTGTCAGGGAGCAGACCACTAAGCCCCCTCATGTCACCTTCCTGACTTTGTCTTCAGTCTGATACTCCTGGTGGTGTTCCCATATATTCATTGTACCTTGATATACACTGAATGAAGTGAAACCTCCATTAATTTTGGTTCCTGCGATACTATGGAGTATTTTCCCTACATTACTTTCTGACTAAAGGGAAAACATGTTTTGCAAAGGTTCTTTATCAGAGGGGAGGAGAACTTGTTGTCAGAGAGCAAACATGAAAAAGAGAAGAGATGCAGAAGTTTGTCTCAGAGGGGCAAAATTATTGTTCTCTTGTCTTGATGCTTTGTAAACCTGTAACATCTTTAGTCTCTGAATTTGCTCACTTAAATTATACTTAAATCCTTTTATTGAATTGCCTCCAGGTTTCCCAAAATTTGACTTAAATACTTTAAATTTCACTTTAAATACTGATAACTAGTTGGGTTTATGTTGTGCTTCTGTGGACCACTTATTTTTACTATTATCCAGTAAAAGTAATTCAAGTCTCATAATTTTTTTTTATCCACTATTTTAAAATACATAGCTATTATTCTCTTTATTTTTTTAATTGTAGTAACATATACATAATGTAAAAATTACTATTTTAACCATTTTTAAGTGTATGGTTCAGTGATCTTAAGTACTGATAATGTTGATCATACAATGGGCTGATAATATCTTTCTAGGATTCGGTGGATGAGTGGTTGGTATGTCCTTCCAGGATTCCTGTGGTAGATATTTCTCTACCGCAGAATATATTTAAAAAAAAAAAAAAAAAAAAAAAAAAAGCCAGAAATATAATCCAAGCCTTTGGTGTCTCTCAAATTGTTCCTAGAGGAAAAATTATGTTCCAAACACATTCAGGTATCTGACACGCACATGGTCGTAACAAGTATCTCATGGTTACAAATTAAATTGCAGAGGGTGGTCACATTTAGAGAACAATAAGAAAAAAGGAAAGTATTCTGTTCATTTATAATAGAATGAATCAGACAATTTGAAAATGATACTCTTGCAGAAACTTGCTTTGTGGAACAGTGTGTGTTAATCTGGGTCCTTTGAGAGCAAGACCTTTGATGTGCACGAAATAGGGGAAATGCAGGAAATGCCTATGAGGGAACCTGGAGAGGCAGTTGGGGAGAGGCTGGGAGATGTCAGACTCAATGCAGCTCTGCCCCTGATGAAGGGGAGAGGGAAGGAAGGAAGGACGGTTGGGTGGAAGTATCTGAGGCTGCCATGTTCTAGGAGAACTTGAAAAAGGGAGTAGGGGAATCCTGGAGCTGAAGTCCTGCGTGTCCCGGGGTCAGGCATGTTTTAATATTCTTGCTGTGTTCAGCGACTGGCTGGGAGCAGTCTGTGGGAAGTGTGTCTTCAGCTCTAATATTGTGATGGATTTCAGAGGGAGGCAGCGCAGGCTGTTAGTCATCTATAGTCCTTGTGGTCAAAGATTGAGAGTTGCATCCCCGTGGCTGCCACAAAGACAATGAAAACTTTGCTTAAAAACAAACAACAACAACAACAAAAAAAGCTCTTCAATCTCGAGTTCAACTACAGACTAGATGTTTGAAAATTTGATTTGGTCTCATTTTTCCATGACTCAGAAAGTAGGAAAAGAACCAATCTTTTTTAATTGAAAATTTTGGAATTTCCCCCCATGATATAAGTAGTTTAGGTTCATTAAAGTATTAAAAACAGAATATGAAAAAATCACCCTTCGTTGAGTTATTGGATATTGGACATTGAAATTTGTCATTGGGCAATAATCAGACAAACATGACATTAGTTAGTTGTATTGAAACAAACCAGAGGTTAAAATGCCTTGTGATTTAGCCAAGTTTATTTGCTCCCATATGTTTTTGTTTCCCTCAGGCCTTAAATGTTCAAAATGCATCCGAGTTTAATTTTGCCTGAGGCTAAATCAAGGCCTTATAATGAATAGTCATATTTTGATTTACTATTTCTTTCTGTTTTAAATATCCTCCCCCCCCATAAAAAACTATTGTTAACTGAAGTTATTTTCAATTTCAAATAAATTCTCAAATTTAATGACAGACTAAATGAGGAATACAAAGTATCATTTTTAGGGCCATTGTTGGGGCATTCCAGAATGATGCAGAGATCAGTTTCTTTTAGTTCCTCTCTGTTTTGACGACTACTTTTATTGAGGTTTAATCCCATTAATCAATAGGATTAATATATCAGTATGAATCAAACACCAAACATGTTAAATTG
Organism: Rhinolophus sinicus; assembly: GCF_057876585.1. Classification (NCBI taxonomy): domain Eukaryota; kingdom Metazoa; phylum Chordata; class Mammalia; order Chiroptera; family Rhinolophidae; genus Rhinolophus; species Rhinolophus sinicus. Next base: position 178,440,054 of record NC_142516.1, read on the forward strand.
GACTGGTAAATAATATGCCATGAAGCTAATAGACATTAAAAGAACAATACTTTAGTAAAATATACTTTAATAGGAACGCATTGTAATATTGAGCACACCTACTAGTATCAACTAGTAGTTAACATTTTTGTCTAGAGTTTCCTGCCAATTTTCTGAATCTACATAATTCATTTCTTCACTTATGTGACAACAGACCCCCAGAAAGATAAACTTAACTCATGCCTCAAAGTTAAATGCCAGGTTTCATAGATAGCCAGTTAGTTAATTATGCAATGACTGCTGCACACTTGATTATGCTAGATATTAGAACTATGAAGATGAATGAAATACACTCCTGCCCTTAAGAAGCTTATACTCAGGAATTAAAAGCTAGCTAATGTTTCATGTGAAAACTGTAATACTGACAGTTTCAACAAAATTCATGGGAGGATATAGAAGAAATTAATCATGTCTCAGGGGGAGTGTTTGAATAAATATTTAAAAATTCAAGTTTGTTTTTCAGGGTTCCTGTTCATGTAAGTTATAGCCCTTGAATCCTGTGATTTATTTTTCTGAATCTGTATGGGATATATGCAGTCACCCCAAGTTATGGCTTGCTCTCTTACTGTATCTGTCATTTACAGAACATTTAATTGGAAATATAAATAAAATTGTAGAACTTCATCTGCTGATGTAACTTACTATTTCTGTGTTTGTCTATGTTATGTAGTCTGTTTAGTTTTTGTTCTGAACTAATGTATGTGAATTTCAAATTCTTTGGACTTCCTTTATTTGTACTGGAGGCAAAATATTTCTCTGGAAGCATCATTTACTCATTTTAACTTGATAAATGTGAAATTTGTGCGAAGAGAGACACATGATTTCTGCTCTGCGGAAGGGAAGATGAACAGCAGTCTAAGCGGTTATCTTTCAGACCCAGATAATGAGTATTCACAGATTCTGATAGAATTTTTCTTTTTCTTTATTGTTGCTTGTTTCCAATCTGGATTTAGCTTCTGCAGCGGATATGCCTTTAATGTATTAGAGCCATCATTTTCCTTGTAAGAACATCTACTGAGGGTGGACATGTTGACTAAAGAGTGAACTTCCGAAAAAATACTTGCTGTGCTGTTTGTTAGCTGCTATCTCAGTGCCTTCAGCACAGTCTGGACAAAGCCTCTGTGTGGACAGCCCGTGGACAGATTGGACAGGCCTTGTGCCTGGGACTCAGGCATCACACCTGTTAGTGTATCTTGAATTCTGTACTTAAAGTTGATTGACCAAAAATGTTCAGAAACCAAAGGTTAACAATGCATATTATTATTTTTTTATATTTACATCGAGCAGAGTGATAGCACTTAATCATGTACTAGAGGAAATTTAGGTGGCACTCCTTCACATATGAAGACTCCTCACTGTATTTCCAAGGGCAGAAAGCTACTTTGCGGAGTAAATGAAGCAGATTCTGGCATGTTCCTCTGTCTTGCTGTTAACCTCTCTACTTCTAACCATTCTCCTTTGATCATGGCCTTGTTCTTAAGATTGCCCTTGACCAGCTGTATTCCTCATCTTGGATATCAGAATTCTGTGTGCAGTTGGTCTCCTTTATTGTCCCTTGTTATGTATCTTTATCTTCTAGTTTACGGCACTGCTGATATTGGTCCCTCTGTTTGTAACGACCGTTTCGGCTGCTCATTTTCCTGGTCTTTGTGGGCTCTGCTGGTCTCAGTCCTTCTAGTGCTTCGTCAGTCTGCTGCCGCCTTGGAGGAAATCCCCAACCATACTAAAGCCCAGATGGACACACACATCCTTCCAGTTAGAAGTTACGTTAAAAACACCTTTTCTCATGTAAGGTTTCTTTTTGATAATTAGGAAAAGAGTAGCAAAATGAGCTTGACAGAATTTGCTTTTCAAATTATTAGAAAGGAGTCCATGATCTAACACTTCACGATAAGTGTCTTATGTAGACTTGCTTAAACAAAAGGTTAATAGGCAGTATTTCTAAAGTATAAAGATGCGTTTGGAGCAACAAGAATATTTAGAGCCAATCTCAAGTACATGCCTTTGGTTACTGGTTGTATGTTGTACATGTGTGAAGGCAAGTGTTCATCCGTGTGGGAGAGCAACCGTCTCCCTTTGTAGGAACTCTTCTTGTCAAGTCACCAAATTGCCAAATGCAGTGGTACCTGATTAGTCATCGTATTTGAGCTATTAGAGCATCTGACCCAGTGGATCACTGTCCCTCTTGAGACACTTCCTCCCACACTTCCAGGAAAAGCTCCTTGTTTTCCTTGTACCTCACTGATGGCTTTCCTGTATTTCTTCAACCCTCAAATCAAAACCTACAATTGAAACACACCTCGTATCAGTTCTTCTACATCCTTTTCCTCTCTCTCTACTGCCCCCTAGGTGATTCCATGCACCATCCTGGTGTCCACATGCTGTTGCTGTGGTAACCTCTTCCTTGAGCCGCAGTCTCCAATATCCAATTTCTCTCTCCACTCTTTCCGATGACGATCGCTAATGACTCCCTCCAATTTAACACCTCCCAAAATGAACTCCTGATCTTTATTCCCAAGACTGTTTCTCCCACAGTCTTTTCCATCTTAATAAATGACAGTTTCATCCTTTGATTTGCCTGGGCTCAAAACCGTGGAGTCAGATCTTGATTCCTCTCTGTCACAGTAATTTCTGTCTTTTTTTTTTTTTTTTAATAGCTATGTTCCTAGCACCAAGAACAGTTTCTGGTACCTGGCGGGCACCAATAATAAGTAGGCTTTGCAGGAATGAAATGCATGAGCTAATAAAGCAGAGAAGGTGAACTGCAGTTATCTTAGGATGCTCCCTGGAGAGCAGAAGCTCCTTGCTTTGTGACTCGCCTCAGTTCCAGAGCTGCCATTGAAGCAATTATTAGCTTGGCATAATGTAAGTTAATGGGGATCATATGCTACGTTTTTGGAACATCAAGCAGACCACGGTGATTAATTCTTCGTGATGAACATCTCACTCATATTTCCTTGAGTTTCTGTTACTATCCCCGGCTGACACTGGGCAGGTACTCGGCAACTAATTTTTGTTAATGAATGAATGATTCCTAATGTACAATTCAATCTTAGAATTGTAAAAATGGGACTTATTTTATTCTCCTGTCAAACATGTTTCTCTCCTTGAGTGTTATATCTCTGTGAATGGTGCCACCTCATCTCCAGTTGAACAACCAAGGTGATAGGGCTCTCGTAAATTCTCTCTTTCTACTTCAACCCCTTGTCAGTCCAGCCATTATACTCAATCACTTTTTCCTCTTTATATTTCACATGTTGTTCAAACCCTCCTTATTGTGCATCAAAGTGACTTCTACAGTAGCTTCTTAACTGGAAACTATTGCCTCTATTATTGCCTCTTCTTTGCATAAAATCTTTTATGATTTCCCCTGTTTTTGGTTGAATCTGAAGTTTCTGACTTAGCACACGGCTGCGTCTTATCTGTGCGGTCTTGTCCGACCGCGTCTGCATTGATTGACTTCTTTCCTATCCTCCCCCTGCCCACCCCAGGAAGTAGTCAGGACATCTGAATTCCTTGTTATTCAACAAAAGAGCCCACATCTTGGAACAGGTTTATTCCTCTGCTTATAACAGCTTGGGCCTCCTCTTCATTAGGCTGCCTTCCTGTTACTCCTTAGGAGTCTGTACCTTTACTATGCTGTCCTTGTTTTTATTTATTGTCTCCATATTCCTTTTATATGCCACACATATCTCTTGTATGTAGTACATAGTATATTTTTAATCACTGTATCTATTTGCCTTCAGTGTCTCTAGAAATTGATTTATATGGCTTAGATGCCAGATTGGCACCCAGTTTTGTTGGTAATGCTATATGAGTGTGAAATTATCTGATACAGCAGGTCCGTACATCTCAATATACTCGTATGCGTTATAAACATGGAAGGAACTCTTTGGTCTTTACAAACTTGATTATAGAATTTTTATCTGTAAGGGAACAATACATTTTGCTGTATACTTGTATATATTCATAGACATGTGTTTACATGATTAATATAAATATATTAATGTGAAATAATCAAAGAATGGTTATAGGTCATGATAATGGCAAATTTCATTAGAATTCGGAAGGATATTTTATAGAACTAAATTCATTATTTCACCTTAATTCCTAGTTTTCCTTTTATGGAGAAATACCTTTTAGAATGTTTCCCGGAAATACTTTAGATTATCCTTTCCCTTCTTTCTCCTCAATTTCATGCTATTATTTTTCTTCACAATCTACTTTCCATTTAGGTGATATTTGCTGCAAATTTTTGTTACTTTTGCTGCTTTTTTTTGTCTATAATTTGCATCTTTTCCAGAAACCTGGTGACTAAGACTGATTTAATTTCTCTGAATGTACAGAAACATTATTTATACACTCTTTGAGATCTTTTAAAATTACATAGTATTTCTGAAAAACACATTTGTGGGTACTGGGTAATGACTGCCAAGAAAGTGGAAAGAAAGCATTTTAAACTTGACTTTTTGATGTGAACTGGTTACAGCTCAGTGAATGTGTACTGGAAAGATTGACTCTATTTTAAGATTTTCTTTCTTTCTTTCTTTTTTTTCTTCTTTTAAATGTGTTTTCCTTTCCCCTCTCTTCTAGCACATTTCCCACCACCACTTTAAACATTCTTACGTTTTGACAGTAGAGGCATGCTGGTCAGATTTTAGCATTTAAATATAAAATACAACAATTATGATATATTTCAGCCAGCAGGGACTGAGACCCCTATTGGTGTCTTAATCCAAAAATGGCGTTTAAAATTCCTATAAACTTTGCCTTAAGGGATGCAGAAAGGACAATTTAGGGAACAGCATGAAGTTAAACATTGATCAGTAGGCCAGTCATTCTTGCTAGATTTCAGTAGAATGTAGACTTAGAAAAATAACATCATCAACAGCAGCAAAGCATAGTTTTGCTTCTCTAGAGACAATCTCTCTTGCTTCCATTATATGGATTTGAGATGATGAATGATATATTTCAGGCAGGGATAATAAAATGGAGAGGTTGAAAACTGGATTGTGAAACTTGAACTGGAAAAACAGTGCATTGCATGTTTCTCCACTTCTTTTCTCCCACAAGAACCTTTAAATATTTGAAAAAACAAAACAAAACAAAAAAAACCCCCAATGAAACTATACTTCTTATATAATTTATAATTAAAATATTGTACATAAAAGTGATTGTTTTCATAGACTGTTCTGTGAAGGAAGATATTTGATAACTGTTTGAACAAAACCTTGATGTTTCAGTTCTATTTACCTTTTTTTAATGTTGGAATCCAAGTCTGACTCTGGCTGTGTAATCTATTGTAGGTAGCATGTATGCAGCTCATCAATGCCCTGGTTACATCTCCTGATGATTTGGACTTCAGGCTTCACATCAGAAATGAATTTATGCGTTGTGGATTGAAAGAGATATTGCCAGTAAGTGCCCTGCAGTCTCCTTGTTAATATTTAAATTAGGAGTCCTCAAGTAGGGGGAAATTTAGATAAATTACCTTCAAGAATAATTTGTGGAAAAAAGGCTTGAATATGAAAATCTATTTTTGAAATATAGATGATAAGATTTTTGAGTATTTAAGTGTTTGAAGGCTATAAATCAAGTGGAGTGGTTGGTTTCTTGTTTATATGTTTTTCATTAATTTTTTTGCGTTCTGAAAAAAGTTCATTATAATTTCTGTTTGATATCCACAGAATTTAAAATGCATTAAGAATGATGGCCTGGATATCCAACTTAAAGTTTTTGATGAGCATAAGGAAGAAGACGTGACTGAGTTCTTCCATCGCTTTGAAGATATTAGAGCTGAATTTGAATATCCTTTTGTTCTGAAGTCTAGGCAAATATGTAAAATTACTGCTAGACCTCCACAAACCAACCCCATCCCATGAAATATTTGATTTGTGAAATCTTTTCCGTATAAACAATATAAAATCAAACCTTTATGAATCAGAGGGATGGATGTTTATGTAAACCTTTCTTATTTTATTAGTTTAGTGCGTGATTTTGTGTGTACACACATGTGTAAATGGATGTTACAATCTACAAATGGATTCTGTTAGACAGGTCTCTTATGTGTATGTGCACAGTCTGTTATTTTTTCTTTTTATGTGTGTCAGCAACTCCCCGCCAATGCTTTCAGCTGGAGGAGCTGGAGGAGCCCTTAGCCTGCTGGTAAGCTCCTGCCCTACACCTTGGCTACACACTCCTGTGGGCCTTTGTTAACTCTGCGGGTCCGTGGGTGCCTGCTTTTCCAAAGCTCCATCAGCTTCCTGTCCTCCCCCAGGGATTCTCCATGGCGGTTAATGTCTGCTCCCATCTCCCTTGGTGAGGTTACCCCCAGGACCCAGTACAGTAATCCCAGCCAGCTGCCCACTACCCTTGCTACCAGCAGCAATGTGGCTCTAGCGAGGGAGGTTGAAGTTAATTGTAAAGGATAAGCCAGAAAGTGTCAGGTAAAGTTGTCATTTGCACACAATTTTTCCTCTACTCTCAAACCTAACTAGCTGTGTTTTATCATATGTTGAGTATGCATGATGCCTATTTTAGGGTAAGGCACACAATAATGTTTGGATAGCTTACAGAGCAGAGTGGATGTCATATTGTTTCAGTTGTTCGGTGTAGAAGCTAAAGAAACCCACATATTCCTTAATCAATTTACTGAAGCATATGATGTTTACAACATGGTGTGGAGCACAGTTAAGGAAACTAGAGCAGAGAGATATTTTATTTCTATTCTTCAGCATCTTTTACTGATTCGTAATGATTATTTTATAAGGTAAGAGGATGCATATTCTAATGTTTTCTTCCACTGATAAAGTTCTGTTAACTGTGAAATTTACCTGATGTTTGATTTGGGGAAGCAAATGATTTTTAAGATTTTTACTTTTATCATAATATCGATTCATAGAATGTGGTATTTCCTCTGGGCATATATTTAGATAGATAATCGTGAAATGATACTCCTATCACTTTTTAAGCACCAGTGGATTCCTGGTTACAACTTTTCATCTGAGTAAAAATGCAAACTAGCAATAAATTACTAGTTTATCATGTGATGGATAATATTTTCTGGTTAGTCCGGAGGCAGTAGGAATGATATTGATACATTTCTCATTGTAACTTACATGAAGAGCACTGAAACATTGCTTTTATTAAACACCTTGATAATGTAGGTGTGTTTAATATTGCTAATGTATTAGAAAAGCTAGACAAATGGCTTTTCAAGTTTGATTATAACCTTGCCTTCTTGAGCTTAACAAATTGTTTATCCTGTCTGTACCTTATCTATATGTAGTCATCTATGGATATTAGCACCTAACTTGCCTGGGTAGCTATGAAAATGAAATATTCATGGGGTGTACTCCTAGCCAAATGCCTGGCACATGGTAAATGCTCAATAAATGTTCTCACTTTCCTCTTCCTACTTTTATTCCTGTTTTATGAAGGAAGCTGAGACCTTTGAAGATAAACCCATTTTTGTTGCCACCAATTTAGCTTTGCTGAAATTGCATTCTCAAATACTGTGGGTAGTGAGTCTTTTCTTATTCTAATTTCAACTAGGAGGATTTGCTAGGCTTGTCTGATTCAGGCTATGTCCTCTGGGTCATGTCAGGGAGTATAGTTTAGGCATCTTGACGTACCTAACAAGAGAATTGAATGAGTCAAAAAATATTAAAACTTTAGGTTCTTTGGGATGAGTACGGATTATCCATCATATTTCCTCCCTTTGTAGAATTGAGAAACCCAATTGGTGTTCTAAAACTTGAGTTTAGTAGCCTGTTTTGATGCTTAATTTTCTGCTAATATTTTATTAAAAATAAAACAGTTTGAATATTTAACCACTTTATAAATGCTAGATAAAAATACTAATACATTAATTTCATAAGATGTTCTAATATTATAGGTAATGCTAATTTCTCCTCCACATTTACTTAACAGTGAAATTCAGACTTCCATTTACTCTAAAGTCACCCCATCCTGTATGGTTGGTCCTGTCAACCTCTGGTTGTTTGAGATTCCAAGAATGTTAACACTGTTGTTTGCTTTCAAAGATTTGAGTGTATCCCTAGTGTTGCCAGGGGGTCATATTTTACTTATGACCTTAATCCCTTCATCTGTGCTCCAAGAGCACAAGAGGTCAGCACAAGAGGTCCTATCTAAGTTCAATAAAAAACAAAACAAAACAAAACAAAACAAAAAAACCAAGCAGATTAGAAAACACAGCTGTCCCGGGGCATGCTCAGGTGATCAATCCCATAACTTTATTGCGATCAAGAGTCTCAGAGAAATATTAAATTGTATGTAGCATTGCCACCGTGACATCACTGAAGCCTCGAAGTTCAGTTATTTTGGTCACATTTTGAGTGTCACCTTTTTAATGTAATTCAGATCTGTGTCACTTTCTTCCTCAGCACTTTAAGCTTCAGGCCCTCAGTCTTTGTTCCAGACAGTGTTGCTGTGTGAAGGCAGTGTTCTTCCTCCGACTGCTGTAGTCAGACATTCCATCTTTCCCCACCCCCATGTTCCAAAATTCTCTTGATTTACTGTTGTTATTTGTTCCTATAAAGATATGATACTTTTATAACAAGATTCAGTCAGGATTATGGCAATGTACATAATATTTTTGTCATACATTAATTTTTAAAAATTAGTTTTTTATTTACATACAGTAAAATTCACTCTTTCTGGTATACAGTTCTGTGAATCTTGTTGTTTTGGTCTTAATTTCAGTTTTTGGTATCACTATCTTAGATGGACCTGGATTTTACCTTTCAGAAATCTTCGGTTATCTGAACTTTTTTTTGAGTGAACAGTTTAAGCTATTATTGATATGAATAAACATAATTCTTTTACTTTTTTAAATAAATAGATTAGGTATTTGATTGCAGAATGCAAAATATATTCATTTAACAGAATTAGTGGATAGGAAAATTAGAACCTTTGTCACTTTCACATTTGGCACATAAGGAAATTATACTGAAATGGAATTTGTTTGGAGAATGTATATCAAGGTAGCCTCTGCCAACCAAGAAAACTCAAATGCAGAAAGATAATTGGAAGGTGGAATAGAAGATCAAATTTAATTTTGTAACAAATAATTAGTGGCTTACCAAGTGCAGGATGCCATGCTAGTTTATTGTGCATGGGAGATAATTTCTGATATTCTGTAAAAATACTACAGAGAAAGTGAATATGATTGTAAAATATTGTCTAAAAATGGCATTTTATCAGTGAAGTAATGACAATTTATGGTCATCTCTTAATTAAAGTAATTCACATATTCCTCTCACATATTCACTAACTCACCAATATCACTCATAGAAATTATTTTCTCAATTTACATTTCTGGGAATCAGATGTACATTATTCTTTGCTAATATTGTGTTGCTGAAGAGTTTATGCAGAATTTCACCTGTGTTATAAATGAGCTCATAATTGGCAGTTGTGAAGGAGGGAAAACAGTTACTGAAATGATGATTTTTCTTTTAAATGACATAAGATAATTTGGTTAATTTTAAAAAATTGTATTATTAAATCAGCATTAGGATAGCGTTGAATGAGTAAAAAGGAATGGGAGTGCATCATTTAAATCCTCAAATGTGATAGATGTAAATGTGTGTGCAATTTGTGTACTTGAAGTATAAATGTGATTATGGCTAAAGTGTTAGGGAATGGAAGATTTTTTGCCAGAAGTGGAGAAAATTGAGGAAAACATTGATAATACTTTCTTGAGTTGATCTAGATCAGCAATAGTGTCTTGAACATTTTTACTCTGACAATTAGTCAGCAGTAGTCTTTTTGCTAATGTTAAGCTGTAGTGAATTTTATTCAGCATAATGAACGGTTTGTTAAGTGTCAGGTACTTAGCTCAAAGGTCATAGTTTATAAGAGAGGAAAGCCCAGTGGCAGAGAGGCCATCATATACATGTTGAGGATGGTTTAGAGAGCAAAAGTGTGCAAAACATCATTGAGGGACAAAGTAAGTCGTAGGGGTCATGGGTACTGGGAATGGAGGACTGTGCCTCATTAGAAAAGTGCCCACCCTCTCTATCACTTTGGTTTTGTGTATAAAATCTAGATATTTCTTTGACATTTGTTGTTTGAGTTTTAAGGGATGTTCTTTAGCTTATTACATACACAGGTGGACTGAACTGTGGTTATAACATGAACCTTATTTGGGGATTTTAGTTCAACTTTAATTTTCAGACAAAAATGTTATGCTAAAATTTTCTAGCTTTTTTTGTGTAAGAAGTAGTAATTTGATATTGTATATAATTTACAGTATCAGTTTTTAATTTGATTCCATGTATATTCTAAAAACAGTATACTGTATTGTTTGTGGAACCTTCTAGAGAATATTGTAGAAAATATTTTTTTCAGTTTATATTATAAAATGAATTAGTGGTAGCTATTCCACTATGGTATAGTGATTTATTGAGGATTGCTTTTAAGCACATATCGCTTCATCTTAATATTCTCTCATTTATTGTCTACTACCATGTTTCCCTGAAAATAAGACCTAGCTGGACAGTCAGCTCTAATGTGTCTTTTGGAGCAAAAATTAATGTAAGACCTGGTCTTATTTTGCTATAATATAAGACTGGGTATAATATAATATAATATAATATAATATAATATAATATAATATAATATAATGTAATGTAATGTAATGTAAAATAATATAATATAACATAACATAACGTAGTATAATATAATATAATATAACGTAATATAATGCCAGGTATAATATAATATATAATATAATACTGGGTCATATTAATTTTTGCTCCAAAAGACACATGAGAGCTGATGGTCCAGGTAGGTCTTATTTTCGGGGAAACATGGTAATTAAGTCAAGGTTCAGTTTGCTCAAAAATTATTAGAAAATATAATATCTTAAAATCATTAGAAGGAAAGTGATATAATGTTTACTGTCACACCCATATTAAATCTATGTCAACTGTTGAAACTATACAAAGTAAATTATTGAACTTGAAATCAAGCTTGCCAAAATATGTTGTTTTGATGTAAAGTTACACTAATAAACTGAGTGTACAATTATTCTTTTCCTTTGTTTTAGACAGCAGTACTTCAAATTAATTGATGAGTGTGTGTCTCAGATTGTATTACATAGAGATGGGATGGATCCAGACTTCACATATCGAAAAAGATTAGATTTAGATTTAAGTCAATTTGTTGGTAAGTATTTCTCTATTATTTAAATAGAAATATCTTATTGTCTCTTACCCCAGGGGTTAGCACTAGGGTATTTGTTCTCCGAGTGGGGCCTGTAGACTCCTGAGAATCTTTCGTACCTTTCAGGGGGTTCTAATAGTCAAAGCTATTTTCATAATAATGTTAAGACATTATTTACCTTTTTTATTGCGTTGACATTTGCTCTGGTGATGCCAACCTTAGATGGTAAAACTGCTGGCCCCTGGTTATGAATCAAGGCAGTGGCACCAAACTGTATTAATAGCCACTGTATTCTGCCCTCTCAGTAAAACAAAACAAAGCAATAAAAACTCATTTTTTTTTTTACTTAAGAATGTCCTTGAGGAAGACCTAAAAATATGAATTTTTTTAAATATATACCCTTGGGTTGATTTTAATACTCTGTGTGTCAAAACGAGATGCACGCATGAAGCCCTTCTGCTGCTTATCCAAGTCCAGTGAGAACATGTTTGTGTAATTGAGTTGTGAGCTGAACTGGCTCCTGTCTTTACCTCAAAAGAATGATTGTCATACGAACTGTGGCTACTTGAAAGTTTGGCATACACTTGCTTAAAAACGAAATGAAGTGTGTCTCTAACTTCAGGGAAAATGAGTGATAGAATTTGTTACCAATGATAAAATTTAAGCTTTCAAGTAAAAATTCAAAATGTGGAATGATTTTGAATAGTATGGAAAAGAAAATTTATTCCACCTGGACATTAGGGACATTTTTTTCTTGACTAGATGAGAGGTTTTCACGTTCAATTCTTGCTGCATATAGAACATAGAAAGGAAATACAATCTTTGAATACTACTTGGCTATATAAGTGAAACATATTTGCATAATTATAATAAGTTGTATTTATTGATACTAAATGTTTAGAATAAACTTATAAGCAGTGCAGAAGACTTAAATACAGAAGAGAATGTCAATATGTTGACATCTGTAGGTGAGAGAAGACACGAGGTTGAGTAGTGGAAGGAGGCAGATGTTGGAAAGTGGGGCACAGATAATTTCATGTATTACAGCGAAAATCAAGAGATATTGTGTATGTAACAGGAATCAGAGGATTAAGTATTTATTTAGTGCTACAGAGCCAGCCAATTTTGAAAGTAAAATTATCAAAAGGGGATTAGATAGGGAACACAGTTTTCATCTTTTATAGCAGGAAGTTATCATGTCTTAAATAGATAAATTAAAAAAAAATGGTACGGACATTTTATTTAGAGTCAGGATGCTAACCACCAGATTACTCTAATACAGGAAGAGCTGCGAGAGGTTGCATTTAGGAAGTAGGGTTGAGTTTTCACTGTAGTTGATTTGGTTGACTGTTACTTTTCATTATAAGCCCTTCTATAATATGTTTTTAAAAACCATGTTCATGTATTACTTTCATTATAAAAAGAATGAAGGGATAATGTATATTATGGGAAATCCATATGATTCACTTCTCCTGCACAGTCTCCCATCATGTATCACAGCTTATTAAATCTATTATTGGTAGGCATTTATTTTCAGTTTTTTTGCTAACATAAACAATATTTTAATGAATATTCTTCCTTAAAGTCCTAGAAATAGAATTGCTGGGTGAAAGAAAATGCATATTTAAAATTTTAGTATATATTGTCTATTTTCTCATCAGTGAAGTTCTTTAATTTTACTGTTGTGTTGGCAAATCCTATCTGTATGCCATTTCCAACATTTGGCATTAAGAATCATTTAATCTTTGTTGTTCCTCATTAAAAATACTATGTTTTCATATTAGGGAAGATTAAAATATCTGTTCATGTTTAAGCAATTTTTAGTTTTGTCATTTATTCCTAATTGTCTTTTTATGACTGTTGCCCATTTTCCTATCTTCTGTTGGATATCATCTTTCTTCCTTCAAAATATTTATGTACTCGTGACAGAAACCTTTGAGTACAGTATGTTACAGTTGAATTCCCTCCGCCGTTTGCCTAATAGAAGTTTAAAACTGTAGTTGGACTTGTCTTTCTCTTTATGTTTTATGGCCTTAGCATCAGGCTTAGAAAATCCTTCTTCGTTCCAACATCATCATACTGTTTCTCCATTTTGCTTATTTTATTACTGACACTATTTCTAAATCTTTTCAATGCTTTGTTTGCTTTCTAAACTTTTAAAGTCATAATGAATTTAAGAAGTACTGCAATTTAAAAGTTCCTGTCATTGCATTTTTAGATATTTGCATAGATCAAGCAAAAGTAGAAGAGTTTGAAGAGAAAGCATCAGAATTTTGCAAGAAAGTAAGTATCTTTGCACAACTGGGGTAAAGCACTGCAAGTGTGCTTGTGCCTCAGAAATGTTGTTTGCACTTTCCTTACCACTTCAGGTACTTGCACAAATGCCTTCCTGCAAGGAGGATTACCTAGACCGTTATGTATAAAAATTTTAGGTCCGACTCTCAGCTCTGTTCCTCTATATGCTGCTTTTCTTGCCTTTCTTCTGTTGTATTTCTCGTACCTGGCATGCTACATAGTTTGTGTTTATGTGTGTATACATTGAATGTATTGTCTAGTTCTTCCTTCAGAGGAAACTTTGAGGGATTTTTGTTTGCTTTGTTCACTATCCCTGCACCTAGAATGATTCCTAGTCTAAGAACTAAAAAAGAAGCTTATTTTTTGAATGAGGAATAAATGATTGAACAAAATGTATAGAGTCAGAATTTTAAGATGAATGTATTTCTCAAGAAGTCATATAATTTAGGCACTTAAGATTGAAATTATATCTAAACATTTTAAGAGATAGGTTAAATTGCTTGTTGTTTTGATTAAAGTTGCTTCATTCTAGATCAGGTTGAACTATATAAAATTGTCATTTTCATAGGTCAAAAGTATCAGATATCGTCATTTTCCTTGGTTTCAGCCTAGTAGTATTGCCCGTCCATTCATTCCCCACTTTTCTTTAAGGTGCTGTTTTGTGCTTTTAGCTGTGCTTAGCATGTACTTACAAGACATTTTCTCTGTTTTGTGGGGGTTTAGTTTCTGTTGGTTTCTTCACATTTTAGGTAGTCATTCTGATTGAAAACATAGGTCTCTGGTTTCTTACATCGGAGAAATAATAATTACTACTACCACCACCTCGTGAGTGTACACTAAATGAACATTTACTACATTATTGTTGTATCAGGCCCTAAATGAATCTTGGAGAACTGTACATTTACATAAACTTAAGATAAAATGTAACTGCAAATGGTAGGCACTTTTTTGTAAGTTAGCAGTAACTTATGAAAAATTTTATTAATGTCCTGCTAAGAAGTTCTGAGGTTCACCAAACACTTAGTAAGAGAGTAATATCTTGGGCCTTTGGCTGCAGGCTAGGATTACAGCTCTGAATATGATACTGTCATTGCCCTGAAGTACTCAGTTTAGTGGGGAAACAATGGATCATTTAAATTAAGTGTCATAAGTGTTACAGTTGATAGATGTCTGTGTTGTAGGGAGACCTCTCACCCCACGACTTTATATTCTAAACTCAGTAAGAGCTTTTACTCTTAATGGGAAAGTAGTAAGAAAATTTCAAATACTTGATGTGAATGCATCCCAGATAGTACACATTTGCTTTTATAACCATTGTTGGGTGTATAGTTTATATGAGTGGTGTTAAACATGATAACTTTTTCAATACATTGTTTGAAAATTGTAAGCTTTAAATGTAAATAGAAGAAAGACCTTGTTCAAGGTTTGTTGTCTCCTTTAGTCAGAAGTTATATGTCTTTTATATTTTCAGAAAATACTGTTTGCTCTGTAAAAGATTTCAAGTGCCATACCATTTTGTATATCTCAGCAAGAACGTCTTTCTGATAGCTTTATAAGGAAACATGTAAATAATTTGCTTTAGGCAGGAAGCTATCATAGTTGCTAGGTACATTCTTTATTTTGGTGCATAAATTTGAAAAATGAACACCAGAAATGTCAGAAAGTCCATAGAAAATACTGAATTATCAACCTTCTTGTACAGATGCACTAATACATTTACCCTAGGGAATGAAATAAAGCAGAGCCTCAACCTTAACTGTGTTGACATTTTTGCGTGTAATTTTGTAAGTGTAATATTGCTCTAATAACTCTTTTTTGGAGAAGAAAGCTATCATATCAGTTTTTATAAAGTACATCTTTAATGGAGATTAATTTTATCCCCAAGGCTACTGTAATTTGACTATTGATATTATCAAAATTTTAAAGCAAAGTTATTTCGTCTGATCCTTTTATTGGAGAAAACCTAGAAATTTTTCTGTTTGGTAAGTAATGGATATAGTTGCAGTATGATCAAGCTAATTTAAGAAATTATCTTAGCATGTACTAATTATGACCAGTTGTTCTGATAGTTTGATCTTTGTTCCCCTACATAATCCTTTATCCTTCAGAATCTCATTCTAATAAAGTACATGTTGGTATTGTGAAAAAGACTGCTTCATTCTTACCCTCATAAGACTAATTTAATTTTTATTTCTTGTTAAGCAGCAGTAAACATTTACTGAGCAGTAATCAAAAGGAGAATAGAGCAAATGACCTCTCAAAGGTTTTGATGCTGGGGGGTTGGGGGACTTTAATATATGATATTGACATAGTTATTCAACATATAAAGGAAGATCGGACAGGCATTGGCTCATCAGTTCATTCAACAGAGATTTATTGAGTTTAATTATAAATGTTTAGCTTTGGAAAGGTGATGAATAAAATAAAAAAAAGGTTCTCACCATTAATGAACTTCCAGATTGGTGAGTTTTATGATGTGTGTGATAGTACATTTTGATATTTTTATATTACAGTGTGATAATTGCTATGGTAGGAAAACCCTTTGTGGCGTATAAGCCAATAGGAAGGATTATTGATCTAGTCTTGGGTGGCCAGGAAAAACTTACCCAGGGAAGTGAGAGCTAGTGTGGGCCCTGATGGGTCAGTATGAGGCAGCAAGGTGAGATACTAGGGAGGAGTATGCATACATTTTGATTTCCTATAGGTATCTCAAGCTTAACATTTCATAAACCAAATCCCTCTTTCTTATCCCTTAAAATGTCTTTTCACCTGCAATTTATATCCTCATTCCCTCTCCCATCCCCAATTATTACACTTTGTTTCCAGCTTGCAAAGCAACAGAATACTGTAGTCATCTTACATACACTCTCTTCATTCATTTCTTTCAGTCAGACCCTAACGTTTTTGGACTCTGTAAAAAAATGTTACTTCATTTTCTTTCCATTACTCTGTCTTCCAACGTCATTCAGTCAGGCCTTCAGTTCTTGCTTGGAAACTTCCGTAGCCTCTAAACTCATTTCCATGCCTCTAGTAGTTCTCTTTTAGTCCATCTTCCACATTTGCTGGTTGAGTTTTCCAAAGTGCACATTTGATCATGTTATTTTCTTATGATAAATACTCTACTAGCTCTTCATGGTTTTTAGGGAAAATAACAGAAAACAACAAAAAACAACTTTTTGGCTTATTGCAAAACTCCTTTCAACAATTTCATTCCTGTGTACCTCTCTAGCTTCAGTCCCTTCATTTTGTTCTCATACCTCCTTTTGCACCCCTTCGAAGGGACTGCTTGCCATTCAATAATAGTCCCTCTATTTGAAATGCTAGCTGCACTTCTCAGCTAACTACTCAAGTTCTTCAAACCTGAGGTCAAGCATCCTTCCTTCAGGGATCATTCACAGTCTCTTTCTTTATTGCTGGTCATTTTTATAGATTTTGGGTTATTTGTTTGCTTTTACTTCTCCACCAGAATATGTATACATATTCTGTTCAACTCTTTATCTCTAGTACCTGTCTCTCTGCCATCATAGGCATTCTATTAGGTATTTATCGTATAATGGGAAATACATGGTTTGGGGCCAGGTCCTAGGAGGTTCTTAGATTTTAAATTAATGAGTGTGGTCTTTACAATGAAGCCACTGAAGGTTTAAGAGCAAAGGAGTCATGTTATTTGAACCATCCTTTAGAAAGAATAGCAATATTCAAAACAAAATGTTTATAGGGGGAAGATGATATTAATTTTGAAAAAAAACTGGGTTCTTTGTCTTGAAAAATATTCATTAAGCAGCTGAAAATACATTTATGACTAATGTGCAGTCTAGAATTCAGATGAGAAGCTGGCAGTATATGAATGGTGATTGAAATGTGCGTGTACAAGATACCATCTTATGAGAAATGTGAAACGAGTCCAGCAAAAGGTGAGGAAAGAGTGCAATACAACGGCATCATTTAAGGGATTGAGGAATGGGAACCCATAAAGAACTGGTAGAGCAGTCAGGAGTTAGCAGGAGAACCAGAAGAGTGTATTGTAATGAAGCATACAAGGGTAGGGAGATTGAATATGGAGGCATATATTTGTAAGTATTTTTGTTATAGAGCAGGTGTGTCCAATTTGGGATGGTGGTAATGTTTTACAATCTTTGTTCGTCAACATGTCAACATGGTAGCCATCAACCAGTGTGCCTATTGTGTCCTCATAAGTGACCAGTGTGACTGAGGACCTGAAAATTTAATTTTACTTGATTTTAGTAAGCTTAGATTTAAATTTCCATAGCCATCTGTGGCTAGTGGCTAGCTACCACCCTATCGAATAGCACAGCTGTAGAGAAATCAGGTAAGATGCGACTGGGACCAGTGCAGGGCATTTGAAGTTTGGTAATTCATCGTTTTCAGAGTAAACGAATGGTAACTAAGTTGTGGATAATGAAGTGAATGGAGTTCAATGGGTTAGAAAAGTGAATATGGACTAAGAGAAGTTTAGAGACGTTGTCTTTGAGGCAAAACTGAGGTTAGTTAGGTGAACGGGGTAAACTGAAGGACAAAAGGACAGAGGTGCACAATACAACAGGTGTGAAGACTATTGATTTAGCGTGTTGGGGGAAGCTCTGGGTGACAAGAGGGCTTTTTGAGACCTAAGCACACTGTGGTTTGCAGATAAATTATTTGATTAGATTTAAGGTTAATATCCTTTTAATTATTTAGTGGTAGGAGGGCTTTGGAAGAGCCCTAGTAGGAGGAGAGGTAATTCATGTTGGTATGGCTTGGGAGAGGTGAAGGACATTTGAATGGTTTTTTTCCTAGCGGTTTCTGTTATCTTTATAAAGGAACACAAGGTTTAGAGAGGATAATAAGTCTCAGATTTACTTTTCTAACCTGTAGTGGGAATTTTAATAATATTTCTTATTTCATAAGTTTTTTGTGATAAAATGCAAAGATGTTTTGGTTTTTTTTTTCTGCTTTAAGCACTCTAAAACATGGGGGAGGCAATACGTGTGTGAGGGCAGGAGGTTTATGAGAAATCTCGGGACCTTTTGTCTAATTTTGCTGTGAACCTAAAAATGCTCTATAAATAAAGTCTATTTAAAAAGACTGTAAAGCATTCTCTAACCATTAATTATAGGAAGTTAGTGTGGTTTCATTTAAGTAACTCAGACTTTGAAGACAGAAATTCTGGGTTTTAATCTCACATCTTTACTTACTAGCTGAATGATGGGGAACTAGTAACTAGCTCTTTGTGTTAAGGACAGACTAAGATAAGTAAAGCCCTTTGTAAACTGTTGAGTTCTGTATTGCTATTTTCCTATTTGAGGTTTGGCTGTATTTTAAAGTCTCAGGGTATGTTAAGTTGCATTTCTTTCTATCTTTCTTTTTTTTTATTTATTTAACTGATTGCTTTTTCTCCCCCCATTCTTTTGAAAGAGAGTCAAATACTTTTTCTAAGTTATGAGACAGGACCCTATTGAAATTCACCTCTGTTAGGAGAGGTTTTCAGTCATGACGATGGTAAGGTGAAGCTATTTGAATGCAAGATGGAAACTTGTGCTGAGTAATGATGTAAGTTAGAGAACTCTTTGGACTCACCAGATTTTACTGTTTGCCTTCCTCTCACAAGGTATTGCACTTGGGACTTTGAAAGATGAATTTATCTTTAATCTCCCAAAGATTAATCTCCAACAGATTAATGAGAAATAAGACAGACTTTATTCTCTTAAATTGTTACGTTAGAGGCCTACATCAGGCTCCTTAAATCTCATGATGCGATTGGAAGGAAAAAGTAAACAACAGATGCATTTATCTAATGGAGTTATTTATTAATAAACAAAATACAGTAAAATGTGATTCTTTGAAGTCATAGTGGTAAACTTCAGTTAAGTTTCGAGTATACATTTTTGCAGTTAGGGGTCAGGGAACTCAGTACAATGCTTTGCAGTCTATTATTTTACACAAAGTCACAATGATATTGAGAGACTTTAAAAAAAAATGCCAGGGTTGCAGATATCTATGGGTCATTTTCCTCTGTTGAGAGAAGGTCACAGTCTCCATCTCTGGCTTTGTCTGCTCCCTTGCAAATGATTTTGGTGGGACCTAGTGAAAGGTGACTTAGCAAAAATCTGCCACTCTTTTCATAAAAGTTTATGTTCTACTGACAGATCATTAGAGTCATATTTCTCTATGAAGAATAATGCTTTTCATTTCCATCGCTCCTCTCTCTCTCTCTCTCTCTCTCTCACACTCACTCTCTCTCTCTCTTTTTTTTTTTTTTCAGTTTGAAAAAGAGTTTACTGACCACCAAGAATCTCAGGCTCAATTGCAGAAAAAAGAGGCAAAGATTAATGAGCTTCAAGCAGAGTTACAAGCTTTTAAATCTCAGGTAAAATACCATCTATCCAGAGTGAATTTGTGTATTGAAAGATGACCACGGGAGTGAAGGTTATGCCATATCTTCATGGCATCAAAATGTTTAATCTTTGGGTGGTTGTTTAGCTCAGTTGATTGGAGTGTGGTGCTGATAACACCAAGGTTGCCAGTTCAATCCCTGCATGGGCCACTGTGAGCTGAACCCTCCTTAAAAAACAAACACACACAAAAATTTAAACTTTAATTT
Source organism: Rhinolophus sinicus (assembly GCF_057876585.1). Lineage (NCBI taxonomy): Eukaryota > Metazoa > Chordata > Mammalia > Chiroptera > Rhinolophidae > Rhinolophus > Rhinolophus sinicus. Next base: position 178,460,179 of record NC_142516.1, read on the forward strand.
CACTTGTATGTTTTCATAATATTGTTTATATGTGTATTCTATGTTCATTTAAAAAATTTGTTTTACCCCTTTTTTTTCTATTTGCATTTTTAAGAATGCGTAAACTTTTACTAACCAACCTGCTCCCTTATGTTTCATTTGGGTTTTGTTCATAATGTCACATTACCTAAGTAATTAAGCACAAAGGGTAAGAAAGTCTTTTCATCTTAGATTTGTCATTCATCACTGATCTTGATCCTACTACAGGAAATTATTGCTCAAGCTATTTATTTTTCAAAACCTTCAACCTATGGATACTTTGCAGTGAAAGATAACCTCTAGCTGAATGAGAACATTTTCTGATAATTTTTCAATTTCCAAAAGTAAACAGATTTAAAACATGACAAAAAAGAGAGCAAATCTGGATTATGAAGCAGATAGCTCACATAACCCTCTACACATACAGCATTTAGATAGCAAGGAGTACATCATCTACATATTTTAAATGGATGAAAGTACGGAGGGAAAATATTCATAGCAAAATTTCTTCATGTAGATTTACATATAGGATGATGAGCAGTATGTATAGTTTTGCTATTTTCCTTTTAACCTAATTTATGCTTATGTTGAAATAGTCTCAGGTATACTATTTCGTATATTGGTATACTGTCTCCTACATCATCGGCACTTTTTCTTTAAATACTTAGTGGATAGTTTTGTTACAGCGGCTATCTGAGGATATTCTAAGAGATAGCTATCTGTTAGTGTTGAATTTTGGAAAAGAATTAAAAGCTCTTATCTACAGGTAAATTATTCTCAATGATCTTTCTTTAGTGCACGCAAAGAAAGTACAACAATTTATTGAACTTTTTCATCTTTCCCGGGTGACTCCTTGTCTTCCAGATTAAAAGAAACATTTGACTGTGTTTTATATTTCAGTTTGAGTTATAGACACTGGCTGAAATATTTATGACAAGTTTTTCCTGGTCTGGGCTAATATAAATTTAAACACTTTCTTTTTCTTTTTAATTTTTCCCAGTTGAAGGGTAACTTGTAAATCTACTCTAAGAAATTCTAGTTTATAAAAAAACATATCCAGCATCTTTGAATACATTATTACTGCATGTACTTTTATATAAAATGGGAATAAATTTACAGTTCGAAAACAGATTAAATCAAGGAACCTCGTTATGTTTTATTATTTTTAAATTATTTTTTCCAGTTATGGTTGCAATTCAATATTTTGTGTTACTTTCAGGTGTACAACATAGTGGTTAGACATTTATATAATTTATGCAATGATCCCCCCATATGAGTTTAGTATCCACTTCCTCCTATGTTGTTTTAAATTGTGGACCGGGATGACCTGTGTTAATACTGTCAGAAGAAAGCCTGGAATAAGAGACTTAATATTGGATACCATGTTCATTTTTTAAGAACAGCTGGCTATTTCTGTCTTTGGGTTAATTAGTGTGTGTTTCTCATGAAATCTGTGCATTTGTCTTAAGATACTTCTCTTTGATCAAAGCTAGGCTGACTATGAAAGCTATGGATAAAATATGTTTATTATCTGTGATTTCCTTCATTTAGTCACTTAACAACCAAGCATTGTTAGATGCTGAGGATATAATGGTGTCTGGCCGCAGGAACAATAGATTCAAATCAACCATACTATATCAGATAAACTAGTCTAGAAATCCAACCATAGCTTTGTTTTAAGACATTAATAGTTAACTATAAAGTGTATATTGGCTGTGAATATAATATACATACATTCTTAACATTCAGAGGGCAGTACTGTCCACGCTCATATCAACCCAGCGTAGCACCGATCTGCTTGTTCTTTATAGTTAATGTTTTCAATAAGGCATGTTCTTTGATTTGTGCTTTCAATTTCCTTCATGATACTTTTTCTTTGTGCTGATCTCAGAGGTTAATTTTAGTCTTTTATACATGATCTGTTTTTCATAAATGTGCCATAAAACTTTTAAAATGATTTATTAACATTTATTAAATGCCCACCGTTTGCAAAGTAGTTTATATAAATGTGTATGTATGTATGTATATGTGTGTGTGTACATATTATATACCCGAGTTACCAAAAAAATGTATACAAGTGGACACTTTGGTCAACGTTGCTCCAGCAGTAGTTCACCGTAATCAGAAGTATCTGGATACTGATGGTAACCACTTTGAGTACCTCTTGTAATTGCAGAAGTCCAACATGACATCAGTATTCATCTTTTGTTATTGGTATATATTGAATATTACAATTTTAGTACAGTTTTCCTTTTCTAAAATGTATATACATTTTTTTTGGCACCCTCGTGTGTGTGTGTGTGTGTGTGTGTGTGTGTGTGTGTGTGTGTGTGTGTATATGTATATATACATGTAATAGCATGTGCCAGGGCCCTGAAATTGGTATGAGGTTAGCACATGCATGGAATTGTATAAGAAAGTCACTTGAAAGACCAGGTCACAGGGACCAGATCATGACATGCCTTTGTAGGTCCTCCTAAGAATTTTAGATTTTTTTTTTTTTTCTCAAGGGCAAAGGCATGATGTTGCAATACTATGTAATTCTCTTCTTCTGGATCTTTATTACTATTATTATCATCATTATTATCATTCCACTGTTTATTTATTTACTTCTGTTTTAAATGCTGGTGTTCCATAGAATTCTGCACATAGACCTTTCCTCATGCTACAGAGTCTGTACATACTCTGGATGAACTTTTCTACTTCCATGGCTTAGTTGTCACCTAGAAACTTCTGATTTTCAAATCTTCTAGACCTATGTACCCACTTCCCTCCTGGACATCTCTACCCGGTGGTCATAACTACCTCAAAATGGGGAATAATATTTCTGTCAGTTACATTTTTATGAAAACAAAAGCTGCAATTCTTAAACTGGGAGTAGACTTCACTGAAATTTTATTTTCTGGTCAAACCACATGAAATTACTGATATTCAGTTATTTTTGGTTTAAAATAATACCTTGCTTTTGAGGAAAGTGTAGTTTTATGTGTTCTGTAGAGTGTTCTTTGTAATGTTTCTTATCTTTGTTTTCTCTCTAGTTTGGTGACTTGCCAGCTGATGTAAAAGCCTCTTTGCTACTGTCAAAAGAAAATGAAGCCATCCAGCCAGCACTTCCTCCTCCTGCACCACTGCCCTCTTGTGGAGGCGCGCCCCCTCCTCCCCCACCGCCCCCTCCTCCACCCCCACCACCCCCTCCTCCACTTCCAGGGATGCCAATGGCATTTAGTGGTTCTGTGCCTCCTCCACCTCCCCTGGGGTTTCTCAGTGGACAAAACTCTCCTCCACCTACCCTACCATTTGGGTTAAAACCAAAGAAAGAATTTAAACCTGAAACTAGCATGAGAAGATTGAACTGGTTAAAGGTAAAACAGCAAAACATGGAAGAAAGCATACTGTTACTTAGATTAAAATTTAATTTTGTTTTTACTTATATACAATTTCCAATGGGAACTCTAACCAAAGTGACGTTAAATAAACAGGTATTATTTTTCAAAGGGTTTTCTGGTTTATAAAATTTGGTGGGAGTCAGTGTTAGTTGTTATAGTGGGATCTGATTTATAATTAAATTGATAATTCATCATGGTCATGCCTGAAACCTAAATGTATGAAGTGTTTCTCAAAAGTGAAATAAGTCAGTGTTCCTAGGAACTTCTCTATGTCGGTAGCCATTGGGAAAAGTAATGCTACTCGTCAGAAGCGGATAGCTAGGACACAGCCATTCTGAATCCTGCAGAAACACGGTTTTCTGGTCTGTAGCCATTGGATATACTGTGTAATGGATCCTTCCCTTGAAGAATCACAGTGTACATGAGCATTATTAAAAACTCTGGGAAGCATCATTGAGAGGAAACAAACTTCATTTTATTCACCTTCAGTCCCCAACTTTTTCCCTGATAAAAGCTTAACTTCCTGCAGAATTAATATTTCACTGAACACGATTTGGAGAAAAATCTTATGGGGAATACTTCATAAACATTGGCTGGCAGCTCTGGGACGCTGGGTCTGAACGTGGCGATTGGGCTGGGACAGATGAAACACCCAACTATTTGTGAATCAGTCTTCTCTCTGATTGCAGATCCAACCTCATGAAATGACTGAAAATTGTTTCTGGATAAAAGCAAATGAAAATAAGTATGAAAATGTGGATTTGCTCTGTAAGCTTGAAAATACATTTTGTTGTCAACAAAAAGGTAAGTTTAACATCTTGTTCATTTTAGTATTCTGACACTGCCTCTTTTTATATGTTAACCGCTAGAAAGCATTATTTTAAGAGTCCTATACATATATTTACTTTATTAATGAGTAAATAAATGAATAAATGATCTAATAAAATGAAATGTTTAAAAAGAGAATTTTATTTACAGTATCAAATGAGCAATTTTAAAAATGCAAATGACTAATTAATACAAAGTTTAAATTTTCTATATAATACCTTTTTTGAAGAGGTTTTAAATTAGATTTTTATGAAGGAGGATGTTTTCAGAGAGAATTTTGGCACGAGAGTTCCTATTTGTCGAAGAGAAATAGTAAAACAAAAACAAAATGTGAGACTTCTCTAGTCAGAATTTCACCACCCTTTAATATTACAGTGACTGTCACATAGTTTAATTAATATGAGTCACATGGAATAGAAATACCAATTTTATAGAGTATCTTGAATGTTAGCTTGGAACAGAAGTATATTAGTAGGATACATATATTAGTTTTTTATTAAAAGTAATGGAATTTATTTTTCAAATTGTTTTGTGATAGCTTTTATCTGTTCAGTGTGATTTTTTTTAAAAATATATATTTAAAGATTACTCTTGTCGACAATTAACTTTATTTCATCCACTTTCATGCTGTTAAATTTTAAGTGTTATGTTATCACTTTCATGTTCTGTCATAGATAAGTGATTACCTTTTAATTTTCAAAAAGGAACCCTTTTCACCGTAGACTTTAGCCACTTATGTTACTGGGCTCCTTGAGCACAGAAAGAGCTGGAGCAGAGTGATTATGCTGGATGGAGATGGGAAGGCATGTAGAGAGAGAATTGGTTTCTTAAAATGCCTACTGTGTACTAAGCACCATGCTAAATGCTTTATATATCTGACTTAACTTGGTTGGTACAGCAACTAGGGGTATTGGCAGATATCAAAAAATCATTTGCATTCCTCTGAAATGTTTTCAAAAATATAATTATAAATTGTAAACTCTTTCTAAGAAATAGTTGCAAGTTAGAAATACTGAAAGATGATTGCAAATTAAGGTAGCTTCGTAGAATTTTGGTAAATCCAATGCCTATTTTGAGCAACGTTTGTCGTTTTGTTTGTTTATCTGGAAAATACATTTTTAAAAAATCATAGTTGTCTTTCAATATTATAGAACAGTGTTGGTCTTGACTAAAATAGTAAAAATGATATATTTTGATCTTTGAAAATGGGGAATTTTCTTACCAGACTTACCCTGGTAAAACTTGTGAAGTAAGCAGATCTTAATTTTACCTTCTGATTATGGAGAATCAAAAATTTTTTTGAATAAGATTAGTGTACTCTTCGGGCAATCAAGGAAAATATATGGCAGTTTAAATGTGTATTTACATGTAAAACACTTCAGAATTTCAGATTTCATAATCTGGCATTGATTAGTTTTCCCTTTGCTTTCCTAGTCAGTGGAAATGGAGGTACCTGGCAGCTATTTAAGTAATACTTCCATCCAGCTACTCTCTCTCCCGCCCCCCTTTACTCTGATTACTTTCTTAATTAATGAGGCTCAAAAGGGAAACTTGTTAGCATGTCTTCAATTTAGCTGTAGTGTTAGCCCTAAATGAAATAATTGGACCTTTAAAAAATTTTTAAGTCATCTAACTTTAGCCTTGAGATTCAAGGTTAGGAAAAAAACCAATGTATTTGCTCAATCTAACACTAGTCTTAAAGGTTAAGGTGAGGAAATGATCATTTCCAAATGCTCCATACTTGCATGCCTCTCTGCCTGTGCACGTGCCTCCCCTCTGCCCCGAATCTCTTGCATTTGACTTAGAGGCTGGCAGAGGCCGATGACTTCTATTTTCTCGCCACAGTTGCTACTCTCTCTTTTCTGTGACACTAAGTGATATTTGCATGGAGAACAGAAAAGATGGGTAAGCCCAGGGTTGTCGCCCTGCGCAAGGCTAACATTTCCCTATGCCAGCAGGAGACGAGTTGTGGAGGTGACTGTTTTGGTCTGGAATTTGAAGAATAATTCCTAGAAAGCATTATTTGAGGTGCCTCAATTGAGAGTGGTTTTTGGCATGACTGGTAGTGAATTATTTTATTAGAAAAGTCTGCTTTCAGAAAGCAGGGTTTTGTAGAGAGATTTTCTAGGAAAGATCAGAAAGGAAAGCAGGAGAAAGGTGTCTGCAAAGCTTAGACAAGAATCGGGCCGGTGGAGCGAACAGGTGGCTCCTATGGTCATTGCGTTCATGGCCTGGCTGCTGAGGCATTAGGTCTCAATGTGTGCATTTACTTGTTGCCCATGTCACTAATGTTTACTTTGTTTGAATCAATTTTGTAAATTCTTCAGAATTTAAAATGAAAGCTCGTCACTTCTTTATGGTTCAGTGCAAGGTGGAAATACAGTTGCTCACCACTCCCAAGCAAGTGGGGTGCAGAGGAATTGGCTGCTGACCCATTTTCATCATGGGTTTGCTTCACAACTTGGCAGGGAAGGACAAAGGATTCAGATTACCAAAGAATCGAGAGTTTTTAGAGAAATTGGTCTATTGGGGTTGTTTTCAATAACTCTTGTGACTAAGAGCTAGGGCACTTGTGACAACATGGATGGACGTCAAGGCATTGCGTTAGGTGAAATAATATGACCTCTTATATGTGGAATCCAAAAAAAGAACAAACAAGACCCAATCTCATGGACACAGATTCGTGGTTGCTAGAGGCGAACATTGTTGGGGGTGGGAAAATAGGTGAAGGGGGTATAAATTTATTAAAAAGAAGAAGTGAAAGAGGAAGAGGAGGAAGAGGAGGAGAAAGAGTAACAGAAACAAGAACAAGAACTAGAACTAGGGCTATTCTGATTACAAAGGTGCATGTTCCTTCTCAGGTATTTAAAATGATACATGGCCATCCTCTGTGCTACCTAAGCATTTGAAATCGGTAGAAAGAAAAAAGAAACTGAATCCAGTCACTTAAAGGGAACGTTGAAATTTTCTCTCACACATTCTTTATTTTTTGTTACCAAGAGTGGCTTTTTTTTCTTACAGAAGGCACTGATTTAGGTTTCTGGGGCTTTTAGGTTACCATGATTGAGTTTTAGAGGTCTCATACCCTGAGAGTTGGAAATGGAAGAGGGACTCATCATACCTACAGAACACACCTGTGGTATGCCAGTCCCTAAGCTGGGCCATTTTCATGATACCCTGTTAAAGCTCTAACACATCTTTGCAGATGTTTTTCTCCTGCAAAACAATTCTGACTCTCTACTGTACCACCCTGTCCCGCTTCTTCAGAGGCATAGCTAGATATTCTTGGTAAGATCTTGGACATTTCCTCTGAACTCACGTTGCTTTTCATTATATCTCTTCATTTTTCATTTTGATTTTACTTATTTTGTTTTCAGCTAATCTCCCCGTGACATTTATAACATTGCTTCAATAGGAAAGTGCCTTGTGTCCATAGCTTAAGGACTTACAGGAACCTCTCTCTAAGACTTTTCCTGTGAAATCATTTTTTTCCTGATTCAGCTCAATTATGTTGTTATGCCTTATTTTGCTATTTAAATATATCTCTGTGGTTTCTCTGCATCTCTCAGTTCTACATTTTGGGGATACATCTTAGCTTTCCGTATTTTAAGTTCTTATGAAAATAACGTGGACATTTTTTCCCGATCATCCTTTTCTTTTTCTCATTTTTCCTCTCTGTCATGCCTCCCATTTTTTCCCTTTCCTATATTTGGCTACAACTATTCAAGGTCACAAATGTTTATTGGATGTACATTGTATGTCAGGCCTTGTGTTTGACACTGGGAACGCTGGAATGGGAAAAGCAGACATATGCCCTGTTCTTGTGTTGCTTTTAGAGTCTCAGGCAAGTTCTTAGTTGCAACATAAGAAAGAAGAGTGGGACAACAGATGCCGATTTTGATTTTAGAAAAGAATGACATATTTTATGGTCTTCAGCTTCTGTTAAGAATTAACAGGATTATAAAAGAACATTGTAATATCTTTTTGAAATTTAATCACAATATTCGTATATTGAACATTTGGTATCATCAAAATACTGCTAATGACCTGTGTATTTTTTACCAGATTGGAAGCATCTGTTGGTTAATTTTTACAGACTTTTGGAAAATGGATTAAACTATACTAACAGGTTATTGGTGTTGGATTTATCAACTAAAATTAATATTAATTACTTTCATTTTTCACAAACTGTTAACTTAATAGGGATTAAAGGGCTTTGTGAAATTATATGAATAGATTAATTCAGTTAGGCTGATTTATTATGAAAATGTGATTCCACAATTGTTAGCTTTCTGAAGTAATCACATTTTATAACAGGTGCATCATATTTGCCAGATAGGGCCAATAAACTGGTTTATAAATATTTCTCAACTGAGCAGTTATGGCATATGGAAACGGTTAATGGATTACGCACTTAAAAACAAATCAGGCTTAGATTTCTGACATCATAGTTCAGTGGGCAAAGTATTGGGGTGGAGAGTGATTAAACTACGGATTATCTGAGGGACTTGGCTATGTTCAGGATGTTGCTTTGTATTAGAAACACAATTTATTGCTCTGTATAAACAAAGGTGTATAAATTACGAAACTACCTCACAGGCCTACATTTAGGTGAACAATGTACTTTATAACAGAGAAATATGTTTCTTGGGAATGCATGTTAAAGAAGAGATGATGCCGAAATGAATGTCACGTTCCTTAAACATCTTAAAGGTTTCTGAAAATACATTTGACAAACATTCATTTGGAAAGACTGGGGAGGAAGTCGGTGGAGAATTCAGTATTTCTCTAGGAATTTATCATTTGGTTCTAATCTGTGGCTGAATCTCAAAAGATCTAAAGACCTAAGGAAATTTTGAGGTAGGTGGGGAATGTCTTATTTCACCATTAGGAAATGTCTCGTTGTTACCAATTACATTGTAATCCGTATTGGGTCGCTGAAGGAATGGCAATTTATTCTGAAAACTTTTGGAGAAAGGCTGTAGAAAGAGAGTTTATTTAACTTGGAGCCACAGGCAACTTTCAAGTCCACAGAATGCTTCAGTTATGTGCTTAGTTGCACAGGATATCTTCGGCATGGTATAATAAAATTGTAAAGGTCCCTGTAAATAGGCATATTTCTTGTATATTGCACAGATGCTATAAACAGAAAGGGCGGAGGCTTGGACTTGTGTGTATTGGGGTGTGTATGCCCATAGACAGAGCTTATTTTTTCCTTTCCTTTTTTCTCTCCTCTCTTTGCCTTCTTCCGCTGGAGACAGGAATGGTATTGGGGCACTGGATTCAACTGGAGTCTCTTGACTAGTGGGAGATGCTGTATCCCTTCCATATTCCAAGTTCACTTTGGTGTTTTAATCCTGGTATCAGTTTTCAGTGGTGCCCCTGTAAGCTCTCATCCCTTAAAGTTGTTGTTATCACACAATAATAACATTGCTATCAGGAGTTCTTTTCCATTTCCCGTATTCTGTTTTATTTCCTGTTTACCCAGGGGATCCCTGGTTGCCCTCTGATTGTTCAAAGTACACTTCCCTATTTCGGGCAGTTATTCTTCGCCGTGTCTGCATTATGTTCTGTTACTCAAGACTCCCGTTCACAATTAGTGCATGGCATTATTCACCTGAAAATATACATGAGGCTCATCTTTCTGAATGCGCTGTATCTTAAAATAATATTTTAACTCTGGTTCTTCACTTCTCTCTTGTCTGCCTCTCCTTCATTCCTCGCTGCCCCCCACACCCACCTCCCCACACCACTTACCAGGCTTGAACGAGGTAGAATCCCATGGAGTTATGTTGTAACCTGATGCCGTCCTTGGAGCAGAGGAAGAGAGTGGGGTTATGGTAGGAGCGTCATTAAGAGAGGTGTGGGGGCTTCATGCTGGATTATATCTCATAGGAATTTGAAAATAAATAGCGTAGTGCATTCTTTTGTACCAGAAAAAAACTTTCTGTATGAAGATAACTTTAGTATATATTTTATAACCTTGAATTTCATAAGTTCAATTGTGAAGTAATTATATATGCATTTGTTAATAAAAGCATATATCAAATCTGGAAAAAATATGAAACTCCTTAATTAGACAATAATAAAACAACAGCAATAATGTTTGTCTTTTTTTCTAGCAGTTATGTTTACTTCGTTTATATCATTTCATTTGCTCCCCAAACCAGTACTGTGAAAGAACCAAGGCAAATACTGTATACATTTGTATTTAAGAAAAAGTTACACTCATCAAGTGAAGTTGGGCTAAAAAGAGCTACCACTCTGAAAGGAATACAGATGTGAATGTAAAGCTATTGCGCCTTCTGCTATGCCATGCTGCTTCCCTGATTAAAAGAAATCCTATTATGTTTTATTTAAAGTGTTCTTCTTTGATTTAAAATAATTTTCCTCTCATCTCCTGCCACCTTACCACTGCCCCACAGCAGTTCACCTTCATCTCATCCCATGATTTATATTAAAGGCTTTAAAAACTTGCCGTTTTTTATTAAGACTATCTTTCATCATTTGGTTCCTCAATTCACTTGTGTAAGTATTTGAGCTGTAAATACTCACGCCTTGCTGTGGAGTGGACAGGAGAAGTGAGGGACCCTGGAGTCCACCCTACAAGTAGGTGACCCCGGCTTTCACAGCTGTAGTTTTCTCCTCTAAAAAATGGGAGCGATAATATCCATCTCACAATGGTTATTGTGCAGATTATATAATGAGTATTTTAAAGCCTCTTTTGCAGTGCCCAGCGCATTGTAGTCGCTCAGGAAATATTAGCTGAACTTAAATTTTGAGAACGCAGGCTCATTTCTACTTGTAACGTTCTGAGTATCATCTCTATATCTTCCCCAGTAGTTATAAATTAAATGACTTCCCTCCAGCTTTGGCCCCACTTCCAATGAAGCTTTCTACACCATGAAACTGCTGTTAACTGACCTGATAACAGTGTCTTAGGAAGACCTTCTCTGATACTGGTCTGTACCATTAACTTTAGAAAATAATAACAGAAGATTATTTTGTACATCTTTTTTTTTTTTTTCATATTTATGTATGTCTTAACTGTCAAATGCTTTATTAAATTCCTGTAGAGAAGGGTCTGTTGCATCAGGAAAAAATGTAAAGACCTATTTGGGGTTTGATTCCCTTAAATTTCGTTTTTAGTTTTTCATGTTTTTTTTTTTTTTTTTTTTTTAAGCTTATAAGTCATTAATGGAGCTGGTGCCCAACAATTTTTGTAATTTTATGAAATTTAAACACTGAACGTTTTAATTTTTCTCAGTGTGATTTAGTTTTAGAACATTGAGCTGAGGACTTGAGCGTGATCCTGGAAAGCTCATTCAGTTCTTTATAAAACCTTACTGGTTCTTCTTAATAATTCCTGATTATTTTTAAGTTATTTACAGTTTCAAAGATTAGTGAGGATGGTGTGGATGGCTTTAATATAATTATAGAACTGGGATGTATTAAGGTGTAAGAATCCTTTAGCTGATTGGCAAATACGAGTGCCCAGTAGAGTTTACAGCCTAAATTCTCCCCAGGGTTTGCAATAAGGTTGATAACTTCATTTTCTTAGTTTCATAGTGTGCTAAGAGGAGGTTCAGAAGAGTGATAATTTTTCAGCAATAGGTCCTTCCTTTTTTTTAAATCCAGCTTTGTGGTGTAAGCTAAAGACATTATTTTGTTGAATCATACATAATTGTTGAAATTCTACCATTTTGACAATGAAGAGCTTCATATGGTTTAGCCTAATTCTTGTGTCCTACACTGGTGAGAAATTAAAGGAATACATAAAGAGATGACTTTAGTTTATAGCTTCGAAAATGAGTATTGGTATTTCTACTTCTCTAACAGCTTGTCGAGTAATAGATAAGGGAGGCAAATTTCTCTCGGAATGACTTAGAACCCCCCGTCTAAGATTGGAAGACTTTGGAATTTTATATGTTGCGTTAGTGTGTATGAATCAATCTTTTCTGGTGACTTTGTGAGGAAATTTGCCTGCCTGCAGGAAACAGTATCCAGGTAAAAGTAATTTAAACAAGTCTAATGTTTGGTAGCCCCAGAGCTGATCAACTCAGCATCCCAATGATGTCCGTACGTTAGGTAGTTTCTTGTGCATTTTCTTAGCTTTCTCTCAAGTGTCAGCATAGCTGAGTTAGCAGAGGTGGGAATATCATTATGCTCACAAACGGTTTTGTATTAGTTTTCTATTGCTGCTGTAACAAATTATTGCAAATTAAGCTACTTGAACAACAACAATTTATTGTCTTACAGTTGTGTAGGTTAGGGTCTCACTGTGTGGGTCTCACTGTTATAATTAAGGTGTCACAGGGCTCCATTCTGGAGGCTGTGGGGAAGAATTTATCCTTGCCTTTTGCAGTTTCTAGAGGCCACACGTCTTCCTCAGTTGGTGGCCCCTTCGTCTAATTTTTACAGTCAGTAGCAGGGAGGTCAGTCCTCAGAGGCACTCGCTCTCACCCGACTTCCATGATTACGTCTTTCCCAGATGTTGACTTAAGCTAGGAATGTTTCTTTTAAGGAATGTGATTAAATTGGGCTTAACAGGGTAATCCAGGCTAATCTCCCATTTTTAGGATTTTTAACCTTAATAACATCTGCAAAGACCCTTTTTCCATGTAAGGTAACATTCACAGGTACCAGGGATTAGGACATGGGCATCTTTGGCAGAGGAGGGTGGGGGCTAGATAACTGGATGCCATAAAATTGCAACATTTCGCAAGATACTTGGTCCTGTTAATTTCCCTCATTAAAATTATGTCAGTTTCCTTTAGCCCTGCATTTCCTTACAGGAATGCCATTTTAGGGCTCTGCGGCATTTGACTTAACTTTTCAAATCATTTGTTCTGTTCACTGTTTACTGAGCTTTGGATTTTTACTAGTCACGTTAGCATATATTTTGTTACCACAGTTAAGTGCCTTTCTGGAGTTTTAGGAAAAATCCTTATAACATGTCTTCCCAAGTGCCAGGAAAGATTTCTCCCCTTATTTATTCAAGTGTACTATATTAGTGTGCAACAGGTATCATTACTGTATATTTTCCAGTTTGTAATGTATATCATTTTTTTTCTGGGAAATTATTAAATTCTCTCTCTATATTTTTAATTTCATACTCTTTTTTTTTCAAACTAGAAATACCCTGCAAAAACCTAGGGTAAAGAACCATTGGCATTTAAAAAATTTGTTCTTGACTTTTATTCATTGCGTATTTTAAGAAAGAAAAACTGGTTCTAATTTAGGAAAAGAAATATAGTTTATACATTATTAACTTTTGGGACATAACTCTTTCTCTATTTCCTGTTGAAAAAGTTAATAATTTCCTTACCTTAAGGTATAGTTATATTTTAAAATACAGATTTTTACCCTTGTTTTATGATGTTTCACAACATTTTTATCTGAATATTTATTTTTATGTGATAGAGAATTTGGAAAGATAGACCTTTTCTTGGACTAAATATTACTCAGAACTAATAATCATCTACAATTGGATACGAATATATAATTTCATTATAACCTAGAAAATATGTTATTATAATTGTATATTTCACTGGATAATTTAAAATAAATATATGCATATACATAAAGTTTATTTTAATTGGAAAAATTTCATCACTGAGTGAAATCGCATTTATCAAAAGAGCTGATGCAACCACATTTCACGCAAAATAAGCAATTTGTTTTAATTGTTGGCTCTTAGTTATTTGACAGTCCACTCTTCTATCATTATATTGCCTTAGATTCGTTCTTCCTGAAGCAGGGCTCTTCTTCCTTCTTTAATCTTCTTTTGTTTTTCAATTAGAGAACCAATTATTTTTCAGGGTTTCACAGGTCACAGTGGGACAGTTTGGCTCTCTGCTCCCATAGCATAAGAATCAACACAGAAGTGTTGAAATAGCAGGTGGGATAATTGTGGTTGTTTTAAATGGGGGACATTAGTTTTTAGAGCTTTTATGTTTTTCTGTTTTAAAATTATACTGTTTATCTTACTTCATTTGAAATCTTATCTGACTGTATAAAAGTGAATATGAACTTTTTAAATTGACGAATTGTTTGTGTTTCCGTTATGTGATTTAGAAAATTTAGCAGTGTTTTCAATATCCATAGCAGAGAGAACAGCATTTTTTGTCAGATTCGGTGTGGTAAGAAGACTATTGTAATAGAGTTTACTATCTATGTGTGTATATGTGCATATATGTACATACACACATACGAATAGTGTGTATATTAGGAGCGAATAGTGTTCCATAAGCCAGGTAATCCAAAACTGACTAAGCACTGGATTACTGTTTCATTTTTTTCATCGTTTACACTCAGCAGGATTGTTGAGTGCAGAGAAGGCAGCATGATCCTTCCATGACTACTTTTGTATCTCTGAGGTGTACTTTATCAAAAAAGCTGTTTTCATGAATGTGTTCTTGGTAAACAAGCATAACCTACAACCTCAATAAATCAGAATATCTCATTATTCTTGATTATATTATGGTTGTAAGAAGGCCAGAGCGGCTGTTAGGGAGAAAAATAAACGAAATGAGAGAAAGGAGCTGCCTCATATAGTAAAGGCGGAACTATGCCCTAGGAACTATACCCCCTCCTCCCCTCGTAAGCTGTAGATCTTTGTCTCATTTTAATGTGAAGAGGCTGAGGCTCAGAGTAGTTAAAAATCTGGCCTTCAAGCTGTGTCATTAGAAAGTCAAGAACTCATTGCTTCCTGACTTCCTATTGTATTGTGTTTTCCCTCTCTCCTGTTGGGACACTAGAGTAAAGGAGAGGGGAAGAAGGCATGAGAGGATAATGGGGGGAGCATTAGTGGACGTCCTTATGCATTGCTATGGAAACGACATGTTATCAGTCACCTGACTACCTGTGGAGCTCAGTGACATCTTCTGTATTTGGATCCAAAGTTCAGAAGTTGTGATGGCCATTTCATTCATTACATAGTTTCTTCACACCTTTTTTTTTTTTTTGAGTAGCTTTTATCTTTTTTTCCT
Source organism: Rhinolophus sinicus (assembly GCF_057876585.1). NCBI lineage: Eukaryota > Metazoa > Chordata > Mammalia > Chiroptera > Rhinolophidae > Rhinolophus > Rhinolophus sinicus. Next base: position 178,475,402 of record NC_142516.1, read on the forward strand.
CATATTCTTTCTCTTTTTACAACAGTAAAGCAAGCTGCTTCAGATTTGTCATCCTTACCAATATCACATGTACCCCATCCCATGTGTGCACACATTCTTAAGGATTGAAAAGGGTTAAAAGAAAAGATGTCTGCTCTGTCTGGCATTCATCCCCTTCTGAAGTCAGGCCCAACTTGTATTTCTGGCTGTACACTTATTATTTTTCTGATCTGTATACAGTATTCCAGGAAATTTTGTTTGCTTTTTCTCTAAATTTGACCATGCATTTCCTTGCCTCTCCCAGAGTCTTCATCACTTGCTCTGAATGTTTTAATTTGTAGATTCTACCCTTTCATTATCTCCTTAGAAAATTCCCCACGGGACGTGCTACTGTTTTATGGACAACATGTCTTTCACCAAGAGAGGCACTGGCGGAGCTCACCTGGATTCTGCCCCTGGCCTCCATCCATTTGTCTTTCCTGTTCATTTGCCCTTTAACTTCATCTCCTACTGCTTCCCTTCAGTTCTCTCACTTCAGCCACACTGGAGAGCCTCCATGATAGACCTCAAATAATGCCAGGTATACTCCTGTTTCAGCCTGTTTCCTGCCTGGAACATTAATATTGCAGACATCTGCTTGAGTAAGCCCCTTACCGCCTCCAAGTCTTGACTCAGATGTTGCCTTCTCAGTGAGGTGAGGCCCCTACACGTACCTCTCAGTTTAATACTGCCACGTTTTCCATGCCTCCCATCCCATTCCCCCTACCTGGTTCTTTCCCCCCACCCCCATATTTATCACCTTCTAACATTGTGTATTACTTATTTCCTAGGTAGGTGTTTCTTTTTCTCTCTCTGCCCCTGTTGGAATTTAAGCTCCTTCAAGTGACGGATCTTTGTTTCATTTGCTGATGGAACCCAAGCACCTAGAAGGATGCCTGGCAGATAGTTAATGTTTGCTGAATAAATGAACAGGCTTTCATGTTTTTTCAAAGGCAGACATTTAATAATTTCAGCCTCATTCAGCAAACTGTCTTTTTTTTTTCTTCATTTTAAGCAAATAGGAATTTTGGAAGCAGAGAAGAATTATTTAAATGATCTAGATTCCAATTAACTCTGCCACTGATGACTTTCTTTAGCTGAGTGAATAACAGGCTCTTTTGTAAATTAAGTAAAAAAAACAAACAAAAAAAACTCAGAATAATGAAGGTGGTTGAGAATGGGATAGGTTCAGGATCTAGATTCTAAAATAATTCAGTATTCTTTCCTGTTTTAGCAGCAAAAATCCATTTAAGGAGGAAAGAGGTTAGGTAACTTCTGTTACTGGATAGATCTTGGTTTGATGTCTGCAAAGCAGAAATAACTGTAGCAGTTTATAGCACATTTTATAATTTTTTTCCCTTAAAATTGCTGCTTTGTTGGGTGTTGATTTCTTATGTGTGTGTGTGTGTGTGTATGTGTGTGTGTGTGAATTGAGGTGAAGCTCACATCACATAAAATTAACCATTTAAAAGTGAATGATTCAGTGGCATTTAATGTATTTACAATGTTGTGCAACCACCACCTTTATCTAGTTCCAAAACATTTCCATCAGTTCAAAGTAAAACTCTGTGCCCACTAAGCAATTTCTTCCCATTATCCCGTCCCCCCAGCCCTGGCAACCTACCAGTCTGTTTTCTGTCTCTATGAATTTATCTATTCTGGATTTGCCATATAAATGGAATCCTGCAATGTGTGACCATTTGTATCTGGCTTCTTTCACGTAGCATCATATTTTTGAGCATCCTCTCCCCTATAGCGTGCATCAGTCCTGCATCCTTTTTAGTGGGTGAATACTGTTCCATTTCATGTTCATACCATGACTTGGTTATTCATTCTTCCTTTGATGGACATTTGAACTGTTTCCTCCTTTTGTCTGCTGCGAATCATTTTGCAATGACCGTGTGTATACCTGCATTCATTTGAGTACCTGTTTTCAATTCTTTTGGATATAGACTTAGGAGAGGAATTCCTGTGTGATACGATAATTCTATATTTAGCTTTTTGAGGAACGGCCGAATAGTTTTCCACGCCGCTGGATTATTTTTCATTCCCAACAGCAGTGTACCAATTTTTCCACATCCTTGCCAACATTTATTTTCCTTTTTTTTGTAGGTATTTCTTTTAAGCTTTAAAAAAATTTGAAGTTTACTGAAAACTATCCTTGTATATAAAGGTTTGATTAGACACTATAGCAAAGAAAGTGAAGTATGTGACCTCCTCTTATTATACGGGTTGTAAAGGCCTTAACTAGAGAAACCTCAGGATACACATAATATTATTGCAGATGTATTGAATGAATGGTGATATGGGATTCAAATGTGTTATAACTGGAAAGCTTGCAATTTTACATGAAAGATAAATTGTGTTATTCCGTATTGTAACTATGAAGTATTACAGTTGACCCTTGAACAACGCAGGTTTGAACTGCACAGGTTCTCTTACACGTGGATTGTTTTCAATAGATTTACAGTCGTCCCTCCATTTCCCCAGGTTTCACATCTGTGGATTCAATCAACCATGATAAAAATGAGTATTTTCTGTCTAGGGTTAGGAATCCATGGATGTGAGGGGCGACTGTATGCCTTACTCTGTGCCATTTTATATGAAGGACTTGAGCATCTGCAGGTTTTGGTGTCGGGGGAGGTGGGAAGGGGGTTTCTGGAACCAATCCCTGGGAATATCGAGGATCCACTGTCGTTAAGTTTTGGGGAGTCAAACGTTATCTGCGGATTGTCAACGGCATGAAGACTCAGTGCTTCTAAATCTAAGTTGTTCAACTGTATATGTGTGTTAGCAGTGAAGTAGATATAAAATCCTACTTATGTTTTTTATTAAAATTATGTCAAGATAGTTCTCTTAATTATTGAGACTGCTATGATTTATTAATGATAAAGTAATTAAGTCACAGAAAATTTAGAAAATGGATGGAAGGAAACAATACCACTTGAAACTCCACTATCCTACTTGAATTCATTGTAGAATTTGGCTGTATTTTCTTTTATCCTTTCAAAATGTATATATTTTATTAACAATGTTAATAATGCTATATATTCAGCATAATTTCTTATTAATTTCATGCATGCTTTCCACGCTATTAAAGAGCTTTTATAATATCTTGACTGAGCATACAGTATTATCTCTAGTCATTATATCGCAACTATTACACGTAATTAAAAATCTGTTGATTTAAACTGAAATAATTAGAAAATACCTCATGAGAGAGGTAGCTTCACCTTGCTGACCCCTTAGATACCTCATTTTTTTGGCTTAAGTGTCATTTCCTTCCAGAAATGCCTTCTGTGATTTCCCAGATTAAGATACATTCCTTTGTAATTCAATCCCACATTGCTCATTATATTTAATTCATAGCACTGGTCAGTGCATCTAATAAAATTCTTATTTGTATCTTTCTTTAATGTCTTTTTTTTCCTATTAGACCATAATCTTTCCATGGGCAGAATTTACGTCTGTCTTCTCCCTACTGCATTGCCTTCCCTGAGGCCATTGTCTGATGCTCATTGGTGCTTAATAAGCCTGTTGGATGGATGACTGAATGAACACACAGGGAGAGGGAGCAAGGAGCGTGAACGAAGCACTGACATCCATGTGCTTTGTGTGCTTGGGGAAATATGTAGGCTTGGTTGCTGAAAAGTAGCGATGGAGTGTGTTTCAGTTTCTATGGTGATGGGGAAGTATATGGGTCAACGTCAGAATCTGGAAAGAGTTGTGTCCACATTAGGGAGGTCTTTATATGCCAAATTTAGTCATTTCAATTTTGTTCTGTCACATACGTGTACACACACATTAATTTAAATATTAAATAAATTCTGTCACAAATGTTGAAATATTTTTAATAGAAACATGGCATGATACGATGCTTTAACATGTAAACTCAGTATTGGGCAGCTCTATGTTGCAGTAGATAAAATCCAGAGGCTAGAATTCCAGTGAAGAGACTAGTTACACAGAGGATTGGTGATGGAGTCCTGAATCTAGGTTAGCTTGATGGAGTGCAATAGATATGAGAGAGATTTACGGAAGTATAATCAACCAGGTTTAGACAATTATTAACTGATGGACTTTGGAAAGAATTGCGAGCACAGGATGATTTAGGTTTATAGCGTGAATTAGGCTGGTGTCTGTAGATTTTACGCTGAAGATAAATGGGTTTTATTTTTATCCAGTTATCTTGAGATACTGTTAGGGATCTCCACTATAAGTTACATCATGGATTGGCAAAACCTCTCTGTAAAAGGCCAAATAGTAAACATTTTAGTTTTTGGGGGTCATATGGCCTCTGTCACAGCTACTCAGCTGTGCTGTCATAGGCAAAAGAGCCACAGACTGTGTAAACTAATGGCCATGGCTGTGTTCCAATAATACTTTATTTACAAAAACCGGTGGAAGATCAGACCTGGCCCATTGGGCTATAGTTTGCTGAACCCTGGATTATATTATAGAGGTTTTATTTCAGATTATATTATTAAATCATAATGGATCCCAATGTGGGTCATGTGATTTCTTTCAGATGATCACTAATCTGAAGTAGGACTGGAAAAATGGACGCTTGTATCTACTCAGGTTTGGTGATCCACCTCCGAGACATTTCTGACTAAATGTCAAATAAGCAAGATGGAGAAAGGGTAGAGTAGGAACCACCCTGAGAAGTTTGATCAGGAAATCTGAGCTGGGTGGTGGGAGAAATAAAGGTGTGTGTATGTGGGTGGGGTGGGGAGTGTCAAAGGGAAACTAGAAGTACCCGGACTGCACATTTTTTGAGTGTTATGAGCAGGCTTCTTGGCCATGAGAAGAAGAACGTGAAATGTTAAGTGCTATATCTTGGAATAAAGATGTTTTGAATAGGTCTAATTCTAGAGTCAAATAATTGTGCAGCCAGAATGTTGGAATGAAATAATAGGAATAGAAGCAAGATTCTGATGTAGACCTAATCAATGGAAAGCTTCAGCTCTGGAATTAGCCTGCCTGGTGGGAATCCTATCTAAGATTTTTGACTTGGGATGAATTTTCAATCTTGTTTTAGATGAACTTCAATTTTCTCATCCGTAAAAGAGGCTCAATAGCTACTTAACACTGTTGAGAGACAATGTCTGTTGAATGCATAGCATGATACCTGATCAAATTTCCTCATAAATGGCAACTGTTACCATTATCATATTAACTTCATTTTATTTGTGTTGCATTATGGCAAAGAAGTACAATTAGCTGTTGAAGCTGTTATGAATAGGACATTGGACTGAATTTTTATTGGTGTCACTCCACTTTTCTTCAGTAATGTTAATGTATGTCTCTGAATACACATTTTTAAAGCAGTACCAATTTTTGAATAATAAATAATGATATTAGGGGATTTAACAGAAATCAGTTGTTATTAGAAAGATGTGAAACTCCTGTCTCTGTTGGTAGTCTTTAAGTTATATCATAAATTTAGATTATGCCTGACCATACTACATCAAAATTATTGCTTCTGTTCATGAGATGGTACAGTCGCTGGGGTCAGTGATTGTCATTGGTTTCTTTCAAAGCGATAAGGTACTAAGAGAATCGGGCAGTGGACATGCAGTTAAAGTTACAGGAGATCATTTTTTTTCTAATGATATTTCTTTAACTTTTTTTGAAAACTATTGAACATGAGCATATGACCCTTTATACTAATTGTAATGCATTACTGTACCCCATAATCTATGAGAGTGCTCCCCTTTGCACTCTGCCTGTCCAGCTGTTGTCTTGAGCAATTATCAGCAAGTTATTATTCCGGTCTGAACTGTGTCATGCTCGAAAGTGGGATGAAACAAATGTTAATGAGCGTGCATGAATGTTGGTTGATGAAGGTTAAGTGGTTGCAGATATGCTCTCCGCATTCTTTCCTCTGAATGTGCAGACTGAGGCAGTGAGTTCTGATGAGGGATTACAAACAAACGGTGCTGATTGACAGCTCTTGATTTAACATTAAAATGGTATCTGAAGGCAAATTCTATGTTCAGCTGCGTAACAGACACAAAGGTGTTGACCCCTCGTGCAGCTCCACACTTCATCATCAGTTTTATTTTATAATTTCCATTTTTTTCCTATTGTAGAAAATTCTCTTATTTTGTATTACACATTTTACAGTTGTGCCTGGCAGTGGTGGTATAGTTTAAAAAAAGAAAAGAAAAGAAGTGTCCGTCATGCACTTATGTTTTTAGAATAATAACTTGGCAGTTTTAAGTGTGATAAAATTAAAATATTGTACAGAATAGCTGTTCAAGTTTAAAAGATGGGCCAGTACTCATCAGCAATATGTTCTTTCTCCTCATGTCCATCTGCATGTATTTTGAAATGATGACCCAGGTGCTTTCCCACTATTCATTATTTGTATGCTAATTAAAATAAGCTGTATATATATTCTTTAAGAATGTTTTGAGTTGATTTTTGCATCATGGCTTTTCATATTCTGTAGATTGAGCATGGACTTTAAATACATTTTTTTTTTTAAAGAAATGGCGATGTAAGGAGCAGTATTAAGTAGTATTGATGAGGCTTTTTTCTCATCATTTTTCCTATTATTAATAATCCAGTACTTGGTGTTCCAACTGTGAGCTGTGCTTTGTAAAGGGTAAAATGTTATACAAATATGTGTTTTTAATGTATTTGAGCTGAAAGGACAATGCATAAGGATCACCGTGCTTTTCATTTTGTACCAGAAATAGAAAAAGTGGGAATGTTTATTAAATAAACATAGAATTATAAAGTTAGATAGCAATCATTTATCATTTAATAGATGAGAAATTTGAGGGCTAAGCAGTAGACCTAAAACCTGTGCCAGTAAAACTATTATTTGACCATCGATTGGGTTACTTGTTGATCATTGAGAAATGTTTTCTTTTTTATGTGCCCTGTGGAGACAGATTTCTGTAATTCACTACATACTTGATGTAACTTTTTACAATAATACACCAGAGTATTCTTCATTTTTTATATAAGCATATTTTTAATGTGTGAAGCTTGTTTTTTAAAATTGATAGGTTTTAATTTTTTAATAAAATTAATTCATAATTAATATAGAAAATGCTCATGCATGAACCCTGTGGTCTGAAGAAGTAGAGCAGGAATACCCACATGTACCCCTGGGCACTGGTTTGCATGTGTGTTCTGCAGGTGGGTATTTCTGCAGAAGAGGGCCTTATCTCCCAGCCCGGCAGCTTTGGGCTTAAGGACACTGAAGCCCTGTAATCCCTGTTGTGTGTTCAGTGCTTAAGTCTTAGTACTCCTGTGGCTTCCTTTCTGTCAGCGAGTGAAATTTGATATACAAATCAAGGCTCCTACTTCTTAATACTATGCCCAGGGCTGCACTTATCTGCCATCACCAAGCAAAGGCTTTGCTTTCAGTTACTGAATCAGTCGTGGCAAATCCTTTGGCCCCACTGACCAGCTGAGAGCCAGTCCCAAGCAACAATTAGTATTGGATGTCTCTTCTATGAAAGGTACTGTCCTAGCTCCAGGGATACAGTGCTGAGCAAGACAGATCTAATTCCTGCCTTCATGTAGTATATTTTTAAATGGAGAAGATAGTAAATCAATTGGCAGACAAACAAAGCCAACCATAGTTTTTTAATGTGCTGTCAAAGCAGTGAGCAAGGTGTGTTGATGGGAGCTAGATTGGAGAGGGTGGTCGTGGATGGCCTCGGAGGTTATGCCATTTAAATGGGGACTCAAAGGAGAAGTAGGAATTTGCCAGGCAAAGAATTGAGGGACAAGATCTCCATGTATAGGAAATAGCCTGGCCAGAGTTCCTCAGGTTGCAAAGAATCTATAATCTGGTATCCCTCAGATGTTCAGAATGGCTGGAGCATGTTGTGTGACGGGGAGAATGGCAGGAGATGAGCTTTGAGGCCTGGACTGTTTGGAAAAGCTTCACGTAAACTGAGTTGTTGTAAAAGATGAATATGGTTTTTGAAAGTAAGGAAGAAGGAGAAGGCTAATCCCACAGAAGGAATGACAGGGGCAGAGGCAGAATTGGCACACTGTTGAAATGCCTGCTAGTTTAGGACAAAAATCCCATTGCATACAAATCATGGGTCGTAGTGGACGTCAAATCTCTTCACTCCTTTCTCCAAATCCCATCTTTATCAATCTGCTTCCCTGTGAAGGCTGGTTTGTGTTGTACCTCAGAGATGCACTAGGAGTTCATGCATGATGATAATTCTTGAAATAAACCCTCCTGTTCTTCAACTGCATCATGCAGAAAAAGACTGGAAATGACTGAAGCTCTTGCTTTTTTGTATTTATGTGTTTACTCAACTTTTCCCCTTATTCGAAAACATATTCAGAACTGTATTTTGTTACTTTGTGTGTATGTGTATATAAATCATATATTTATGTGTAGAAAGTGACTCTTCATGGGGGTGAAAGGAAACAAATGCATTGTAATCCTGTCTCCTATTCATTTTTCATGGCCCACATCTAGATGCCTGAATTCTCTAAAACTTTTTACTTTATATAGATAATTGTATTGTATAATTTTATCTCTACATCTTATTGCGCCAATTTCAGTTGAAATTCTTTAAGGACAAGAACTATGTTTTACTTTTCTTTGTCTTTCCATGGATAGCCTCAGTGCATTCTGAGTGAGTGTGTGAATGAATGAGTGAGTGAATGAATGAAAGAAACAACTTAAAATGGTCTTATATGCCAAAGGAGCTCTTAGGGGGGAACTCCATACCATCAATTATTGCAGGTTCACTTGTTACCACTGTTCTGAAGGGCTCTTTGCCCTACCTTTCTCTCCGGAAAATGGAATATGGTACAGTGAGAATGGTCTGGAATCCAGAAGCTGGTTTCTAGTCTTGAATCTACCATTAGGTAGTTATATGACCTTGGAAAGGTCAGTATTTAGGGCCTTGTTACACATCTATAAAATAAGAGTTTGTTTTAAATTAACATTCTAAAAGCTATCAAAAAACAAAACAAAACATTGTATCTAAGCTCAGTACAAAAGGGACTGTGCTAATGGTGGTAAATTGATCATATTTATTCTCTCATAAGAGAATGAGATTATCACTTAGACACAGTTAAAAGTAGAAGAAAGCTTATACACATATGAAAAAATGTATAAGGATGTTCACTGTAATAATATTTTTGAAAGCAAAAGTTTAGAAACTAACTACTCATCAATACAGGAAACAGTTAAATTATGACATTATTAAATTATGGTACCTAGGTGATATAGTATGAAACTGTTAAAAAGAAAGTGGTTGATCCATACATATGAACATGGAAAAAATATCTAGGGTTTATCACTTTGTGAAACAAGTAAAATGTGAAACAATATATGTGGTAAGAGCTCATTTGGTTTAAAAGGAAAAAAAAAAATAACCCAAACTGTGTATTTGTGTACATGTATATAAATGTTTGTGTTTATGTACACATTCATACATGTATTTATAGTTTGTGTGAAGACTGCCAGAAGTAGCTCTTGTTACCAATAACTGCTCTTACCGGTCGTGTTCTTTGGGGAATATTTGTAGTGATATAAAGGGACCTTTACTTTGTTATGTGCTTCTGTATTGTTTGAATTGTTTTGCAGTGAAATTTTTAAATTAATTTCTTTTTCCTAGAGAACAATTCCAGAGTAAAAAAACCAATTAGCTTGACTAGTATGTTTAGTCTTTTTTCTTTTTATCTTATATATTTTATATATGTAGTGTTTAACCGGAAAGTAGAAAGGTGACTTTGCCTTAGTCAATGTAAATGAGTTCCCCAAATTGTAGCAAGATATGTGAGTTATTTGTTTTCTTTTTAAACAGTTATAGCTTAGAAATGACCTTAGCTTTCCAAAGTGAAAGAAATTTTTGTCAAGTATATTACACAGGGTTCCATTAATTCAGTAAACTGCATTCAGAAAACAATATATTTGATAGTTAATTATTCCAAATGGTGCCAATGATCAAAAGGGACACCCATTTGTAATGAAGGGAATCTGTGTAATGGTTATCTGGAAGAATGTTTGTTCAAGGGTGAGGACAGAAGTAATTGATGAAGTAAAAAGCTGCATACATCTTTCTCAAGCATAGAAGGAGCAGTTTGTGAAAAGCTGAGAAAGCATAGTGAGTTTTCAAGGAAGTAAGAGGGCTAAATACGCAGATAAGATTGTAAGTTTCATAATTTGAGGTCAAGTATTATATAAGTCAATAGAAACGTATGTTTCATATGTTACAGTCCACTTGAGCATTAGTATATACATATCCAGAAGAACTATATCCTATATATTGCAGCCCTTCTTGCCAATTTGGTCTTTAAAATTTGGAATATCATATTTGCTGCTAATATAGATTTCTTTCCTACTAGAATTCATGGGGAAAGTATATTTTATGTGAATTTCCCAATCATTATTTGAAAAGTCAAATGTAATATACTACATATTTATGAAAACATGTCCACTGACCCTTTTCTCACGTGCACACCCTCCATTCACCATGTACAAAGCAAGATGCTCTTGTAGGTGCACTTGCTATGTGAACATGCCATGCACTGTTCGTATTATCCAGAGCTGCTGCCATGTCGGTAACAGGCCACTGTGAGATGATAATCTTTCCCTGGGGATAGACAGGCAGCTGGGCACAGATACCCAAAACCACTGTCTTCTTTCACTCCCTAAGCCCTTCCCCCACAGCCCGTTGTCATCTGTGGGAGGAGGAAGGGAGCACACCCTGTACAGTTGGATCTAAAATCTGGTCTTATCTCCTGTGATGTCCCACAGATTCTCCCTTGGCTCTTGAAGGGCTGGTTCGTCTTTCCTGTGTCTAAGACTTTGTCTTTCGATGCTGCATCTTTCTGTTTCACTGCTAGTTGTGGGATCCCGTTCTGAGTTTTATGTAGTTAAAGGAAAGTTTTGTGAATGCATTACATTTTTTTTCCCCTTTGGAAGTTCCCAGCGCTTGTGTTTGAACCACGTGGCTTTCAAGACCTTTGTCTCGCTATAGATATTAACAGAAATATAATTTTACACTCAGTGTTGAGGAATCACCTCTTACGCGTTATCTTTTCCCCGGAGGAAATAAATGCCATTGATCCTGAAACGGCAAGGCTATGGGGAAAATCTCAGGAAAAAAAAAAATTAATCTCCAGATATTATCTCCAGTTATTATCTAGCTCCGCTTTCTCTGCGGGGTAGAATGAATCTTAGTCATTCTGCCTTTAATTCCATTTAATTCTCATGCCATCCCATTTGCAGTTGCCGCTGAAGTGCCAGTTAGGCTCTGAATGGTAAAATTTCCAGAATAAGAATGGGAATGCAGACTCCTGACGTCCATTTCTCAGACTCTTAGCCTCTCTCTGCTTCGGTTTTCTTATTGTAAAATGAGATTTTTTTATTAGATGATTTTCAGCTCTCCGTTCTAATTGGGAAAAAAGAGACTTGAAGCTTTCAGAAATTCGCGTAATCATTTGATGTATGGATTTGATGTTTCTAGCACCAAGTAAAATAGTCTTAAGAATATGAATATGGTTTATTAACACATTGTAAGGATTAAGAATTTGACATGCACCAGAGATTCCCAATTAATAGGTGTCCCTCGATGTCAGAAGTGTTCAGTTTAGTGTTTCGTTTCCCGTTCCGCATAGGCTTGTTGGTGGATGTCCTTTGAACATTAACTTTCACTGTCTGACATTTTCATGAAACATTTAAACGGGAGAGTTTTTAATTCATAAACGTTGATAGTTTACAGTAAGATATATTTTAGTTCCTGTTAAGATTCTTCTCCACTAAGATATTAATGCTTCTCTTCAAGTGTCAGGTGGCCCAACATAATTGTGAAGCAATTCAGTTTAAAGTGAGATTCTCTAATAAGATTTAAGCCACTGCATTCCCATTAGTGAAACCTTTCTCCCCTTCCCCTTTCACAGAATGGTTCTGTTAAGTACTTTTTTTTCTTTTTAATAGCACATTTGGTTAGTATGCTAAAGGTAATACTGTTTTCGGGAGGCAGGCTGGAAGTTATGATTTTATAAAAAGCTCGTAATGTTAAATATGGACATTGGGAAGGAGGTGGAAGTGTTACTTAAGTTCTTAGAAGTTTCTGTTGTAGCTTTGGGGAATACAAAGCATCAAAGGATTTCTGAATCCTGTCTTGGCTCTGCTCTCCTTTTTCCTTGGAAGATACACACACAGGGATCCACAGCAAAGAAAGATGACGTACCACTTTATTGATAAGGTGGCTTTTGGCTGAATGACCAAATAGGACTCTTTGGTCTTGGGTGCGTGTTTGAGGCTGAGGCCCAGTCTGGCTCTCTCTGCAGAGGCCAGTACTGCTCTTTACCCATGTGCCAGCTGCCGACATGGAGCACCGGCCAACGAGATGAGGGCCTGTTTCAGTGCTGGAACATGACAGCCTCTCTTCCCTGCACCGACTCTTTAGGAAGGGAGAAAATAAAAGATGAGAGGACTACATGCCGTGCCCACCTAACCTTGTACAGTGGAGGGGTAAGAGGAGGTTGGAAAGAGGAGCTAAGGTCTCCCTTTCATATAAAAATGTACCTTCGTTTTCTCACTGTACATCTCTAATGACAGAGGACTTGACATGGCTACCATATTCTGAGAAATCGGAGCGCTGGACTGTGACATTCAAGAAAGTGGAAATGTGAAGCCCTGAATTGCCCAAGAATTAAAATGTCCTTGTGCAATTTGGAGAGATAATCCAGGGTGAGGGGTAAGAGATGAAGGGCTCTATCAATGCCGCCAGATGAGCAGTCAAGCCCATGTATGTGTATATGTGAGGTGTATTGTGCAGCGGATGATTCCTGGCTGTGCCTTTGACAAGCTCTGGGGAAAGACCATATGCGTTTTAATGATCCCCGTTTGGTCTGGTTGGAGAATTTTTCGGACACTGAGGTCTCTCTCTCTTCATTACAAAATTGTCGACTCTCCTCATTCCTACATACATTTTCAAATCAAGAATAGGTCAAATTAACATTGTTTTTAAAAAAGTGATTTTAAATCCAGCCTTATAAAGATCTTTTTTTCTGTTTTTAAATTGTGGTCAGTTTACATAACATAACATTTTACAGTTTAAACCATTTTTGTGCATACAGTTCTATTGCATTAAGTACATTCACACTATCGTATAACCGTCACCACTGTCCATCTCCAGAACTTACCTTCCCCACTGATACTCTGTACCGTTTACACACAAACTCCTCGTTCCCTTATCTTCCATGTAAAGATCATTTGAAACCCATTTCCCCAATCACACTATAGCCTGAACCCTGCTAGACTTCCCGTAACCCCTCCCCCTGTAGGAGGCAGACATGGGCCATATGAGTTGCATATAAGGAAGATGGTGCCAGGAGTTTTATAAGGCCATGTAGGCTCTACACAATATGAGTTCTGGCTTGAAGGGGAGATAACATAGATACACAATATCAACAGTCCAGGTTGAAAAAAAAAAAGTCCCAAGTTCAGATGGTGTGGGAAAGAAATTAGCACAGAATACTTGATTCTAGCATACAGACTAGGGCAATAATGGAGCTCCAATTGGAGGCCAGAATGATCCAGAATACCAACTGGTGGCATTCTGGAACACAGAGGAATAAAGATTCAGTAACTGAAATTGGGGAAATTGAATTTTCAATGGAGCTATCAGATAAAAACATAATATCTGAGAGACAGGATAACTACTTCTCAGAAAGCCTTTGTAATAAAGGTTGATTCGAATTGAGCAAATACCTAGGTATCGTCTCCGTATTCTCCTTTCTCACTCACACATGCAAACACACACAAAAATATTTTTTGATCAGACATGAAAAATGCATTCCTTTCCTAGGGCAATGGTTAGCCTATAGGTAGAGACCAGTACGCAGTTCTTCTGGTAGGGGCAGGATCTCAAAACTGCATTTGTGTAACATCCCAACAAATGTTAATGCAAAATTTGCATTGACGCTCCACACACTGATTAGTTTTCTTTGCAAAAATACAAGGTCCTGGAGAACAGAAGCATGCTGTCATTGTAAAATTCTGCTTCTTAAAACTGAACTTCTTTCTCAGCATTTTGGAATGATTATTTTTATGTCTGATCAAATTTCTTCTACCAAGTTTTGTATAATAACTGGCTGTTTTGATGAACTCTGTGTTATGTTTTTCCCACACTCTTACAAGGGATAGTCAGCTCACTATTTAATATGGCATTGCTTATTATCTGTTAGTTAATATAATTTATTGTTACTTATTCTATTCCCAAGTTGCTCAGTACTGTGTGTACAAATACTAATAAGCTGGCTTATTAAGTCTTTCCATTCTACAGCATGCTCATCATCGTGAATTACCTGTGCCTTCATTTGGATTTAATCCTTCTTTTAAATTAGGAATGAACACTGAGTTCTCATTCTTTTTATAATAGACTCCACCCACTTCAGTAAATTCTCTTGTGAATGCATTAGCATTGTCATACATTAACTTTTATAGCCTTTGCTTTGTAATTTCTTTTAGCAGAGAAATATTTCCACTTTCAAACATCATCAGAGGATATTGGAAGTAGGTTGCCCTGGCAAAAACAATAGTTAGTAGGAAAATTATTTTTTTATAAATAACGCGTATTATATCATGACTGGGGAATAGCAAATTCAGGAAGAATTCACAGGGGGAAGGTACTTAAAGTGGGGAGATGTTGAGAATGCATAATAAAAAATTTAGAGATGGTTTTATGAGAAGTTGTGATGAGACAACAAAGATCATGTGAGAATAGGCTTCCGTGTTCTTTGGACTGAGTTTCTTAAACTCTTTCCCGAAACCTTTACTTTCCTCCCTCATATCTTTGGTCCATTTAATCAAAGCTCATCGTAATTTGTAACTAATGTAACAGATATACATGATGAATAGGCCTAAGTCTTTCACAGTCATTGTTGTCCCCAGTGCACAGATTATTAAAGTTGTTGAATATGTGGATTTGAAGGGTCTGATTTGTTTTTGAACTCCTGTTTTTTTTGTTTTTGCTATCTAAATCTTTAGTTACGAAGAGGTATTTACACACAAGGGGACCTCAAGAAAGTAGCTCTTTTAGTTTCTGGTGCTGCCACTCTTTAGTTTCTGGTGCTGCCAATAAAAATTAACTTTCTGATTGCAGAGGTCTTTGAGAGATCAAACCGTTTTTATAGCATATCTTGATCAGCGTGTTACTTCATATAGGAATAAAGCGATGGGGGACAGAAATACTTTTAGTTCAGCTATTTGGAAATCATGATCATTTTGAAGCACATGTTTTAAGTTTTTTATAAAATATATCCCCGTTGCCTGGTGATCCTTTTGTACATGGAGTAGTAAGGGGTAAAAACAAAATCTGGACTCAGCTCTAGTGAAGGGTTTGTGAAATAGTGGAATCCTTCTCCATGTCTGTTGTAAGACTTCAGGTATAGAGCAAGGTCTTTCCAAGCTATTTGGTTGGTGACATTGTCCAGTAATTAGAATGTCATATCAAGAGAAATACGCATTTATTTGCTATACTTTTGATGATTGCTGTAATTGAAATAATCTATTCCACAAAATTTTATTTAGTGTTTCAGCCACTCTTATATATTATATCATTCGTAGCCTGGAATTGCCAAACAGACATCGTTTTGCTAGCAAAACACTCTGTTTAGTTATGGCAGTCACGTATTAATATTTGAATAGAAAAATAACCTGTTTCTCCTGTTTGTTTTCTATGTGGTTAGATACCTAGTCATTTATTTATGTGCCTAAAAATATTAAAACTGGGTTTGACAGATCAGATATGACTAAAGCTACTTACACAATTATGGTTTTCAATACCAAAGCATTTACTTTGACGTTTTGCCAAGGGTGTATTGCCTACTTAAAAAGTAATCCGTTCCAAGTTTTCACTTTTTTGTGTTCCATCTTTCTGCCTTCGAGCTGCCTAAATCTTCCTTGAAACGTATTGTCGTATCACAACCACCAGCAGTAGTAACATTTACAAATCTGTTTTCCTTTCTTAGCCTTTGGCTGTTTTCAGATTCTGCCCTTTGAGACTCCCTGGAACATTCATTCTATCCACACTGTGTGGCTGAAAAACTGAGCCTCATGCAAAGTAGGCCACCATTTGAGAGGTAGCGCCGGGTGAAAATAGAGTGTTTTTGATGTTGTCTTTCCATAGCTTTAAATTCTGCTCATTGTGTTCAGGAGACCAGGCATTTCTCTTCCCTCCCCCAGGACCACTCCCCTCCCCACTCCCTCTCCCATGGAACATGCACAGCAAGGGAAATTCAGTTGCAGGTAAAGGCAAAGCTTGGGGAGTTCCCTCTCTCCCATGTGCTCGGTTGCAGACCGCTTTCTTCATGCAGGTTCCCTGCCCCGGAGGCAGTTCTGGGCCTGTGGTGTGGTGGTCAGGGCCCTTGTCTGTCCCAACTGTGGCCAAGTGACTCATAGTCTGTGCTTAGGTTGCCTCATGGAACGAGGTGGTGAGAACTTCATACTCAAGGGCTGTTCTATTTCTAAAATGTGGACCCTATAAAATTTTGATACTCAATTAGCCTCTTAGAACCTCCATCATTAGAAAGTGAGAAGAAAACCCCAATTAATGCCAGCAATCTCTAGTTTTCAGATGTCCCTTTGCCCCTACCTCTCACCCCATTTGAAGACTGCGAGCCTTCAGTTTCATTTCCTAAATACATGATTTATGCTTGCTTTACTTTTGTAGTTGAGTTTAGTTTATTGGCTTCTGTCAGTGTCACAGAGAATGCTTATTTAATCCGGTATGCTTTCTTGTATCCTCCCAAGGCTAGTGTAAAAATCTAATGAATGAAGGGTAATTTATTGTAAACATGTAACATGCAATATTTAATAGCATTAGTGCTAAATGAATACCTAAAAAATGGAAATGCTTAGTATTTTAAAAACATTTTGATGTTAAATACATTTAACCAGGAAGTACTAACAAAATAGAATAAACAATTATTAGTGGCATTCACTGATTTAAAATAAAATAGTTCCCCCTTATTTGTGGGGAATGTTTCAAGACTCTCAGTTGATGCTTGAAATTGCTTGTAGTACCGAACACTATATATACCATATTTTTTCCGACACAGACAAAACTATGATAAATATCTTACTGTACTGTATTTACCTTTCCTCTTGTGATGACGTGAGGTGATAGGATTCCTACATGATGAGATGAAATGAGGTACTCAGAATGGCACGTAATTTAAAACTTAGGGATTGCTTATTTCTGTAGTTTTTCATGTAATATTTTCAGACCTCAGTTAACTGTGAGTAGCTGAAACCGTGGAAAGTTAAGCTACAGATAAGAGGGAGGACTACTCTAATCAGTTATGGAAAGAGAAAACTTTTTTGTCTCTACTAGATAACTTACAAATTTAGAGCTTTGTATTCTAGAGTTTTTTGCAGTTGTCCAAAAATATCACCTCCTGACAAAGGTGATATTTTTAATCATTTTGATTAAAACACAATAGAAAATGAACTGGAATTAGATGTATAACCATATGCCATGGAATTATGATTTTTAATTGAAAATTTACTATGAAATGAGATTTTGAAAGGGGATTTTTAAATATAATTTTGCTGCTGGTTTGAAACTTTGGAAATAGAAAAAGAATAATGAGAAAATTTAATTTAAAAAGACTGTCAGTTTTTGGCTCTTGGAAACAGAAAGTTTTGTTATCTTTGATTCATCTTTGACTTCATTCTGACATAAAATCCTTATAAAATGTGGCATATGCTGTGTTAGTGATCAGAACCATTTTTGAACAGTATTACTCTTCTCTCGGAAAAATGCAGCCTTACACATCTCCAGGAAGAAAGATTAAACACAAACCTCTAATAGCAAAAACGCTAGATCACAGCTATAGATGGCTCTAATAAATCTGACTTTCTGATTCAGAGTTTCATCTGACACTTGCAACAATCTAGTCTTTTAGTGAAAGTGTATTTTGTGCTGGCTTTAGAAGAGCTCCACCTGTGGGTGGGATGAATCTTAAAATGTGCTCACCTGTCAGCTCCGGAGTTGGGTTAAGCACTCTGATTCTGGTCCCTTATTTCTCTGTCACTGCTGGAAGTGGGGGACGGTCACAGGAAGGTAATTATCACCTCATTTCACACCCACAACTCCTGTTAGAGGGCCAGTGTCCCAGGTTCTAGATGTAAGCCACAGTGAGGTTCAGTGGCGGGGGCGGGATGCCCAACCTGGTGTCTAGATTTCAAGCCTGATTTCCCTGCGGAAACCTGATGGTCCTCTGGCTAGTATTTCACAGAGATAGTGTCAGCGTGGGTAACTCAAATGGGATTTTGTGTAAAAACTTTACTCCCACTAAATGTCCTCCTTTATTCTTATTGCTCTTTAATGCAGCCTTGTTATCGATGCTAATATTTAGCGCCTGTTTGTCAGTAACCTATGCATAGACATTTTCACTGGTGTTACACTGATGTGAGGCTGTCCATTATCGGGCTGTGTTTTTGTTTTTTTTCCCAACATTTTAGTATTTCTCCATATGAAAGGTTGTATCCAAATCAGTCTATTTGGATAACGGACTGATTATCTGGTTTCATATCAATAAAAGCATATTTTCACCTTTTTTTTTCTCTGAATTCTCTTTTTTTCTCTCTTGGGAAACTTTTCTTCTTCCTATTCCTTTGTCCATATTTACCCACTGTGTCAATTCCATCTTTTCCCAACCATCCTTTGACTGTATGATAGAGAAGAGAGGAGAAAAACCATCATTTTATTCCATTTGTGGTATGCTGATATGTCATTTTTATAAAAAGGCAGAATTGATAAAGTTGCTTCTGTCTCTAATTTAAAAGTTGAAGTGGTCAAGATTGCTTGGTACACTGGTTTTTTGTGTGTGTGTTTGTTTGTTTGTTTGTTTTGAAGTGACACCTATATATCCACAATCAGTGGAAAGAATACTGGAGTCAAAGTCTGGTGATCTTCATTCTTTTATCTGTTGCTTGAAGTTACTTTCCCTAAGCATTATTTTTCTTGTTGTTGTTACAATGATAATAGTAGGAGTATGACTATTATGAAAATTATGTAAGGAAGTCCAATAGAAAGTGTTCAGTGCAATGCCTAGTAGATGTTCAGTAAATGCAATTTAAAATTAAAGGTTGCTAGTTTATTTGACTTGTTTAGGTAGACTAGAAAATGTTCCAGAATGTGAAAAGGTACTGAAATTGAGAACTAAGCTGATGAAAAAAAAAAAAAAAAAATTAGAATCTTCTCTTTTCTAAGTGACAAAAATAAGAAAATAAAATATATACATTTTCTGAAAAGTAGAGGATTGCCATTTGGTTAGGTTAAGGAAACAAAGTCCACTAATATAAGTGTTATTAGCCTTCATCTGAGAATTCTAGCCAATATAACAAGACAAGGAGGAGGTTTAAATACTCAGACTAAGGAGACACGTGTCATTGTTTGCTGGTAGCTGGGAGGCCTGTGACAGTGAGGGGCATAACTGACAGGACCTGTCTCTGCATTCAGTATTTCTCTTCTCCACATCTGTACATCCAGCTTCGTCTTATACATGACCATGTGGATGCATAAGAGCCCCTCAAACTGAACATGTTTAAAACTGGACCAATTCAACAGCACCATCATCTGCTTGGTTCCTGAAACCTGAGTGCCCCCTTCCTTCCGCTTTAGCTTGAGGGTTCCTATGTAATACACACAAAGAGCCATACATGTAACAGGCATTTATTGAGCGTCTGCTATGTTCCAGGCCTTACTCTTCGTGCTGAGGACACGTGGTGAACAGTTTCTAAGGAAGTTGTTTTCTAATGAGGAAAGAGAGACAATATCACATGTACGATATGTGAGGAGTAAGTGTTGTGGGGGAGATAAAAGGGCAAAAGCGGTGATGATAGGGAACACAGGGATGGGGGGGTGGGGGGGTTTGCTATTCTATATCCAGTAGTACGGGAAAGCTTTTCCATTAAGGTTTAATAGGATCCTTCTGCTGCATCACAGTGAAGACACTACGGTTGGCAAGCCTGGAGGTGGGAGAGGAGTTAGAAAGTGGTTGTGGTCCAGGAGACAAAGGATGGTAGCCACAGGCAGGGGAGAGGTAGCAGTCAGGGAGATGGTGGGGAACTCTTATTTTAGTGACAGTTTTGGAGTCACAATTGACTGGATTCACTAATTTCTACAATTTGAGGGAAATCGTAGAAAGGATGACTTCAAGCTTTTGGACTTGAGCAATTGCGACAAGAGTATTCCTATTTTCTGAGTTGATGAAAGCTGCTAGAAGAGCAGGTGTGCAGGTGTGTGTATGTGGTTTGGGGCATGTTAAGTCGAAGTTGCCAGTAGACATCCAGGTAGAGATGTTGAGAATCCTCAGTTGGCTATTCAGGTCTGGAATTCAGGTGACAGATGTGGCTGGATTCTTCTTTCCGGACGCATCCGTTCTCTTTGTCCCAGCAGCTCCTTCTCTAGGTGAGGGAGCCATGGACTGACATTCGGATTACTTTAGGTCCCTTCGTCTTGCCCTCTGCCGTTACTTTTATCACTTTTTCATCTTCAACATCCTGAGTTTTTCCTCAAATGCCATTATTTTGATGTCTCTCACATACTTCAACCTTCGGCAGCTCCTCATTGCTCGAAAAATAAAATTCAGACTTCTTAACCTGGCTTAAAAGGTCTTGTATGAACTGGTGCCTGATTAGTTTCTGGTGTCATTTTTTTTTTTTCTCCCACTCAATATTCTCTGCTCTGACTCTTCTCACTTCTTTCTGTGCCCTTCAAGTTTTTACACCTTTAGACCCTCCGTTATCTGGTCCTTCCTCTCTCCACCCCAAAACCTTCTCACCTGCCTCTCTTTTTCTCTTTCAAGCTTTTGATGAGTATCATTTATTAAAGGCAGACTGTCCCTGACAAGTATGGGTTAAGGGCTCTTCCTTATTCTCCTATGGTTCTTAACAAAACAAGGAAATTGTATCAATGTATTGTAATTGCCACTTACCTTTTGTTCACCTCTATTGGCCCCTCAATTCTGTGAGGCCAGGATGTCTCTGTTTTGTCTAGTATTGTTTCTATATTGCTCAGCATAATCCCTTTCAGTTGATGCTTAGTATGTATTATTTGAAAGAAAGAATAAATAAAGTGACTGATTATAAAACATGACTGCAAAATTGAGCATAGTTTCTATATTCTAGCGTTAACTAGTTGCAAAGTATAGTGAGGAATTAACCACCCACCTCCAAATACTTGAGACTATAATTTAGGCATATTAGGGACACTCAACACTAACAATAAATATACAGGTTGCCTATGAAGAATACTGCATTTAGTTGAATAACTATAGACACATGTCATGTTCATGACTGTGAAATTTGAAAGTTGTCAATGTATCAGATCTCCTTAGTCTATTTACAAACACATTGTGATTCAAATACAATTCAATTAGATTTTATTTTCAAACCTTTTGAATTACTCTAAAGTTCATGTGGAAATATAAATGAGCGAGAAAAGTGAAGAAAACTTAGAAAGGGAAGAACAGCCAATTAATAAGCTATACCATAAATCTACAATGCTTAAGACAGAGTAGTACTAGAACAGTAGTACATAGAACAATGGAACAGAATTCCAGAAAAACAAGTATATGATAAAAGTGTAATGTAAAATCAGTTGAGAAAGGTAGCAGAGTATTCATAAAATGATACAGAGATAATTAGTTAATAAATATTTTGAAAAATATAAAATTTGATCTCTGTCTCACCAAAACATGCAATTATAATATGCTTTCCTAATATAAAAATAATGTAATTATAATTTGCCATCTTTCAAAGATTTGGAAAACAAATGGAAAACAATGTGCTCTTCCAGTTTTGTATGAGCTATATGTTTTAAATAAGCATGGTATATCAAACATAAAAGAGCTGGGTGCTTGTTTTTGTTTAGCACTCTCAGAGCTAACTTCTTATCCTAAGTGTCGGTAATATAATGTTATAGTGTGTTGTATACTGTTCAAATGAGCTAACTCTACTTATTCTTGCATATGATGGTATTGGTTTCCATAGTGAATATTAGTTTTATTTTTGTTTTCCCTGTTGGACCTTCAAATATTTATTCTTAGTAGTTTTTCCAGCATAAGAACCATCAGTGCCTATCTGACATAGTTTAGGTCTTGGGATATCTATTATTTCACTATTTTTATAACTGTAATTTAAAAGCTTTGTATCTTTCTTGGGATTTTTTGATGATAGAATGTTCACATCCTATCCTTTGGCAGCTGAGTGCCTTACTGTTCCTAACGTGGATGCATCCTTGGTCTTACAGAGAGAAGAGAAGAGGAAGATTTTGAAGAGAAGAAAGCTCTTAAGAAAAAAATTAAAGAACTTAAATTTCTAGATTCTAAAATTGCTCAGAACCTTTGTAAGTATCAGATTTTAATACTATTAAATTAGCAAAACACACAGGAGGTGGTTTCTTTAAATTATTTCATTTTCTTTATGACGTTTTTCATTTTATGTTATTTTATTATTATTTGTGTAATAAAGGCAAAGGTAACTTTCCTTTAGGAAACTTATGGTTTAAATGCTTCAAAAGATTAATACATTAGAAGACAAAACTAAGAAAAGGGTTTAGAATGATAATGTATCTCTCATAACTGAAAGAAAACTACCCTTTAAAGTCTCCTTTATAAGTATATAAATAAAGAAATAAGGAATTTAGATGACATCATATTTTAAAAAAAGGGTAGTGGATTATTTCTTTTATACCTCTGAATCTCTATTATTTGTGATACTTGATCACACACAAAGGAGGTTGGAATATTAATGGAAATAAAGGATGATGAGTAAAATGAATTTCATTATTCCATCTGAGCAGTTCAAAGCCTTTTCTCAAAAGTACTGACTGGAAATATTTTAGATTTAATTACTGTTACAGAGACCTAAATACTTAGTATTGAATTGTCTTCCTGACTGAATTACTCTGGGAGAAGAGGGCAAATAGTTTTGCTTCTAACTCATTTCTAACTGTCTCTTAAATGCATCAAAGATAGTTCTTCTTGGAACTGAGATAATATCGGTATATATTACTTTCTGATGGTGCAAGTGGGATATAATGTGGAGAATCTAAAGACATGGAGAATTAACATGGCTTTTAGTCTCCCTTTCAATCATTACATGCCTCAAGTGAGCTTTTAGCAACTATTGGAACAAAACAATTCTTTGTTGAGAGGATAAAGATCCATGCCATCGATTAAGGAGGGAGTTAAGTTAGAGGCAGTGTCTGTAAAAGGCAGTTGACTTTCCTTTTGTGAAAGTTCTGGAACTTCCTTTGTCTCGTATTCACTGTGACAGAGGGCCATCCCTTTCAAGCAGGATTGCTGAGATCTCTGTGGATAGTAGACAGACGTTAATGCTATTGGCCAATACACAGTCCTTTATTTCTGGCCACAAATTGACTGCAAATCCCAGCCTCTTTCAAGTTAAGTGTCAGTCATGATTTGCTTGGACCGATGACAGTGCAAGTGGAGATGAGGTATCTTTTGTGTGGCAGCATTTAATTGCTTGTGCAAGAAGCTGTAGTGTCTTTCCCTTCACCCAGAGTAGCAGCCAGAATGGTGTCCACAAGCCTGGTAGGAGGGGCGTAAGTAAAAGAGTCCTGTCTTTCAGATGTGTGATGGGCATGTAGTCTGAATTCGAAATATATATATTGTTAATATTTTTGTTATTTGCTTAGATGACTGAAGTTTGGGGGACTATTACATGATATGGGTACTTCAGGGAATTGTCCCTCTTAAAGGAATGTTATCTCAATTCAAAGCATTGAGATATGTCAAAAAGTTCTGTGATCTGAGATGATTCTTTTTATTATTATTTTTGGGTCCATTTTACATGTCACGTGTTTAATTAACTTTCTCTTTTTATAATAGTAATAAAATTTTTTTTTCAATTTCAGTTGACATTCAATATTCTACTCCACCATCTTGACCAGAAGTCAAGATGATTATTGTCTTGAAAAATGCCCATGACCTGCATTATAAATTCCTAATCTTGACTCTATAAATAGTCTCATTAGACATCCTGAAGAAATATTGTTTTGAATAAAACTCTTTTTTTTATGGGTCAGTCATAAGTTAGTCTACACACCCATCTCCAAGTTGAGTAATTGACTTGTTAGACAGGGTTCTTTCGCATTATTTCTATGTTATGGGACATGTGCTAAGTAGGATTTCAAATTTAATTGTAATAGTTAATAATTACTGATTACCTTTCTGTGCTAGTTCTGCATTTGGCTCCTTAATCTTTACTATAGCCCACCATGTAGGTAGTAGTTTGACATTATATAGGTAGGGAATCTGGTAGGAGTAGCAGTTAAGTGGTTAAGATCGCTCATTTTGAAAATGGCTGATAGGTATAAGTCATATCCATTCCTGTTTAGAGATTTAAACAAATGCATTCTCATAGAGAAGGATAGTGTTTGTCTTATTTACTTTGTCTAGAGGATATATATCCATTCATTTAATTGCTAAACATGTTTTAAAATATAAGATCAAAAGGCCCAGAATTTATACTGTCATATTATGATGTAATCCATTCTAGGATTATTCTTGCCCTCTCTTATTGCAGCAAGTGTTATGATTTAAGCTTTAAGAAGCTTTAGCAGTCTTATAATCTTTACTGTAATTATAGTTCAAATTCACAGCTGGTTTTTGTCTATGAAATTCAGTCCTTTGAGATACTGAATTCTGAGAGTCTTGTGATTGTGATAAGACTCTCTTGTCACTTAGAAATCTAAGATAATTTCTCTTAAATGAAATATTCTATAGAATTTTGAGGAAAGAGTCTAAAGTTCACTCATTTATTTATCTTTTTATTTAAAGGTGAGTCAGGTTCCCTATATTTTGAATTCATAAAGATTTTGCAAAAACTATGGGCACAGCATAAAACAGAATTCCAACCATTCTAGGGTTAAGAGATGGCTTGGGAGTTGTGCAAGGTTCATAGGCTTTACCAGACTTTTTGGAGTGGGTAATAGAACTGTAAAGGGAGGAACTCAGAAGTCTACAAATTAGCATACACATTTAAATATTTATCAGTTCCCTTGAAGAGAACATGTGTGACTGGTTCCAAAATCTGCACATTTTACACTCGTTCACTGAACTCAAAGCTTCCCACTGGGTTCTATATAATCACATTTTGGAGGATAAGACGCATGTTAGTAAAAAGATTGATTTTAATGCATCTTTTGGAGACTTTAACTGAGTCTTATGTTATTCTCCGTAACTTTTAAGTATTTAAAAAAATTAAGTTCTATACTTTTGTATTATATGTTATGCATTAGGCCATTTTCAACTCTTGTGTAATTTTTTTGCCCTTAGTTATAGCAAATGTTTTCCGCAAAAGAATTTCTTCATAAACTATTAAAAGAAAATTGTTCATTCTTTCTAAATATGTGTTTAATGTGTACGTTAATTTAATTGTGGAATAATACCTGAATGTAGTGGCTAATTATAAACATAGAAGAAAGTAAAGGAATAAAGTATATCTATCTGCAAAGTAAATTTTGGATTTCATACTTTATTCATTCAATGCTTGGTTGAATTTGGGTTTCCCATTTTTGGTGTTATTAAGGAAGGGTGTTGCATATTATGGCCTTTAGGCTAAATCTTGTCCACTGTCTGTTTTATTGGAACTTAGCCAACACATTTATTTACACATTGTTTCTGGCTGCTTTTGTACTACAATAGCAGAGCTGAGTTGTGACCAACTGTATGGCTCACAGAACCTAAAATATTTACTATGTGGATCTTTATAGAGAAAAAGTGTGGGGATTCCTGTTCTAAGTATTAATATATACCTGTTCTGTGTTTGTACCAGTTTTCTCTTCCACCATCAGGGCTTGAGTATTCCTGCTCTATAGCCTCCCCAATTCTTGGTGTTTTACAATGATGTAGTATGGCTTTTTTAAGTTTTTAAATTTATCATGTTTGGGGGTTCTTCAGTCTCCTTGATCTGATGTTTTGTGTCTCTCTGTAATTCTGGAAAATTCTCTGTTTCTTCATATATGCTTCTTTCCTGTTCTTTTTGTGATTTCCTTTTGGAATTCCAAGTAGGTTTTTTAGGTATCCTTTGTAATTTGCTGTGTCTCATAACCTAGTATTTTTCCATCTCTTTATGTGACACTTTGGATAGCTTCTTTGCTTATGTCTTTCATGTCACAAATTTTCTCTTTATCTGATGTCTAATCTATGTGTTGAGTTTATAATTTCAGTAATTTCATGTCTACATATGATTTCTAAAAGCTCTATATTTTTTTCTCATAGTTTCTTGTTTTTTTAATAATGTCTTGTTTTTTCCTGCCCAGTGTTTCAAACTTCTATTTCATTTCTTTAGATGATTATTTTCTCCCAGGATTTCTGCTTTCTTTCCTTTCAGAACTGCTCAGAAATACATTTATGATTAAGTTAAAAATATACATTTTTAGATTTTTTTTAATGTGTCTTTCTAGTTTGCCATCCTGCCCAAAATGTAAAGCTATCATTTCTGTCACTCTGAATTACTGTATTACATCTCAGAGGAATTCTATCTTTTTGATTATTTAACATTGTAACCTTTTCTATTTGTTATTGTTACTGTAGATTAGATTTCTTGAGTGGAATTTATTGTTTCTCAAATGAAATAATCTCAAGGATTCTGATTAATTTTACTTAGCTTTCAATTCAGATTATATTTTAACAATTTGCATTCTCAATTTGTTTTTTTCTGAGGTTTAGCATGTTACCTTTTTGTCATTTTTTTCTTATTCTTTTAATTGAGTTTACATACATTTTGCCCATTTTCCTACTTGAATCTTACAGTATTCTAAATGAAGGAAAACAAATACTCTGAATTTTGAAGCAAGTTTATCCTTCCAGCTTATTTGCTTTTTAATTATTTTAAGTGCTTTGACATTAGTGTTTTTCTTTTATATTGTCAGATATCAATCTTTTCAGGTTTTTCATCGGTTTTTTATGATTAAGAAGTCCTTCTTTAACCATGAAAGAGCTAATTTGCCATGTTAGATTTCTTTTAGTATTCCTTTCTGTTGTTAATGTTTACATTTAATTCTATAGCCATGTGCAACTTGTTTTGTACATGATGTTCAGGTGTAGTTTTATTCCCTCCCCATCAATTATTCATTGATTACTCTTCGAGAGCATCTATGTAGTTATTATATGTTTGTGCTTTCTAGTGTCTACTGTGGAGTAATCCTTTAGTAACTCCATTAATCTCTGTCTGTTACAATATCGTTTAGATCCTTTATTTCACCTTTTTCTTCGGATATTAAGGATTATCCATATCCATAATTTCTAGCACTGCATTTTCAGATTTAT
The DNA here is from genome assembly GCF_057876585.1 of Rhinolophus sinicus. NCBI lineage: Eukaryota > Metazoa > Chordata > Mammalia > Chiroptera > Rhinolophidae > Rhinolophus > Rhinolophus sinicus. The sequence continues at coordinate 178,502,738 of NC_142516.1, forward strand.
GACTGTTTGAGTTCAGAAATGTGTGAATGAAGCTGCTGATAAGAACACAGATAGTGTCTTTATTATTCAGCTATAGATGACACATGGTATCCTCAGGAATCTGGAATACAACCTCACTCTATGAAGGAAGGAGATCATATTTTCTGACTCTTACGAAAAAGTGTCCTTATTTGAAAATACCTACTGACAAAATGACATAGGTTCAGTATATAAAATAAATAAATGGTCTAGTCGTTAGCAGGTTCTGAGTATGTTCGAAAAATGGTATCTGTCACTGGAGAGAAGAAACATAATAATAGTAGAATAAAGGGAGAACAGCAAAAGTATTAAATCTAATGCTGTGAAAATATCCTCATATACTTCGGTAGCTTTTGAGGAGATCATTGTGTTTTAACACTAGATACCGTGTTTCCCCGAAAATAAGACCAGGTCTTATATTCATTTTTGCTCCAAAAGACGCATTAGGGCTTATGTTCAGGGGATATCATCCTGAAAAATCATGCTAGGGCTTATTTTCCTGTTAAGTTTCATTTTCGGGGGAACACTGTATATGAGATATCAAAAAAAAAAAAGTAAATAATATTGGAATTCTCAGAATAACACTTTATGCCATCTAATTCAGTTTGATAGTTTTCCATTAAAGTTTGTTTTCTAATATTGGATATTTAAGCTTTAGTTACATGCAAAGGCTCTTTTTCTGGAATAATGTTTCCAATATTTCTGTACAGTGAAGTATATTATAACTTGTAAAAGTGTTAATGCACTGTTCAGCAGTTTTCGTAAAATATTTATTTCTGAATTATTTAATAGGTCTGGGAGATATTATACAAGCTAATAACACACGTTTAGACAAATATTACATGCACATATTGGAGTTTTGTGGTTCTTTTCTTTACAATGTGATATTTTCATAGTGTACCAAACATATTTCAGTTTATTTTTAATCACATGAAAGTTGGCACCATTGCAATAGAAATCAACATCATAATCAGCATAATAATATAGGACTGTTCTTTAAACAGTAGTTCTAAGCCTGGAGAAGACTATAAAATGTGCTAATGAAACTTCCCCCTCCGTAATTATATTAAATGTTTAAAATCTGTCATTTTTTGAATTATTTTTCATTATATAAATAGAACTGTATCTCAATTCTTTTCTTACTTTAATCATTATGAACTCTTTCCCCTTCCCCCCTTTAGCAATCTTCCTGAGCTCATTTCGGGTACCATACGAAGAAATCAAAATGATGATATTGGAAGTGGATGAAACACAGTTAGCAGAGTCTATGATTCAGGTAAACAAACAGGCAGAGACCTTACATTCCTATATTTCATTGCAGACTTCTCATTAAATAGAAATCTGTAAGTGAAGCAAAATTCTTAAACCAAATCATTCAACTGGAAAATCATTGCTGCATAATGAGTTTTAGCATAACTTCTGCATTGCCAGGAGATAAAACTCTGCATCTTCTCTTAACGGCAAACTAAATATAATGCTATCAAAATGAATACATTTCAATTATTTTAAATGACTTTCTTTTGAACGTCGGATTGTTTAATTTTACTTTTATGTGTTTGTTACAGTTAAGCTGAATAATATGTTAATTTAAATTTAGGTGTATAACCTTTATAGAGTATGTTTTTATCAGGTTTATTTGTCTTATAAAGCTGTATTACTATTAGATATAAAATATTGAGGGAGTTACCTTTACTAACCTTGTAGAGTTACCTTTACTAATGACCCTTCCTTGAGTTACTTGTGCTTCTATGAATACTAGAGACTGCATAATATTCTGAATTCATTCAGAAAGCTGGGAGATTTTTTAAGTGGTTTCTCCTCACAGTATTATTTAAGGAATGCTAGTACGATGCCAAAGTTACTTGCTGAATTCCACATAAGGCATCAATAATACATATCTTGATAGAATTTAAAGTTAGAGAATCAAATAAAAAATTATATAGCAAGAGGATATCTTTCAGTTGCTATCTTTTATTTTTATAATGGAAGGAAAAGAATGTTTTAGCAGTAAAAACAAAACAAGAATTGTTTGTGAGTGTCAACAGGCAATTAAAATTATTCTAGATGTTTTAATTCATCAGTAAATGGTAACCTTAGGAGTTGTTGTTGGTTTTGTTTCTCCTATCATGTCTTCTAATTGTGGTGATAATATAATCGCATTAGTGGTTTGGGCTGAGTCCCTGAGACTCACGAACTACCTTACTAACAACAACTCTTCTTTAAGTCCTTTCCCTGCAGCGGTTTCTTTTTGGTAGAATTTTGTCTATTATTGATTGTGTATGTTCCTTGTTGTTAGTGGATTTCAACCTCCTTATAAATGTTTTTTCTACTTAATACATGTTTGCTTTTTAATCTTGCATTTGTAAAATTTTTACGGAGTAGCCTCTAACCTTATTACACAAATGTTTTGGATGATCACATGGCTTTTGTTGTGTACAGACGGAAGAACAATTAATTCCATTTTAAATTTGTGTCCAAAGAACATTCAGTTCCATGTAACATTAATATATTGGTTTTCTATTACGGCTATAATAATTTACCGCAAATTTCGTGGCTTAAACTATCACGAATGTGTTATCTTGCGTTTCTGTGAAACAGAAGTCTGGTCTGGACCTGACTGTGTTAAGTCCAGGTGTTGGCAGGCTTGTATTTCTTTCCATAGGCTTTAAGGAAGAATTCCTTTCTTTGCCTTTTCCGCCTCCTCAGGGGTCCCCTTCCTTGGCCCATGGACACCTTCCTTTATCTTCCGAGCCAGCGGTGTTGCATCTCTCTGTACCTTTCTGTCATAGACACGTCTCTCTCACTTGATGTCTCCCTCTTCCACTTTTAAGGACCTTTATGATGACATGGGGCACATCCAGATAATCCAGGATAATCTCCCTATTTTAAGATCAGGTGATAGAGACCTTAATCCCCTTGGTCCTGTAACTTAATATTCTCACAGGTTCCGGGGATTCGATGTGGACATCTTGGGGAGGCTGGGTCATTGATTTGCCTCCTCCACTTATGAGAGAAGAAAACCAGTTTTAGGAGATTAAAATCTAAAACTTTAGTTTAGACATATGCAAAGTCTTAATATATTCATTTAAAAACAAGAATGTCATGCTATTTGAAGTCTCATAGACACAGACAATAGTTTAGTGGTTACCAGAGGGTAAGGGGGGTGGGGGGTGGGAGATGAGGGTAAGGGGATCAAATACATGGTGATGGAAGGAGAACTGACTCTGGGTGGTGAACACACAATGGGATTTATAGATGATGTATTACAGAATTGTACACCTGAAATCTATGTAATTTTACTAACAATTGTCACCCCAATAAATTAAAAAAAAAATGTTCCTAGTTGTAAAGTGAAGAACTGCCTATTTTGAACAGGGCATGGAGAAAGCATTACTTTGTAATAACCATCATTTTGGTAGGTTTTGTTCACTGTCATGATTTCATTGTGGGGTATTTATTTATTCATGTGCGTATATAGCAAGATGTCAGTATTGATATTATTTTTCCACTTCGTTTATTACCCATTTACCTATGTTTGTCCCATCAGTCTTGTATTAATTCATTTAATATATTTTTGTGTGTGGGCGTTAGCAATTTGTGTGCGTGTGTGTGTGTGTGTGTGTGCTAACTATGTGCAGGACACTGTATGATGCTCTATCAGACACAGACTTTACCTTTCTGGAATTCTTTGTGTGGCAAGGGAGATGGCGTTTATGTATATAAAACTATAGAACAAGAGAAATGTAGCTGATTTAAGACTGTTTTAGAACTAGACAACGTGTTAGGGGAGTGCTAGAGGTGTTATGTTTGCAGATAAGGGCTCTAAAAGGTTGAATACAGTGTGGATGCAGAAAAGGGCAGAAGGGTTGTATGAGTAATGGAGTGAGGGGCAATTATTCTGACAGTAATAATACCCTGAGCTGTGAGGGAAAAGCTGGGTGGGTGTGGGCAGCTGTGAAGGGTTTAATTGGTAGGACCCTAGGATTTGTGAAGTATGTGGGGAATACGGTAAAGGGACAGACTAAGGTGGGGCTTGTACTGTACTGTTAACAAATCACAATAGTTTTATTATTCTAGGAAGCAAAAATAGTGAAGTGAAAAATTAATAAATTTCTGATGAGAGATTAAAATTTAGTTATACGGGAGTGTCACAAAAATGTATACAAGTGGACACTTCAGTCAACGTTGCTCAAGCAGTAGTTCACCATAATCGCAAGTGTCTGGAAGAACTGACTCTGGGTGGTGAACGCACAATGTGCTATATAGATGATGTAATACAGAATTGTATACCTGTAACCTATGTAACTTTACTAACCATTGTCACCACAATAACCTTTAAAAAAAAAGTGTCTGGATGCTGATAGCAACCACTTTGAGCACCTCTTGTAATTGCAGAAGTCAAACATGACTTGTGCTCATCTTTTGTTATCGATATATATTAAGTATTACAATTTCAATACAGTTTTCCTTTCTTAACATGTGGATAAATTTCTTTTGGCACCCTCTGTATATTAACTAAAAATATTCAAGGGGACTGGGTGGTCATGTAAAGAATGCTAAAGAATTTAGAGGCCTGATGTAATAAATAATTTAAGTAATCCAGCTGTCAACTGGAATGATTAAAAGAAAATATAAATAACGAGGTCTTTTGGTCTCAGGCAGTTCTACTAAGAGAAATTTCTATATAGATGGGAAAAATCATATACCTTCATTGTTTTTATTCAGTTGGTAGTATTCATAGTCAATACGTTTTTTTAAGAATGATCTTAAATTGCTATGTTTGTTTGTTTTTTGGCCAGTCAACCATGTTTTTGTCCAAAGATACACAGTGAGTCAAAAACTTGTTCTTTGATCTAACTACTTCGATACATGAGTATAACATTCTCTAACATTATTTTTAACTAATAACACCTTTGGGGGATTTTTGTCTCCATGAATATGTATAGCATGATGTAGGCTTAATTTAAATTTGTACTTGAATTTGGGCTTGCACAGAATATACTAATGCTAGAATTTGGGATTGTGAGCACCAACCATTCTTTTTTTCTTAATTTTAATATCAGTACACTAACTTGTTCCAATATTATAGTCAATTATATTTTGATACAGTGTAGATTTTGTTCAAGGGATTGTGTAATCATTTATGTTCTAACAGGGAAGAGTAATTATTTGTGTTCCCTTGGTCTTTCTTCATTGGGAATGTTTCTCTTGTCCAAGTGTGTGGCTTGGGAAGGCTGTGCACGGACCAAGGAGCCAAAACAACCAAACAGCCTATGGTGTGTGAACTGCATATGACGTAGGGAAAGGGTGTTATAGCCACGGGCGCTAACTTACTAAAGGACCTGTGTACATATATGCTTTTATTTGCAAGGTATATCATTCTGTGTTCTCAATGCCCTTTCACATTTTCTTTCACATCAGAAAAATTACTTTGTCTTTGTCTTAGAGATATCTTCATTTTTGTTATTTAAACAGTAATCATATTGGTTAAATCTTGTGAGAACTGTCATTAAGATTCCCTTGATTTCTTTGCTTTCCTTTGCCTTTTAGTAGCAATATGATAATTTCTTTTATCCCTGTGAGTGAAGTGTTAAAATATGTTTGGCTTTGCCTGAAATTTCTGACATTTAATTCCCTAAAGATGAACTGTAATTGATCACATTTATCCAGGTGAGAAAGCTGTTTCTTTGGTATAGATTCAGTTCTTCTTTCTCAATTATATAGCTAATCAAATAAACATTCAGTAGTACTTGATGTGAATATATAATAACTCTGGGTAGAGAAGAAGAAAAATTCTCTGCTTTCAAGATGCAGAGAATATGGCTTCAGGCTTCACAGAAGGGAGGTTACCTAGAAATAAGACTAAAGCTTAACTTCTTTACCGATTTCCTTCCCATGGTTTATTAATAAATTTTCCTGGAATTCAAGGAGCATTTTAGTGAAGATACTGTCTTTTGGTTTTAATTTTCAGAACTTAATAAAGCATCTTCCTGATCAAGAGCAATTAAATTCATTGTCTCAGTTCAAGAGCGACTATAACAACTTATGTGAACCCGAGCAGTTTGCCGTTGTGGTGAGTCCTGGCTGTCAGCGTTAACTGTTTTTGGAGGGGATTTTTATTCTTTGCAAAACAGAGGAAAGCAAATGTCGAGCCTTTTCACATCAGTATTACTCACAAACCTTTAATGTCCATCTTTTTTTTTTCTTGACCTAAGGATATTTATGGAAAATGATCTTGATTTAAAATATATATTGAAACTCAAATCTTAAGTGAAGTCCGAAGAGTTTTTTAAAAACTATAAACATGATTTTTTTAAAGTTTTCTGTTTAATGTCAAAATGTAAAATGAAAACTGCACTCCTTATGACTCGAGAGTATATTTATGATTTATTCTAGAGCTATGTATTTCTGACATATTGCAAAAGTAGCTTCAATTTTTCGTTCTAATGACTCACTTCAGTTCGTCTCCTATTTTAGATCTGAAATTAGAAATACAGTCTTTTATTAGCAATGAGGGTTAAAAAAGAATACATATTTTAAAAAATATTAGAGACACCTTGATCACCATCTTGTTTCAGCGTTTTATTTTATAAAAGATAGTGTCTGAAGAGGTGAGAAGACTTTCGAGTGTAATATATTAACTGTGTTGTTAGTAGATCTCAACCTCCTTAAAAATGTTTTTTCTACATAATACATGTTTACTTTTTAAGTAATGCCTTTGTTAAATATTTACAGATAGCTTCTATTTTTTTTACACGAATATTTTAGATTATCACATGGCTTATGTTGTGTGTAGAGATGGAAGAACAATTATTTCCATTTTAAATTTATGTCCAAAGAACATTCAGTTCCATATAACGTATTAATATATTAGTTTTCTATTGCGACTATAATAATTTATCAAGTTTTATTTGTCCTGCTCTTTTTCCCTGCCTTTAAATTATCATTTTGAGGTTGGTTGCACTCTGTTATCATGACGATACTTTAAACTAGTGTTTTCTTTTATACATACAAGCACACACATATCTATGTATTTTATATATATAAAGATTTTTTCTTCTTCAGCAATTTCTTTATACATGTAAAGATTATTTTTTCTTTATATATATATATATTTGTATATAGATGTGTGTATATATCTATATATATATATGATTTATTTTTTTCTTTCTTCTTCAGTTATCTTATTACCAACCTCCAGGGAAGTGATGGAATTGCATTTCATGCATTTCATATAATTTTGAAAATTTGGGTTGAAGGACTGTGTCTCCATACCATATGTGTATGTTCAGGCATTTGCTCTTAAACACCTTCTGTCTCTTCACAAACCCATCTACTCAGCCCTCCCTGCAGGGCCTCCCCATCTCCTATCCCCAGAGTTCACTAAACTCAATAGAAAACACAAGGAAAAAAATCAGGGTTTTTCCTATTCACAGTCTTATATTCTTATTATAAAACTTTTTAACTTACTGTATTTACAAAAGTTTTTTTTCACTTTTTTTATCCGATTCTTCAGGGTGCTCTTTTTTCCTCTTTTTCTTTTTCTTCCCCCCTGTATGCCATGTTTGCTTTATGTTCTATTACCTGATCACTTTGTCTCTCTCTTGATCCCTATATAACATTATACTTGCCATGTCTTCCACGTGAGAATAAATGAATGAGGGAGAATTTGCATTAAATTTGTTAATTGCAGACTACTTAGAATTTTGATTTTTGGCTATCTTTTTTGACTCTTGAATGAAAATCATAAAATGTAAAATTATAGTTCTGAAATGTTTTCCATGTACATTAAATCTGAAACATATACAAGCTTATATGAAAATGTCTACTTAAATAACTTTTTATGTTGCATAGCATCACAAAAAAAATTTAAAACTATTCCTGTATTCTAGTGATTGTCAAAGAAGAATGAATTCAAACTAGCAAATATTTTATGTTTATTTAAAATCGCCAGGTTTATTATAGAATTGTATACTTGAAACCTATATAATTTTATTAACTAATGTTACCCCAATAAATTTAATAATATTAAAAAAAAACAAATAATAGAATAGCCAGGTTATGCAATTTTTGAAAAACTAGAGTTCAAATTAAAGCGCTATGATTTACAAGCCATATACTCATAGAGGTTAGAACATTAAAATAATATATTCCCAAAGTCTAGTGCCAGATGCTATATTCTGGATTTTAAGACAGAGATGGACCACTTCCCTTTCAGGACCTGTCACCTCAAACTTGACCTGAATCTACACATTCCATGCAGGTCATACCTGATTGCAAATGGGATTTAATGTGGAAATAGCAATGCTGCTGAAAAACACCTGTTGTGGACAATATGAACAGTGCCTTATCATCTGTTGCTTATGAATATTCTTGAACACCGTATTTTAAGTTTTGATTTGAGTAGTAGTAATATTTTAAAATAGAGTTGTTTTGGTGGAAAGGGAGAGATTTGAGGGAAAAGTTGAAAAATGTGTTGTGTGTTTTTTTGGTCAAATGATCAAATAGTAATGTTCTTCATCTTTGCCTTTTTCTTTGAACTTTTCACCATTCCCAATCTGGCTCCTTCTACTTTGCAACCTCCACTCCCTGCAAAAAGAGGGGGGAGACCTGCTTAAAGCTCCAAACAATACTTGAGAATTAGCCAAAAAAAGAATGATGGACAAAAAGTGTGGGAGAGTATGAATGCCTGAAGTTTTTTCTTCTTTCTAGATTAAAAATTCAGTATTAAATTTGCTAATTCATTAAAGAGTGATATGTTTTCACTTTATCAATGTTGTGTAAAGAATACAATAATTTGGTCAGTTTAGGAAACTGATCATAATTACGTATATTCCTGTATAGATTCTCATAATACTAAGTTTCAGGTTTAAAGTAACAAACTTACGAAATTAGGTTTCTATGGAAGATGGGCTATTAACTTTGAGGTAAGTTAAACTGCAGGTTCCTGTAAGACTTGTAGAAAAAACATTTGCTTATTGAATAAACCTAGACTTAAAGTACTAATCATTGCAACCTGAAAAGTCGTCAGAGTCATAAAGAGTCATCAAGTGTTGAGCTAGCCTTTGCATTCCCAAATATAGCCAAAGCTTGCCTTTTCATTCATTTTCACTGTAGACTTGAGAACAGCTGTTTCATTTTCAGGTTCTATAGACAGATATTGTGATTTCTAGCATTGTTTTCATTTTAACAAAAATCATTTGAAACTCCACAGTTAGGTTACTTGCCAGTCAGTTTTACTTTTTCTTCTATTAAATTATGTAAATTTATTAATTTGATTTTTGTGAATTACAGATTTCTCATAGAGGTGTGTTGTATTTAAACATCCACCCAAATTTGATACAATAATCGATAAAGTCACTACAGCTGTTTGCATTTTATAATCAGCTTTACTTCCACACAAGAATTATGTAAAACAATAAACAAAAAGCAGCCCTACCAGGACATCTGCATTTACTTACATTATTTCATCTTTGATAGAAAGGCAGTATGCACAAGTAACACATCCAAAATGCTAGTAACCAGAGTCAATTAAAGACCAATGAGAATATACATATATATGATACAACCCGTAAATTAGAAATACGTTTTACTTTTGTCATGTAGCTTTCCAAGGCTGTATGTCCTATAGTGTGTTGTACACCTATGTAGTATTCAGAAATATTATGTCAATGTCAGTATCCATTACATGAATTGTCCTTGAAGCTTTCTTTCAACCACTAAAACATTTGATGTGACTATATTCTCTCTAGTTTTTCAGTAATATAGAGTTTCATATCCACTTGTATTTATTTCTCCCTTGAAATTGGAAGCAAAATTCTTTAATGCTGATACTACCGCTCTTCCTAAGAGAACAGTCTGAATGCTTGAGGACTAGACATGGGTATTCCTGTGGTGCTAAGGGCTTAGTCGCTCATCTGTTTTTTCCTAGTAATTCAGAATTTTAAGGTACCTTCCTGAAAGAATTCTCCTCGCTGCCCTTTTGACTTGGACATTGGCTAGTTTGAGCAGGACAATTCTCAGGTGTTCTAAGTGCTGGCCCTGTGCCTGACTTGTTGTCAAATGGCGGTGGTGACCTGGTGCTTGGCGGCTGGTACCTGTTAGAATTGATGTCCAGTGCTGAATGCAGGGTGTAATTGTTCAGTATTGCTGACTTATTTATGTAGCTGATTACAGTATATTTATATGTCCTATGTTTTCTGGGAGATTTTAGCATATGGAAAATAACCCTTCAAAAACTCTGAACAGACTGTCACTTAATGCTGAGAGACTAAGGGGTGTGGTCAAATGATATTTTAGAGGAATATTCTGGGAGGTGGTCCATCCCTGTAACTTTTTGTGTGCCTTGAAAGAGACAGTTTACATGCTGATTTCATTTGTTGGATTAGGTTCTGGGTAGAGGACACTGGGTACTGACTGATGCGCTTAATTTGAAAGATTCTTTTCCCTGGATAGCCCGGGACAAAACTTTTTTTGTTGAGAAATTGGTTTATATTTGGCATGCCCTAGCCTCATGCTTTATTCACTTTATTTATTAGAAACTCATTAGATCCGTTGTCTGTCTCTTTTCTTAGATTCTTTCCTTCCCTCTTCAGACCCGACACCTCATTCATCTCTCCAAAATACTGCCTACTTATCGAAGGTTTGTTCCCATTGAGTGGAACCTGACTTTAGTTGTCTGACAGCGTTAAAAAAAAAAATACATTTGCTGTGTTTCTTTGATCAGTAACCATTAGGTAAAATCACTGTGCTCACCATGCATGGTTTAACTGTGTGAGAAATAAGATATGTAAATATTCAGTGGGATCAGAAGATTAGCTGAAGTTTGGAAAGACGCCTAAAAATTTGCATTTGAAGCTGGGTGCACTATTCCTTCTTTGATGAAAAATTCTAGATTTTTGAGTATTTGTGTCTGTATTATTTAATTCTGTTAAGCTGCCTATTCTTTAAAGGACTCAAAACATTTATAGGAAGGTCGAATTGAACAGTTGTCCTGTATGTGCTGTATTTTGATCTGCCACCATTTGGTGTCACTGTAGGGCAGGGCTTTTCAACTTTGTGCAGTAGGGGCCTCTTTTTTTGTTGTTGTTTTTAATCAAAAAATGTAGGAAGTTCATGCATATTTCCCTGCATTAAAAATGCCTCATTTTAAAATACACCCTAATATTCTTGCTGTAAAACATTCAAGTAACATATAAAAATATTGACTACAGTGTGGAAGTACCTTGTCACCCACCATTCACTGTGTTCCATACAAATGATCATTTGTAACGTTTTGTTGGACTTCCAGTCCTATTTCTTTGTATTTAAAAATGTATGCATATTCATAAGCACACCTAAAAATACATTGTTCTGTAACTTTTTCCGCCATAAAATATATTGTGGAGATTTTTATTTTCATGATGTGCTGGTTTTAAATTCTTATGTGGTATTTCATGGTACATACTGTGATTTTTCTTTGAACTATTCCCTTAATGAATGAAAGATGGTTCGTTCTTGTTTTCCCCAGGGTTTTAAAAAATAATTCTGCATACATCTTTGTAGTGTATTTGATGGCTGTGTATCCTAGAGATCAATGAGAATGGAGTCTAGGTTTAAATCCTAGCTTGACCTTACTAGCTCTGGGATCTTGGGTAGTTACTCATTTTTCTGTACCTTAACTTCCTGACTTATGAAATGGGACTACATTCATTTCCTGTTGCTGATATAACAAATTACCACATAACTGGCGGCTTCGAACAGCACAAGTGTATTATTTTATAATTCTGGAGATCCGAAGCCTAGAGTGGGTCTTCAGCGCTGCAATCCTTCTCAAGGCTCTGGGGTGGGGGCGGGGTTATTTCCTTGCTTTTTCCAGCTTTCAGTAGCTGCTCACCTTCCTTGGCTCATGGTCCGGTGTCACCCTGACTTCTGCTTTTGTCATCACATCTCCTCTCACTCCCTCCCAACTTGTTATATGGATCCTGGAATTACATTGGGCCTCCTTGGATAATCTTCCCTATCTCAAGACCCTTCATTTAATCACAGCCGCAAAGTCCCTTTTGCCATTTCCGGTACCATATTCACAAGTTGGGGGGATTAGCATGTGGCCATAGTTGGTGGGTCATTGAGTAGGAAATCCTGAGTAGGAAATCAACTGGTATGATGAATATGTGGAAATCATCTTGTACTCATGAACCCTTTATAAAGGTCAGCTTTTGGTATTTGTATTATTTCTTTAGGGAAGAGTCCCAGAATTTGACTTGATAGGTAAAAGGTATTTTTAATCTCGATAGTTATTGCCAAAAAACCCTCCTAGGAGGCGGTGTCATTTATGCTTTTATGAACAACATATGTGAGAATTCTTTTTCTTGCACCATCACCAATACTTAATATTGTCTTCCTTTTTTCACTTGGTGACTTTTTTTTTTTAACTTTATATTTCCTGGTCATTAACTAAGATTGAAGCAGTTATTATTGGTTATTCATATTTCTTCTTAGAATTGCCTATTAATCATTCATTTTCGTATTCTTTTTTTCCTTATAATTTATGGGGGCTGCTTATATAACCTGTATGTTACTCTTATGTGAATATTTGTAATTTTTCTTATTGCCTCTCTCTTGTCTTTCTGCCTTTATCTATGATGTGTGCTGTAACTTGCATTTTTAAAGTTTAGTTTTAGAAATGAAGTGAGATAAAGGCCCGGGTTGCTGACTTATTGAGAGGAGTGTGTTCTGTGTATAGGGAAAGCTCGGTCCTTTGTACATTGTAGGAGCATGTTATATAGGTAGCAGTTGATGAAGTCTTTAGTTTAATTGTGTGGAATGTCTTGTAAAGATGTAAAATGAAGCGTGAAATGTAACTGACGTTCTTTCACTGGCTTCCTAAAATCCTTTAGTTGCTCCCCATAACTTTTACATGGATGTCCAAAATCCTTAGACTAGCATTAGGCCTTAAAAAAACACAACAAAACTTCACTGAGACATAACTGACATCCAATAACATGCACGTATTTAAAATTTCTAGAATTTGGTTAATTTTGACATGAATACATCCATGAAGCCATCACCATAATCAAGATAATGAACATACCTATCACCCCCAAATGTTTCCTCAGGTCTCTTTGTAATCCCCTCCTTCCCTGCCAGCCACCCAGCACTCGGTCCCTAATGAAGCAATTCCTGCCATCACCTCCCACCTTGTCTTACTTTTGTCCCTGTGCTGCATCTTTCCTCCAGTGCTCGCAGGGCACCACCCTGAGGCCTGTCAGTGTGCTTTCGTTCCCCTTTGAGGAAGCCTTCTTTGGAAGGCTTTCCCTAACTCTTCTGTTATTCTCTACAAAATTCAGTATTCTTCGTCCTTGTCACCGTAATGCCCTGTGCATACCTCTAAATAGCCTTCTCACCCTGGAATATCAGTGTTATTTTACACAACACAGCCTTCATTCATGCTCAGAACTTTTTGACAGGCTGGAATATATTGTGCTCATCTTTACATTTCCAACACACGGCACATCTCGCACGTGGTGGCCACATGATGACGGCGACATGAGAATATGAAATAAGGAAGAGATGAACGGAAAGGAGGGAAAATATATAGCAAGAACAATAAAATAAAATCAAAGTTTAAAATAATTTTTTTAGGGTTTTTTTTTTTTTTTAGAGCACTTTAAGGTTCACGGCAAAATTGGGAAGGTACAGAGATTTTTCCATATGCACTTCCCCCATGCATAGGCTCTCCCATTAATAGCATGCCCCATCAGGGTGGCACATTTATTACAATTGATGAAAACTACATTGACATGTTGTAATCACCCAAAGTCCATAGTTTGCGTTAGGGTTCAGTCTCAGTTTGTACATTCTATGCCTTTGGACAAATGTAAATTGAGGTGTATCCATCATTATGGTATGATACAGAATATCTTCATTGCCCCCAAACAAATGTATTTTAAAATCACCTTTTAAAGTAAAAATGTTGATTAGTTTTGAGATAATTATTTTAATTTTTGTTAAAATGATACTGTGGATAATGACTTTTTGGTGTGTGAGAACATTGCTTTCCCAGACTAAATGTCTTCAAGTCTTTCTTTCATTCCTTAGGTGTGTTGATTATTTCAAGTGCATTTGTAAGTGTCCGATATCAAATCAATGATTTCTCACAGAGTTATCATTTTAAAACTTAACAAAGCATATGGAGTTAGTATGATGTAATTTTCTTCTTCAGAGTCCCTTTGGCTTCTCATAATCACTATTTCTTTTTCTCTTTAATAATTCGTCTTCGATCTTGTCTGTCAGTGCCATGAATCTTGCCAATCTCTCATGGAAAATAGGAGTTCTCTTTGCCTTCTGTTTTCTTCTGCTTGTTGGGACCTGTCCAGTTGTCCAAGGTCCCTCAAATTTCATGATTTTTTTCGACAGCACTTTGGCAGTCTCGTCTGTAAATCTTTCAGGATCCAGGAGGACATTTGTTTAGAATAATAAACTATTATAACTATATTCATAGCTATTTAAATCTTAGAGGTCTGCTTCTCTTACGATCATGAGCATTCAGCTGTTGTTCAGCTATTCTTGTCACACTGCTTTGCAACCTTCCCGACACACTCGTACCAGGATCCAGGATTTAATATAGGCTCACCAGCACAGATGGTTTTTTTCTTTCCCCTAGTTCAGGGCTTATTAATTTAGCTTGCTTTCAATTGTGATTGATCTGTAGCCTGAAATTCTTCAGAAATTTATTACTTGTATAATGTCTCTTATGACCTGATTTCTGCTTTCCGTCTCCTCCCGTGTTCGTTGAAATAGTCACAATGCCATTTGAATCTTTAGTTAAACTTACTGAAATTTTGTTGGTTTAAATCAGTTGTCAGCTGAAAGGTATCTTTATCTAGCCCATCCTATTATTTTCTCTGAAGATCCTTTGCCTTACAGATCTCTTCTTAGTTCTTCCTACACATGATACAGTGGACGTACACACTGACAAAACTTTTAAAGGCTATTTGCATCTTTTCTTTACCTGTTTGACAAGTAGCATAAAATGATGTATAATAAATTTATTGATTTAACCAACTATCCTGAAATTCACAGAAAATTAGAGACCTTTTTATTGTTGTTGAATTTAATGCGGCTTCACTGCTGCTAAAGTGAGTATATTTAAGAACTGTTCTGATGTTGACCTGAGCTCTCATTAAATGATTCCGATGAAATGGCTCCAGGTCACAGCTTTTCCATTAGCGTAGGCCTCGCCTTTTGATGGGCTTGGGTTGCCAGATACTTTATGGCTGCGCTGAGACCTTGAGTTATATTGGTAACTACACTATGGTCGGATATCTTTTATTTGAATACCTGTCTCCTTGGTTCAGCAATGATTCATTTATTTGTTTGACAAATATTTATTGAACACCTACTGTGTGCTGGGCATTGCTCTAGTTCTGAGTTCATTGCAGTGAACATGCCTGTTAATTCTTGTTGGTCTTATATTTTAGTTGAGGAAAGTAACAATATACACATAATCAAATGTAATGTAGTAATGTAACATCAAGTAATAATACATCCTCCTCAGGATATGGTGGCGTGAGGGCGGTGTTACGTGTGTGATTAACACGGTGTTGCATGTGCGATTAACGCATGTTACGTGTGCAATTGACACGGCGTTACATGTGTGATTAACATGGCTGGGAAGGCCTCTCTGAAGAGGTAATATTTGAGCAGAAGCCTGGGTGACTTCAGCTAGCTTTGTGTCTCTCTTGGAGAAGCATGTTGTAGACACAGGAGACCACAATTCCCTAGGCTCTGAGGGACAGGTGAGTGTGCACCGTTGAGGCCAGTGGCCAAGGCAAAGTGAGTGAGGGGGAAATGACACTAGAGAGGCCACCAGGGCCATGGCATGTGGACTGGGACTTTACCCTGAGGAAGCCATTGGAGGAGCATTTTAAACAGTGAAATGATCAGATCATTGCTTTAGGAGTATTATTCTGGCAGCTGTGTGAGGAACAGATTGTGGGGTGGACCATAAATTGAAGCCAATGGCCAGTTAACACGCTGTTACAATGATCTAATAATTAAGGTGAGAAATAGTGCTAGCTTGACAGGCTCGATGGCATTGCCCCTGGTGAGAAGTGGTCAGAATAACTCCGAAGGTAGGGGAGACAAGGTTTCTGATAGATTGGATTTGGGGGTATGAGAGGACTCACGGATGATCCCAGTTTCTCGGCCACTTACAGGGATGAGGAAAAGATGCAGGAGGAGCAGACTGTGGCAGAGAAGATCACTTTAAGTGTCCGTAGACATCCAAGGAGACAGGATGTATGCAGTTGGGATGTAATCTGGGAGTTCGGGGCTGGACGTGTACATTTGGGAGCCAGTCACACACAGGTGCCGTTTACAGCTGTGGGACTAGAGGAGTCACAAACGGACTGAGTTAGAAATGGAACACAGGAGGCAGTGGGGCAAAGTGGAGTACGCAAACCTCACTGCTTTTCTCAGTCTTCTCTGCAGAGGGACTCAGCAGCAGCAAAGTTTTGTTTGTTTTTGCTACAGGTTACCCACCTCTCTGAGGAAAATTGCAATCCATCGTCTAGGGAATTGTCCAAAGTGATTTTATAATATGACACTATTGCAGTTTGTTTAAAAAACTAAGCATGAGCTGGGGTGAAAGGGCTATTTGGCATTTGTAAGATATAATTCATCAGGGACCTTTTGAAGGAAGCTTGTGGTCATGTGACTATGTTTCTGTGGAAAGATAGAAAAAAACTACTTTTGCCTCCAAACCTTGCCCTGATAAAAAAACACAACTGAATAATCTTTAATACATCATCATAATAAGTATATAGTGCCTATATTATGAACTAAGATAAAGTTAGAATGCCAAAAATGTGCAGGCATAGTCCTTGATAAAATAACTCCCGTTTAATCAAGAGATTGAGTTCATTTAGTTCAAATCTACATCAAAATCGTAATATGAAATCCTGCCATTAAGGGGAAAAAATCACTCACACTCTAGCAATTGTGTTCTTTGTAGAGTGGGAGGATAAATGGATTTGAACTCTGAGTGAATTCTCTTAGGAGTTTTTGTTATCCTTGTTCCTTTGAAATTAGTAGAATGTCAGCTATATTAAATAACTCTGCAATTCTTTAATTTATTGGAACTAATAAAAACACAGCATGATCAGAATAATATGCTATTTCATTGACTTACTAACTGTGGTATGTCTGAGAAAGTTGGAATGTGCAACTGGGATTATCTCAGTCTTCCCCACTTTTTTCACTCTGTGGCAAACGGTATGAAATTTTGCTTGAGTTTTATGTAATGTGCATGGAAAATGTGTGAAAGAACTTCATAATATTGAGAAATGACACCCATCTCATTTAATTTTCAACACAGTTCTAAATGCAACAGCCAGTGACTTAAGTCAGCTCATGTTTGTCCCTGCCTATAACCCTACCTGCCTGCCCACCTCTGAAGAGAATCCTAAATCCTTTCAGTGGCTGCAGTGCTCTGCAGACTCTGCGCCTGCCTCGCTGTTTCTTGCCTCACCTCCTCCCGCTCCTCCCTGGCTAGTTCCGCTTTAACCACGCGGCCTCCTTGCTGTTCCTCACACATGCCAATCACAGTGTTGGGGGTTTTCCATTTGCTGCTGACTCTCCCTGGACTTTACATCCTTCTGAGGTTCAAATGGCTTGCTCCCTCACATCCTCCTGGCTTTCTTCATATGTCAACTTCCGGACGTCTTCGTCTTCTCTGAGTCCTCTATTTGAAATTGCATGCCCAGCTGGCCTTAGCACTTTTCGTCCTCTTCCCTGCTTTTTCTCCCAAGTACTCATTGTCATCTCTCTCATTTACTGTAGTGTGTCCCGTCTCCTGACCTCTCCATGAATCTGTCATAAGAATGTTCATGATGGCAGGACATTCTCTTGGGTATGTGCTGGTGAATTCCTGACATCTTGAGCAATGCCTGGCTTGTAATAAGTGTTCGATACATAAATATCCGATGAATGAATAAATAACTTTCCCTGGGGCACTTTACAATTTATTCCGCATACTGAAAAACTGAAACCATTCAGCTCTTGGCTTACTGAGGCTTGCCATGCAGCACCTTCCTGGTATTAAAACATGAATCTGGGTTAAAACAACTTCTTCGGTATTCCGATTTCTTCAAACAGCCTTCGTGGCATTTCTAGTTTAGACAGACCTAAGTTTGAATTCTTAATTTACCGTATACTAGCTATGAAACTCTGGGACAAGTCTCTTAACACCCCTCAGTTTCATTTTCTTTATTTATAAAATGTATGTGAATTTAGAACCAATCTTATTAGCTCGTGGTGAAATTTAAAGGAGAGCATGTATGTGTGCAGTCAGGAGTGACTAATACGTGCCCAATTATGTTCGCTGCTATCACCACCATCATCATATTTCCATTTTGAATGTCTTTTCTTCTCATCTGTTACAATCCAGTTTAGGACTTACTTTAAGAGCCATTTCCTACTTTACATTTAGAATTTTCTTTCACTGTTCTGTGATCTAGCATGTTTTCTGTGTGTGCTTGTGCTCTCATCACTGTCTTAAGAGTTACTCTCTTAGTGGGTGGACAACCTCATGATTCCATATCCAACATATGTCCCTTTCATCTCTCGTCTTGTATGCTCTCAACCTCTGGTCCACATTTCACCCTCCTGGCTTTATCCACTTTATTCTTGTTCTCTCTTCTGGCTCTGTTGTGCTGCTTTTCTGACTCCTTCCCTGGCTCTTTTCCCATTTCTTCCAATACTTATTAAACATCTTACTCAGATTCTTTTCTGTATTCTCTTTTCATACACCCCACTCTTCAATGATTTTACCCACCCCACACTTATTTATTAATCACTCCTTTTGAACATCTTCCAGACGTTTTGTACTTTGACTTTTAAATTTACACAATGTAATGTCACACAGAGCAGCCAGGGGGATGAGTTAGGGGGCGTCACATAAAGGTAAGTACTGACTCATGAACATTTCAGCTGTGAACAGTCATCTTGACTCCCAGACCTCATGTTGAGACATGGTGCTGGAGTGTTCTCTGTTCATGGGAAGAACCTTCAGGAGTACGAGACAAATTACTGAAAAACTGATTGGAATAAGCTTTTCTTCTAACATTAGTTATACATGTTGGAGCCAGAAGTAAGCTTTAAGTTTTCGACCTCCCAGTCTTTGACTAGGTCTGTCCAGCTGAGGACTTGAGCCTTAGAAATCCCCTGAAATTTAAGATCATCCAAATACAGACAATAACAGCTTGACGGTTATTACGGAAAGTGTGCTCAACGGCAAAAAAAAACAAGAAAAAAACTGCAAATTTATTTTAATTATCTGAGATATTATAAAACAGCAGGTTGGCCTTCTGCTTGTAAATGATGTCATGCAGTGGGATGGCTAGAGGAGATTAAAATCTTATTCTACATGAGTTCAGTCTGATTATTTTTTAATATGCTATCTGAGAGTTGTGATACTTAGAAGATGAGGGTTTGGATACCATGTTTCCCTGAAAATAAGACCTAACTGGAAAATAAGCCCTAGCATGATTTTTCAGGGTGACATCCCCTGAACATAGCCCTAATGTGTCTTTTGGAGCAAAAATTAATATAAGACCCGGTCTCATTTTGGGGGAAACACGGTAATAGGAGCAAGGAGAGAGATGGATTTTGGAGTTTCAGGTAAATGACATGAGTATTGCACCAAATGAGCAACTATCGAGGAGCCAAGTAATTAACCTGACAGTTATATTATTGGCTTTTGTGTAGCGATGTACAGTTCACCCAGTATGTGTGTGTACATTTATCTGATGTATGCCTCACAACCGTGCCTTAAAGTTGCACGAACTGAAACTCATAGCATTGGTGACTGACTTATCCATGAACCCCCACCTCTCATAAACGGAAGAGAAGGAATCCAGCTCAGGATTTACGACTCTACATTTCCATATTGTATATTGTCTCTCCCACACTATGCAGCTTCCAGGTATAAGGCTGTTGATCTCTCTGCAAAGAAGTGGATGTATGTAGGAGGTGGGGAAAGGCCAGTGAATGCAAAGGGAAGTGTTTTACCAGATACTTTAGTCTACAAGGTTTTTTTGCTCAGAACCAGTCCTGTCCCTGCTTTGCTTTGCAGAAAGCAAAAACTAACGGTTTGTTATTGCCAGAAACTCAGGGCCAGGATGGGAGGGAGATGCTCTGCCCTTTCTTGAAGAGCCTGGTGAGTGTAGATGTTTCTTGAATGTGGACTGCCTTATCTGGCTCATTACTCTTAGAACGTGATCACTGACTTCACTAGAGAAGACCGTCCCTCGTTTTCTGTCCCCTAGTTGACAGGAACTGGCACTCTGATGCTAAGGGTCAGAGCTCTTGAAAACTTCTGCTGGATACCCAGAGTCAATTGTGTAGTTTTATTTAATTTAGTTTGCATTGTGGCTCCTGGGACAGAGGGTGGTAGTGTTTTGGTCCCATATTCATTTAGTTCATTATAGTACTTGTCTGCATTTCTTTCTTTTTTTCTTTTCCCTCTTTCTTTGCTTTGATTATGTTTTTATTTTGTATTGAATTGTATGTTTCATTGAACATCCTTATCTTCCAAATCACACCTGCTTTTTTGAAAGGATCAATGCATTTTTTTCTGTCTAACATTGATCAAATTTCCTGTCCTCAACTTAGCTATTATCCATTATTAATGCTATTTTTGCTTTCTTTACCAAGGATGCCAATTCTGTATCCAAGTCAACATATTTATTTAAGGATTGAGTTAGGAACCAAAGTGATTGTTTCCCCGTTTAGTGAAACGCTGATGTTAACTTTTGTACCACCTGCATCACCACTACCAAGTCATTTGTCTTATTATAATATTTGTTCGGATTGCTATCTGCTAGGAAAATCTAGTTTGTGGGTGTGTATGTGGGTGTGTACTGTACCATTTGTAGCACATTGACTTACATTTCTACATTAAATAGTCACGATTCAGTATAAATATCAATGGTTACGATTTGTAGTTCTCGTAGTTTGTGGCTTTATGCTGAAACTGATAGGACCAGTATTCTGTCGTGTGCTTTTTTTTTTTTTTTTTTTAATAATGTCACATTGTGTCTCTTCCTGTAGTAAGCTTTGTGGCATCACTGAAGTTTCATTCTCTGGGCAAGTAGAGTCTTTCTGTCCTATTTATTGATGTTTCCCTGTAAGTAGCTCCCCTTGGAACCACTGGCCACGGTGAAGCACCTACATCATTCTGGTCAATTGAATGCTTGAATATTCTGAAGGGATTTAAGGTTCTAGCAGCTTTGTGTTATGGATTTCCTTGAGGCTGTCTTTATGATTTCCCTACGTTCTGACCTAGAACTGTGCGAATTGCTCTATTTTGAATGTAATTAAAATTCGTTTTTAGTGCCATGACAATTCTTTCCGTTATTGCTTAATTGTCTGTTTACTATTTGCTGTACTCAGTCTCTTACTTTATGCACTTTTTTGTCTTCTTTGCTTTTCTAATTTTTTCTCTTAGGAGAGGCTGTATCTGCTATGTTCTTAGCCTGTTATTTCTTAGTGGAATCTTATAACCTCCTTTGGAATTATCCGTGTTTCTGACTGCTGGATCTAGTAGGGACTTCTCTTGCAAGTTGAAGACAACTTTTTCCCCCAATTTGATCATCCCCAACTGCAGTTTTCCACCTAGTTTTTCCTAACCATGGGTCTTAGCTTAATCCTTTATTATAGGTTGGTTCAAAAGTAATTGCAGTTTACAAGGTTAAAAATAATTGTAAAAACCACAATTACTTTTGCACTGACCTAATAGTTATATCCCTTGTCTGAATCCTGCCTTCGGATTTCCCTTTGTCTCAGCACACTTTCAATCAGGATCCATACAGTTCTTCCATTCTGCCCGAATGCAGATCACAGGCCTGGCCCCTCTGGCATCTTTGGACAAAGCAATAAATACACTTTATTAACAAAGGGCAGAGGCATTGCCTGAAAATGTAGCACAGTGATTTGATTCAAATGCTCCCAAAATGCACCCACCAAATCAATGGCTTGAACTGAAACATGAACCCAAATACTGAATGAATTTCTGAAAGGCCATTGATTTATTTGTACACGTCCTTGAATGAATTTTATTTGTTCTAATATATAAAGGGGGGGAAGCACAAACAATCAATACTAAAACACACAGCAAGGTGTCATTTTTCATGGGTTTATGTTTGGAATAAATACAAAAACACCTTTGCATTAATATTCTGGCATCAGTAAGAGCAAGATTTTGTAAAATGGCATAGGAAGAATTAAAGTCATGGGAAGGCAATGCTCATTTAAGAGTGTTTTGGGAGAGAGTTGTTATTTTAAAATATGGGCTAGCTAGCCAATGTTACAGGCAAAGGCCCTTTTATTCTTTATCACTTTTGAATAAACTTTATCACTTTTGAATAAATATAACGTAGAGAATTTTTCCTGTGTCACTTTCTCTTACCTCCACTACCCCAAACCCTGTCTCCCCAAAGTCTCACCCTAAATTTTAATGTCTACTAGTGAAATCTGCTACTGCAGATAGAGTTAAAAGGGTCACCTAGCTGGAATTACATCCAAAATCTGTGTTGTGTTTTTTGTTTTCATCGTTACCTCCAGCTCTAACTTTCCCTTTTACTCTGTGACTGATTAATTTTTACCTGGTCCACTGATCAGTCGTGAACATGTAATTAGTTAACCACATGCAAGTTGAGAGGATTTAACAAAAATGGCTTTTGAATGTAAGTATCATGTTTATGGTATTCTAATGATTTCTCATAATCCCTCTTTTGTTAAATGAAATTCTGAAAGTCAGCAGGGATTGCCATGCTTACAGTGCTTTGTTTCATACATGTTTCTGAAGGGCAAAGGGAAGCCAAATTTAAAGTAGAATGAAATATGGGTAATCATCTTAGATCAATATTTTTGGGAAAAGATAAAATTTCTTGTTAAACTTGGCAAGAGTGGAAGTGAAATCAGGGTCATGTTAGTCCAAGTTTATCCCTAATGCCATGAAGAAAATGGCAGCGTACAAGTGGATTAAACGTTTTCCTGAAGGGAGAGAACATGTCACTGATAAAGAGAGGTCAGGACGGGCGGCCAATAACTAGCAGAACTGATGAAAATATTGCAAAAATTTGTCGAATTGTGCGTCAAAATCTTCAGCTGACTGTGAGGAGCATAGCAGACCAAGTAAACCTCGATAGAGAAACAGGAAAATCTTAACCAAAAATCTTGGCATGAGAAAAGTGTGTGCAAAAATGGTCCTGAAGGAGCTCACTGATGAACAAAAGCAAAGGAAAGTCAAAGTTTGCCAAGACCCTTTGGAAAGGCAAGACGATGTTTTGGGCCATGTTATCACTGGTGATGAAACATGTGTGTACCAATACGACCCTGAAACAAAGTGTCAAAGTGCACAATGGAAATCATCCAATTGTTCACAATCAAAAAAGTTCCATCAGTCCAAATCAAGAGTCAAAATGATGTTGCTAACCATTTTTTATTTCAGAGGGATTATTCATTATAAATTTGTACCAACTGGACAAATAGTTGACCAAGTTTACTATTTGGAAGCACTGAAAAGGCTGCATGAAAACAGACGAAAACGACCTGAACTTTTCGCCAACAATTCATGGCTCTTGCATCACGACAATGCACCAGCTCACACGGCACTGTCTGTGAGGGAGTTTTTAGCCAGTAAACAAATAAATGTATTGGAACACCCTCCCTACTTACCTGATCTGTGCCCCGATGACTTCTTTCTTTACCCACAGATAAAGAAAATATTGAAAGGAAGACATTTTGATGGCATTCAGGATATCAAGGGTAGTAAGATGACAGCTCTGATGGCCATTCCAGAAAAAGAATTCCAAAATTGCTTTGAAGGGTAGACTAGGTGCTGGCATGGGTGCATAACTTCCCAAGGGGAGTACTTCGAAGGTGACCGTTGTGATATTTAGCAATGTGATATGTTGCACTTTTACTAGGGTTAGTTCGTGAATGTAATTGTCAGACCTTCGTATATACCATTTTCAGTATTGTTCACTCATTTGTGTAAATCTTGTCTTCTATCTGGAATTCTCTTCATTCTGCCTGAAGGCCTGTAACATTTCTTCTAGTGCTAAGGAATTCTCTTTTCCTTCCTTCCTTCCTTCCTTCCTTCCTTCCTTCCTTCCTTCCTTCCTTCCTTCCTTCCTTCCTATTTTATTTTTTTGTTTGAAGAACACACTTTTCACCTCCATTTTAAAAAGTATTTTCATGGATATGAAATTCCAGGTGTACAGTTTTTTTTCTTTCAGTGTTTTAAATATGTCACTATACTGTCTTCTCATTTGAATTATTCTGGGCAAGAAATTTGCCATCATTCTTAACTTTGTCCCTTTGTCCATGTATCGTCCCCCACCTTTGGTTGTTTTGAAGGTTTTATCACTAGTTTTGTATAATTTGGTTATTTTATATCTTGGGCACAGTTTATCATATTATTCTTGGGGTTCATTGCATTTCTTGTATCTGTGGGCTTTTAGTTCTCATCTAATTTAGAAATTTTTTAGTGATTACATTTTCAAACATTTTTTTGTATTCTTCCCTCTGTCCTTTATTTCAGTGACTTCAGTTAATATATATATAAATTTTTATTATTACACATGTATTAAATTTGTTCTGCAGCTCACTTATACTCTTTTTGTTTTCATTTTTATCTCTTTTGTACTTTAAATAATTTTTTATTGTCATGTATCCCAGTTCACTAATCTTTTGTTGTATCTAATCTGCTATTTTTCCCACTCAGTCATCTCGGTTATCATTCTTTTCTTCTCTGTAGATTCAGTTTGCAGTTTTTTTGTTTGTTTTGTTGTTTTTTTTTCCCATATCTTTCTTGTTTCTACTCAGTCTTTCCTCAACTTTCTCAAATATATGAAATATAGTTATAAAAACTGTTTTAACTTCCCAGTCTGGTAATTCTGTAATCTGTACGTTTCTGGATCTGTATTTATTAAATTTTCTGCTCACTGGTTGTATTTTCCTGCTTCTTTGGGTGCCCATTAATTGTAGGTACTAAACAGAAATTTTACTTTCTACTCTAGATATTTTTGTATTCTTTATAAGTATTTCCGAGCTTTGTTTGGAAGGCAGTTAAATTGCTTGGAAAGTGTTTCATACTTTTGTGACTTTTTTAAAGCTTTGTTACATGGAATCAGGGTAGCTTTGAATCTAGAGCTTATTTTCCCCCACTATTGAGGCAATACCTTTCTGAGTAGAACTCAGTGTCCTATGTGTGGATTTCGAGATTTTTCTACTTTGCCTGGTGAGCACAGGTACTATTGCCAGCCCTATGGGAGGATCAGGCACTAGTATTAACCTCCACTCCGTTTCCTGATTGTTTCCCTGGCCCCCAGTAGCTTTTTCTCCATGCAGATCCTAATCAGCACTCCAGCGAAAAGCTGAAGGGGAAACCTCTTGAACTTTTCAGAGCTTTCTGTCTGTGCAGCTTCTGTTCTGGTGCTCTGTCCTAAGAACTCCAGCTGCTTTGGCAACTCAGACTCCCACCCCCCTCTCCTCAACTCACGGTGACTTCCTGGCTCCACCTGGTTTCCTCCTCCCTGTGCTGCAGCTTAGAAATTCCAGTCAGTTCGCTGGCTCTCACCTTGTTTGTTTTCCCTTTCTAGGTACCCTAGTGCTGCACAGTCTGTTGTTTCAGGCAGAGGGGAGATAACTCCAGTTCCTGTTATTACACCTTTGGCCAGAAGGGGAATTTCCCTTCAGATCTTCTAACGGTTTTTAATTTCATTATAATTTGTAAGATGATCTAGTCTCTATTTCTTCAACCTCATCTTTTACCCCTCTGTTCCTTGTCCACTATGTTCAGCCATATTCGTTTTCTGTTCCCACCTTAGATTTGCCTTTACTCTTGCTTGTCCCTTTGCTTCAGCGTAAAGGCCCCTTTCTCAGCGAAGCACTCATCATAATGTCCTCCCTGATTTCTAGCTGCATTCCCCGACTTATTCATAGCGCTTGTCGAAAATGATCTTTTCTGTTTTATCCTTCCTCTAGCTCTCCCCTTTTCTGTCTGCTTGGAGCAGGTCCTATCATCTTCTTTTTAATACAAATCTCCATGGCCTAAAACAATGTTTGGCACAAAATAATGGTTCAGTAAATATTTGACACATAAACGGATGGGCCATTATATCTGACTCTCACATAACTCCGGAAATAGGCATTACATTTCATATGAGTCAACTTGTTCACTCAACTAGTCACTATTACAGCTCAGCTGTGAACCATAGTTTTAAGTCCTTTAGGACACCTCTTTGTGTCTTTTATGTCACTTCTAATAGTGGCGGTCACTCCTGTGTTTGTTTGCCATAGGTGCCTACTTTACTTGAAGTTGCTATTAGCAGTCGTTTCTGCATGCTTTGTTATCGGAGCAATTTATTTTTTAATATTTAGAAATTAACTTTGCATTATTATTAGAGACAAGTTACTTAGAGTATTTACATAGGAAATTGAATTGTTGAATTGTTGACCTGGACATTAACTTTTTGGAAATTTTGCTAATTTCTACTTTTTCTTCATTGGGATTTTAAATCTTCTATATAGACAACTAAAAAGTGGGGCACTGAAGTCCTTATTGGGAATTGTGGGTTTTTGTTGTTGTTGTTATTGTTGTTTGGTATAGAAACATGATGCTTTCTAGTCAGACAGTCTATGTAGTATTAAATTTTATGGCACAATCTGCTTAATTTGTTTCATTTGCAAAAACAAAACAAAGCATCATTATAGTCACATACTAATTACTAGCCATGCATCATTCATTTGAAATAGAGCCTAAAGCGTTTTGTAGTTATAAGTAAAAAGGTCTCTTATGATTCATCACTTTGCAAACAGCCTTGTTTTAAGGTTGCTTTTTAGATCCAAGTATCTTCTACTGCCTGAGAAGTATCTTCTGTATTCTGCAAATCTCATTATATAGGCCTATATATTCTAAGACTTTTGGAAACATAATGGAAAAGAGGTGACTAAACCTATGGTACTAAATTACTATAGAGTTAGGCAATTCTATCACACTTGTGGTTTATGGTGTAATTGTTGCAGATATAGACTGATTTATTTTATGTTTTATTCTTCCATCTTTAAAGGTCTGTAAAGTACATTTCTAATAAAGTTCAGTAATACTATGATGGGTATTCTACTCTCAGTGGACTGTCCTGATTAACACAAAAGTGAATATTTGATGAAAATAGCTTACATACATACTGTTTGCATTGTTTTAAAGCATCTCCCTATAAATTACTTATTTATTACAAAATAAAAATATAGTAACTTTATATTGGAAAAACTGGTGGACATCACCTTAACCAAATATGTATGTTATATATGTATATGTATATATGTATAGATATATAGATAGATACATACATATATAGTATGTTTTTCTTTATTAAATATATATTATGTCATATCATATCCATATTATATGGAAAGGAAGAGGGCAAATATGATAAAGCATATGGGGCAAAATGGAAACAATTGGGTAATCTGGGTAAAGAGTGGTTTTTGTTTTCCTAAAACAGACATTATAAAAGATTTCAAAAATTCCATTTATAGTAACATAGAAAATAAGTTACTTAGGAATAAATTTAGCCAAAGCAGTATAAACCACTAACAATGATAAAACTGGACAAAATATGCAAGGCTTCTGTTTTAAAACAGTAGACAACTAGTAGAGAAAAACTACAAACCTTGAGAGAACAGAAACTCATAAACTTCAGGAATGCCCAGCTTTTGGCATGGTGAAAGATTCCAATTATAGCATCGAGAACTAGAGTTCGAGCAGAGAATGTGGCTTTCTCAGAGCTGAGGACGCAGAGATCACAGTTTATGGCAGCTCAAACAGCTGGAAATCGCAGGGCCAGGAATTATAAGGGAGGGATTGCACAGATAGGTTCAGCAGTAGATTATGTGGGGATCTCCCTTGAGACTGGAGGCTGGGCTTTCAGATGCTGAGCAAGACTTGTCACGTAGCACTACAAAAGTAGGGTGGAACAGAGGTACTAACTAGAGGTTCAGCACTACTGGATTTCTGACCCTGCCAGACTAGAGAATTCTTTCCACTAATACAGCAATCACTCAAACAACTGGAAAGGTTGTATGTTCTTTAGGAATGAGGGCAACAAGTACCTACTCTAGACCCACCCTAACAAAACCTGTAATCAAATCCTGCAAACGCCTCTGGGAAGGAAGTTTGGAGATTGAGTCCTACCAAGTTAGAGGGGCTCAGGCAACACCTCTTACTTTTCACAGAGCCACATTGAGTGTGAACTCAAGCCTATGCAGTTAAAGGCGATCATCCAGTGATTGATGTTCCCTCTCAAACAAGAATGAACATTCTTCAAAAGAATATTACAACTCCGCAGTTGTTACATTACGTTTAATTAAAAAGAAAAGAATAATAAAGTGGGATGTATTGTCAAAGAAAAAATGTCAAACCGGATCCAAGATGGCCCAGATTTTGGATTTCCTATGCAAAGAATTTAATGTGGATATTATGAACATGTTCAAAGAACTAAAGGAAATTGGCTTCAAGGAATTAAAGGAAAACATGGTCTTAATTAAGGAATCTTTGCAAGAAAATTAAAACTATAAAAATTGAATATATGGAAATTCTCAAAGTGAAAATTTCAGTAAATTAATTGAAATATTTAGTGCAGGCGACTAAAAGTATATTGGAGATAGCAGTTGAGTCAGTGAATTTGAAGGCGGATCTATAGAAATTATTTTCTTAAAAATATAGGCAAAAATAATTGTATACTAAAATAAACAGAATCTCGGATACTGTTGAGTAAATACCAATCTGTATTGGGTAAACACCTGTGATTGGAGTCCCAAAAGGGTAAGAGAGTGAGATTGCAGCTGATAAAGTATTTGACAAAATCATGGTCAAAAATTACAAATTGAGTGAAAAACATAAACTTATCATTCAAGAAGCTCAGCAGACCCAACCAGTATAAATATAAAGGAAAAGGTACCCTGACACATCTGGTAAAACTGCTAAAGCCAGAGATAAAGAGAAAATTGTGAAAGTAACTTTGGGGGGTGTGAGGAGACATATTACATATAGGAAAACAAGGATGAAAGCTTTTGCTGGCTTTGCAGAAATAATGGAAAGTAGAAGTAAACAGAAGGGTGTATTATTTTAAAGTGTTGAAATCTAAAAACCCTATAAATTCAAAATTCTCTATTTAGTAGATATTCTTCTAAAAGTAGGGTAAAATAAGACATTTTTGAGTGCTATTAAACCTGAGAGAGTTTGTGGCCATCAGACCAGCCCTACAAGAAATGCTAAAGTTTGTTCTTCAAGTCAAAGGAAAATAATATCCTGTGGAAACTCAGATCACAAAAAGAAATGAAGATCACCTGAAATAGTAAATAAACTATGTTTTCTTTTTTTTCATAATTTACTTAAAACCAATAATAACAAAAAATACTGCAGAATAGGATTTATAATATACATAGAAATAAAAGACATGATAGTAATTGCACAAATGAGGGGGTACAGCAAATGAAATTGTGCTGTTGTAATGTAATGCCCATGAAATGAACCAGAAGGTGTGAAATGTAAGTGAAATGTTGGAAGAGTGAGGCAGGAAATGAAAAACATGAACAAGTGCAATATTTACTAAATACTGACTCTAAAAAGGCTAATGCACAAATATGCATCTTTAGTCTTAGAGCAACCAGAAAAAATGTAATAAAAAGAGTAATAGTTCAGAAGTCAGTAGAAGAAATAAAATGGAATACTAAAAACATTAACACAAAATCAAGAAAGAGATGAAAGAAAGGTAACAATCAGAACAGGCAAATGGAAAACAGACAGTGTGAACAATAAGAAAAGTAGCATAGTTATGTGTATTTCAGAGAATGTGTGTTTCAAGGCAAAGCACGTTATAAGAAATAGTGATAAATGGACACAATGATAAAAGGACTAATTTACTAGGAATAAATGAGCATCTTAAATATGTGTACTTCTAATAACAGCATCAAAACTCATGTAGCAAAAACTGGCAAAATTAAATGGAGAAATATTTAACTCCCTAATCAAAATGAGACTAATGCTGCTCTTTCAGTAAATCCTAGAGAAATTGACCCCCCAAAAAAATAAAAAATAAAAAAGAAGAGTAAATATTTTACACATGCAGGTAGTTCTATTAACTAACTTATTCTAATTGATATTGGTAGAACATTTTCCACACTAGCTGTAGAATATACATTCTTTTCTAATACCCATAGAATGTTCAACAGAGTAGACCATATGGAAACATAAATCTCAGTAATTTTCAAAAATTTGAAATTTTGAAAATTGTTTTCTGTCTAAAACAATTAGATTGTACAATAATAATAGAACATCTCTCTGTGTTTGAAAATTGCATTATGTGGTTTTAAATTACTTGTGGTTCAAAGAAGAAATTAGTTTGAATTGAATGAAAATGAAAACATTGGAAAAAAACACACAAAACACAAATTTTTAAATTACCAAGATCAGGAATCAAAGAAGAGAATTCACTACAGAAAATTAGAGAGTCATGTTGTACACAAACATATATGTAAGGATTGTCAACAAAATGTTTTTATATCAAGTACTGCAACTCATTAAAAGAAGAATATAGAATGACCAAGTTGTGCAAGATTGGTTAACATTAAAAAATTAATATTGTTAACCATATTACCAGAAGAAAAGGAGACAAATCATATTATCTAAATAGATGCAAAATCAAAAGCATGTGGTAGTATTTTACTTTGTTTATGATAAATAAACTCTCTTGGCAACTAGAAATAGAAGAAGAGTTCTTCAACCTAATAACAGACATCTATGGAGAATACTTAATGGTAAAAGATTAAATGCTTTGTCATTTATGATTGGAAACTAGGAAATATCTACTCATCATTTTTCATCATGGTAGTGCACATTCTAACCGGTGTAATAAGAAAAGAAAAATAAGTAAGAGGCTTATATATTGGAAATGAGGAAGTAAACCATCTTCATTTTTAAACAACCTGATTATGTGAATTCATAAGGAATTTACAATAAACTTTGTTGAAAAAAGCAGTGAATTTAACAAGGTCATGGGATAGATAGTATACCAGAATGAGTTGTATTAATATTTTTCTCTATAGCAATGGTATATTGGAAAGCGTAATGAAAAATAGCACTATTTACAGTAGCATCAAAAAAGTTAAACTACTTAGGGATACAATTCACTGAATGTGCTAATTTTTTACACTGAAAACTACAGATACTGCTGAGAAAAATTAAAGAAGTTGTAAATGAGGTATTTACCATGCTTATAAAGTGGAAAACTCAGTATTGTTAAGATTTTATTTTTCCCTCAAATGATCTATAGATTGCTAATACACATATGATACACATTTCCAATCAGAATCCCAGCAGGTTTTATTATAGCAATTGACATAATTTACACAAATTCATATAACATGCAAAGGACCTAGAATAGATTGAATCAATTTGGAAAAGAACAAACTTGAAGGACTTATACTACTGATTGATATCAAAATGGTAGTGTTGGTTTAAGTATGTACAAATAAACTTTTTCTGGGAAGTTTAGAAATAAATCCACAAAGAACCCAACAAATGATTTTCAGCAGATACTTGAAAGCTAGTGAATGGGGAGAGGAACTTCTTTGTATCAAGTGGTGACGCAAAAGTTGGATATGGTATGGACTCAAATGAATCTCAGTTCTGTATCACACCACACAGAACATTTAATGAAGGATGGAGTGTAGACCTAAACATTCAAAGATCAAATATAAAGGTTCCAGAATAAAACATAACATTGGTAAAGGGGGGTGTAAAATAGTATAAACCACTTTGCAAAATCAGTGTGACAGTTTCTTGTTAAGTACACATTCCCACTATATCTTACAGATATTTAATAGAAATAAAAAGACTCATATAAGAATATTCATAATATCCTGTATTGGTTTTCTCAGGCGACCGTAACAAATGCCCACAACCCTGGTGGCTTAAAATAACACAAATGTATTCTCTCACATTTCTGGAGGCCAAAAGTACTAGGTCAGGGTGCTGGCAGGGTTGGTTCCTTCAGAGGTACAGAAGAATCTGTGCCATGCCTCTGTCCTAGCTTCTAGTAGCTACTGGCCATCCTTGGCATTTCTTAGTTGTAGCATTACTTCAATGTCTGCCTCCTCCTCACATCGCTGCCTTCGGTTTGTTTCTCTCTCCCCCTTCGCTCCATTTCTATTAAAGTGACACCAGTCGTTGGATTTAGGACCCACCCTAAATCTTACATGCTCTCATCTGGAGACAGTAAACATCATTAGAGCTGCAGCAAAGATTCTAGTTTCAAATAAGGTCACATTACCAGGTATGTGGAGTTAGGACTTATCGTACCCTTTTTCGAGTCCCTATTCAACCCAACCCATTACGTACCCTCAAACTAGAAAAGAAAAAAACAAAACAAAACAAAAACAGCTATCAACAGGAAAGTGGATAAACAAATTTTTGTATGTCCTTGCACTGAAATATTGCTCATTAATAAAACAAAATGCTGAATCACATGCTGTGTGTTTGTATCTCAAAGTCATTTTGTTGAGTGAAAGAAACCAGACTGAGAAAGTGTTTATTGTAGGTTTCATTAATACAAATTTCAAGAACAGGCAAAACTAAGTTACAGTGATAGAAATAAAAACACTGGTTTCCTATGGGAGCGTGGGGATTGTGTGGAAACGGACGTGAATGAATTTAAAACACCAGACTGGTTCTGGGTTTTATGCCAGCTTTTTAATTCATCAGATATGAAGCTTATGTGTTAGGAGTGTTTGCTAAGACTGCCAAATTAAATGAGTCTCTCTCTCCCTCTAGCTTTTCCACTTTCATATCCCGAGTATCTACCGAACTTATCTGGACCACCTGTGAAATCCTTAGTGGCCCCGAATTGATAAGCATTTGTAAACAAAGACAAAGCAATATCTGATAACTATAGCCAATTGCCTATTTCTTGGCTAGCTGGTTTATCCTTTTAATATTTTCTGTATAATTCTTGGCTTTGACATTGCTCCTATGAAAAAAATGTAAAAATCATACCATATGTACTTTGCTGTTGTGTAGTTTTTAAAAATAGTTTTAGCTTAGGGGTTTTAATATCATAAGGGCACATATATTTTAAAAACATTTTTTGATATTCCGAGCACTACCCAGGCATCAGGCATTTGAATGTTTTTGATGCCTCTTATGAAGTAAAATGAACATTTCTTTTTTTCCCTGAGAATTTTGAAGATCATGAAAATATTAGTCCGTTAGTGGTAATGGTAGAAATTATTCGTCTACTTTAATGAGAAAAATCAAGGTCAAAACTTTTTCCTGTGTCTTCATTCTATTAGGTCCCATTCCTTTCTCCTATGTTACTCTCCTTCCTAAACCCTTTATCAAGGATGCATTTGTTTTTTTCACATTCTCTTTGCTTGTCACACCTCTCCCACAGAGTGCGGAAGAATTAGCTAATATGGAAGTATGAGCGGAGAGTGCATTGCGGAGGGGATAACACTTTTGGATCTGGGAAAAATATTAAAAATTCAGCACAGCAGGTGGTGGTTGCATATGCCAAGGAGAAAGGCAAGAAATAGGAAGGGGTAGTAGGCAGTGCTCACAGAAGGGCCTTCTCCACGGTGTTTTATTACCAACTACTAGGGGGACAGCAAAGTCCATTCTTACTCATCTGAGAACAGTACAAGTAGTTTGAGTATCAGATGGTTTTTAAGTTGTGGTTATTAATTTCTACCTTGGGATGCTGTGAGTGGCACATACACTTGGTTGGCAGTAAATTAATTCTAGGCTCATGTCCTACTGGCCGTGTGACCTAAGAGGGGTCATTTAAGCTTCCTGAAATGCTGTGCCATTTTTCTTTATAGTTTTGTATTTACGAAATGAATGAAGTCAAGGTTTAGTCAGTTAATTAAGACTGAAGATAGTAACTTTTGAATCAGGCTACTTGTAGCATTAGAAAGTTAAAGAAATGGTTAAGTAATTTTATGACCACTTTAAAGAAGAATAACAAAGATACGGAGCATATACTAAACCCTCTTTTGCGATGAGGCTACATAAGTCTCCACACAGGAAGGGAGGGAAAAAAACCCAACAAGTTTTGAATAAGTTGGCTCCTGAAAAATCTCTTCCTTATAAAAGAAATTGCATAAAGAGAACATAGTTGGTATAAAAATGCCAAACTGATTCTGTTTTTTTCCCCATAGAATAATGGATAAAATTAAAATGATAAAAACACAACCATAATGAGATCATGAAAGATTACATCTCCTTGGGGACGATTTCTACTTTGTACCCTTTAAGACAGATGGAAAGAATTAGATGAAATGTGCTGTAAGGATGGCAGTGACGACGCTGTGCCTCTCTCAGCACTGAGTGGGCACCCAGTCAATACTTGAGGGTTCATTGATTTTCTGTAGGTCTTTTCATCGTGTTTTGTACCTGCTCCAACAACACATGTTGCCAACAAACAAAATTTTGAAATAAAAGTTACCTTAGGATGCTGGATTTTGCTTGTTGTTAGATGTTCACTAGTCACTGGTTTTAAGGTTATTTCCTTCTGGCATGTGTCATCATATGGTGGTGGGTGGGAAGATTGCAGGAAAAAAAATACTAGTGAAATCAAATAAATTTTTTTTTTTTCCCTTTAGATTTTCAGGTTATATGTAACTCAGATTTTGGTGCTGTAGGCGTTTACCTTGATAAGGTTCAACAATAAATTTAAAGGATACTTCTATAAAACTGAAATTCTAATTTCCTCTAACATTCTAATTATTAACTATCTTAGTTACTTTTACTATCACCTTCCCTTTCTTCTTTCTTTGTTTTATAACTTTCTGTTACCATTGAGAGTATTTGCTCACTGTAGGACTCTATTTTTGCATTCAGCTTAGTCTTTGTCAGCCAAGCCAGAGTGTCCTAGGTTCCTTAGCAAACAAACAGAATGCAAATCTCCAGTGTTGATAGAATATGTGAAGTGATGAGGAAATTTTCTTCAGTTTTTAAAAAAATATTTTCTCTCTTTTTTTAATTTTTAATTAAAGTTTATTGGGGTGACAATTGTTAGAAAAGTTACATAGATTTCAGGTGTACAATTCGGTAATACATTGTCTCTGTTCACCATCCAGAGTCAGTTCTCTTTCAATCACCATATATTAGACCCCTTTTACCCTCTTCTAAAGTCCCCTTTCCCCCTTACCCTCTGGTAACGCCTAAACTATTGGCTATGTCTGTGAGTTTTATTTGTTTGTCTTGTTCTTTGTTATTTTCAGTTTTATATACCACATATCAGTGAAATCATATGGTTCTCTGCTTTTTCTGTCTGACTTATTTCGCTTAGCATTATAATCTCAAGATCCATCCATGTTGTCACAAATGGCACAATTTTATCTTTTCTTACCGCCGAATAGGATTAAATCGTATATATTATTTTCCCATTTTTAAAACCTTTTTTTCTTTGATCCCATCTGAAGAAACAAGCTTTGATTTGATTAATAAGAAAAAGAACCCTGCTATGATCATAGATCCCAAGATTTAGATCTTAGAACATTAGCATTCATTGAGATTTTTTTTTAAAGGGGCAACCATTTGGCCTAAAGAGTAGGCTAAATAGTGGACTAAAGACGGGAACTACGTAGATTTAGGTGATCTTTCAGGTTGCTTTCCAGCTCAGCAGTTTCCCTAAAGTACATTTATTTCATATTAGTCAAAATACTAACTTTTCTAAATTTGGAAGAACGAACAATATGAAAAGGACATCTAACAATATTGGTCAAAGGCTTGTTCGGTTGCCCTTCCTGACTTTGCTTTGTCAGGGTTTTTCAAGAACACATAACACTTTGTTCTGCATTACATCATAAACTTACTCTATCTTTTCAAGGTACCTGTCCTTGGTATCAGGTAGACTCATTACTCATACAAATCTAGGTTATGTTTTTCTAGGAAAATTAATTACTTCATACTGGCTGCATATGGTTAGCTTGTCAGCAGGAAAGCTTTAACATCTTCTGGGGCGGTATCATATAGCCATTTAAGCAGTGTTTTTTTTCTCTTTGTGCACAAAGTAGTGCACTAATATATGTTAAAATGAATATATTTTGCGATACTAATGTTTTGCACAGGATACGGGAGAATTCCTTCTCGTGTTTATTGCAAAGTGCTAAGTCCCTGACTTCGTAATCATGAATAAGGTCACAGACTGAAAACAGATTCCATGGGCATTTTACACCTTGGGAATGACGATAACTATACATACTCATATGCGTGTTCTTTTGAATATCTTACTGTTCTAAAGGATATATTAATGTAATAGGGCATTACACAGAACTGGTCCAATATAATAGGAATATGTTCCATTTTCAATGGTTAAGTGAGGATAAGAATTCCAGGGAAGTGAGTCCACTTGGGAGCATTTTAAGACACATAAAGTGACTTTCTGAGACGTATCACTGCTTAGTCCTACTTTGTGTGCTTGACAACAATGTCCAAACAGAATGAGTCATGCCCACTAAGAATGGGTGTTCAATAGGGCCTCACTGTGTTTTTCTAAAATTTTATATTACTGAAATTTATTCTATAAAACCATTAGTAGTAATGTTTCTTTTTTACTTTTAAAAAAAATATCTGTTTTTGAGCCTTGAGGAGTTTTTTACTCTCTGCTAAGAGGAAAAAAAAAGTACTTTCTCTCGATAAGGGAATTTGAGGATATTCCTTGAAGTACTTTGTAGAGGGGATTCTTGTTAACTATACTAGTTGAGCTCTTACAGTGTTGGCTGTGTCCACATAAACATCTCACATGCCACGTGCCTGGGGAGAATGCTAGATGTGAATTAGATATAGACATAGAGATACTTTTTTTCTAAGAAACTTTTCAGTCAGTACCAGGATTTGGTCCAAGTGAAGATATTCCCTCAGGTACCTACTGAGAACTTCATTGTTCAGTTCTTGTGAGAGGAATGTGCTGGGTTGTATTGTTGCGTCATTAAGGCTGTGTCTGTGTTATCCTATTGATCTAACAAGTCCAGGCTTTTGTATGACATATTTTATTTTAAATAACAATCATTATATGATTAGCAGATGGCTTTCTGCCTCTCTAACAGAAATCCTATGAGCTTCAAGGGACATTGTTTTTTTAGCCTTTCCTTTCAGGTCTGTGACTGACTGAACTATTTTCTATTTTACCCCTATCTTGTCCTGTCGGTATTTTATTTTTTTCCTGACCTTGCCTCACACTGCTTTTGATGTTTGTAATAGTTGTTGAAGTTCAACAGTTACACTGTTACTGCCCCATTAATCTGTTTTGAGTCAAGTTCCTAATACATTTGGTCAAGGGATTCATGAATCTTCCCTTCACCTGTGTTGCCAATACACAGGGGAGTAAGTTTAAGGCAAGAGTTTGCTGATCCTCTAGCCCTTTTGTTCTTTTTGACACGTTCAACCCCCGCTATTCCCAACAGGGACCCCAGAGTCCCGAATAGGGTTAACTTGACATGTGATAGACCTGTGGCTTTGCACCTCTCCCTGCCTCCTGCTACGCCCGTGTTTCCTAACTCGGATTCAGTACGTGTCAGGAGGCATTCTACTTTCCTGTGTTTCTGAGGAAAGTCAATTTAGTACAAATTGGGACCTATTTACTGCCCCTCTATCTAACACATATTGTTAACGGTGCTTCTGAGGAAAGCAATTGCTATTTGAAGAAAACAAACCCGCTTTCCACCTTTCTGAATATGTTTTAAACGTGACCCAGCATATTTCAGTATTGAACAAAAATTAATGATACAAATGCTTTATAATTTGTTACCTCTGTATCCTGTTACATTTTAAAAACTTAGTTGTTTTTAAAAATGATATGTGTTTTATTAAACATGATCACTTCGTGAAAGCTTTTGATTCACCGAGTACCTAAAATGTTAATTTTTTTCCTATTTTGAGGGATGACTCTGAAATCCTCAGAAAAACAGGCAGGGCTTTTCTCTTTTCCTGCTATCAGTTTTACGGGACATATTGCTTCCTTGGTACTGTCATACCAATAAATCATCCCAGATTACTTGCAGTCATACAGTACTAAAGTATACCATGCATTTTAAAGGGAATCTGCTATTTTCTTTTCAATCAGATGAGCAACGTGAAGAGCCTGCGGCCACGGCTCAGTGCTATTCTCTTTAAGCTTCAGTTTGAAGAGCAGGTGAACAACATCAAACCTGACATCATGGCTGTCAGCACTGCCTGCGAGGAGATAAAGAAGAGCCGAAGCTTTAGCAAGTTGCTGGAACTTGTATTGCTAATGGGAAACTACATGAATGCCGGCTCCCGGAATGCCCAAACCTTCGGATTTAACCTTAGCTCTCTCTGTAAAGTGAGTTGTTTTTTGGTTTTTTTTTTGAAACACATATTTGCCTGAACACTTACTCTTAAAATGTCATCTCCGATTACATTATTTAAATGGTTTTATTTTGATGTGCTCATTATCATGAACTTGAACTGAAATGAACCATGAACCCAACCCTAGAGTGAACTCAGCTAATGTACTCAACCTTTGAACTAAATCCAAAATTATTTTTTTCCGATCTGCAAATCCAATAGAAGGATTTTGTTTAATAACAAAATTATTTTGAAAATTTATGCTTTCTCAGACTAATGAAATGGAACTTCAGAATATTATTTAAACCTAAAACCTAAAAATCATTCAATTCAGGTACCTGCACATGATGGTGTGTGTGTGTGTGTGTGTGTGTGTGTGTGTGTGTGGAGAGAGAGAGAGAGAGAGAGAGAGAGAGAGAGAGAGAACTGCTTAGGATTGCCACTAAAATCTTTATCTTTATTCAAATATTTCTTTGCCTTTTTTTTTTTTTTTTGGAAGCAGACTAAAGGGGGGAAGTGAACTTGATTTGTATAAAGGGGAAATTATTAGGAATAAACACATCTCAGATGTCACTGATGATTTTGAAATGTTTCTATCTTAATATAATTTTAGAGAATATGAAAATTGAGTAAGTTTAGAGATTTTTTCTGCTGGGTTCTTCCAGAGATTAAATTTCCTTACAGCAAATATATTCAATGTTTTATACAACAGAACTCTTTTCTAAGAAATGGGCCGTAGTAATAATGCTTTATTGATCTGCTTACAACACATTCTTCTCAGTTGCACATCAGAGGAAAAGGGGATGAACAAATTCTCTTGTTCTTGACCTGGTAACATCTACTCTCCCTGACTAAGGAATTTGATTATTGCTGTTGCCACTTAGGAAGGGAAGGTGAGAAACAAGTTCCACTTCCGCCCTGGGTTGACTGACTAGTTCATCTCTTGGTACTTTCATGACTTTCCTTACATGATTTCCCTGACGTAAGCCACCCACTGGTATCAGTGCTTTGTGAGCTTTCCCCTGTCCCATCTCCTCTTTGTATTTTCGTCTCCTTGTTTTCTTAGCTTTCTATATTCAAGTAAGATTCCTAGCATGGGTGATGTAGTTCATAACCCATCCACTGAAACCTTCGCACATGTATAGAGTGCTTCCTTACTCCTGTGCCAAATGTTTCACCAGATCCTCACATTTAATATATGTGGTTAATATTTACCTAGAATACATGGAACTTATATTTTACACATGTAGACCATTATTTGTGATCAGATGTTTTAATGGAGCTATGTACAAGAAGTTACTGCAGCAGAGTTAAGAGAGGGAAGGAGGGCGGTTAATTGTTCAGAGAGCAATAGGAATTTGAACTGGCTCTGGAAAAGTGAGTGGATGTCCCCTGAGAGGAAACGGAATTCTAAGCAAGAATCAACAGTGGGTATAAAGGTTATATCATGGCGTGTCTGAGTATACTGAGCGATCCAATACAGTTGGAGCCTAGATGGGAGGGGTGTGGAGAGAATGGAAATGAGATAGCACATTAGTCTAGATCGCGAAAAGCTTCCAATGTCGTGCCTTATGGTGAAGGTTTTATGGAGACATGGTATTTCTTTCTGTAAGGCAAGTGATGTTATCAGATGTCTTACAGAAAGATAATTCTAACAGCAGTATGGAAAAAAAGTAAGCTACACTGTCCAATACTGTTACCATTAGCCATACGTGGCTATTTAAATTTAAATTAATTAAAATTTAAATAAAATTAAAAATTAAGTTTTTTAGTCACACTTGCCGTGTAGCAAGTGAATAAAGTGTTCCTTTGTGCTGGCAGCATAAATATAGCACATTTCAATCATTGCAGAAAGTTCTACAGGACACTGCTGGGTTAGAGGGTTACAATGGGGAGTGATTCTGTGATTGACTGACATGTTGCACAGGACCGAGGAGAGTGACAGAGGAAATTGAACTGAGAAGACAGGTTGGGAGGAGTGTGGGAGGTGAGGGAAAAGAGGGAAGGGTCAGCGATTACTCCATGCTACTAACATGTTTGAAGTGGTTGCTCAGAAGGTAATGAGTTCAGGCTGTTTCTGGTGTTTCCTTCCCCTTGTTTACCTCAGTGTCTTAAAAGGCATATGATTGACATGCTTTATTCAACTACTTAGCAATATTTGAGTATCCACTATGTCACAGTACCTATCCTTTGAGGTGATGGAGGTACAAGCTAAGGTAGTGGCAAAGGGGTTTGAGGTACCATGTATCCCCAAACACAGGTCTTATATTAATTTTTGCTCCAAACGGGCTAATGTTCACGGGATTCACGCATTAGGGCTTATGTTCACGGGATGTTATCCTGAAAAATCATGCTAGGGCTTATTTTCTGGTTAGGTCTTATTTTCGGGGAAATACGGTAGAATGGGAGAGGGGATGGAGAAAAGTGTACACATTTAAGGCACATTTAGGGAGTTGTCAGGGGGTGGTGATTATGGACTCGGGGGCTGAAGGACAGAAGGGGAAGCTAGATGGCCAGGTTCAGACTTTCCCTGAGAAGAGAAGCAAAGGAGGAAAAGCAGGATGAGGAGCAAGGTGGGGAGAAGTTAAGTCCACACCTACAAATCTATTGCAGTTTGTTTCATGGGGCCAAGTGTCTGTTTCTCCTAGATTTTGCATCTCAGACATAGGGTGGACTCACAGAGTTGACCGCGTGCTCTCACTCATGTATTCTTTGAAAGAGAGCTGTTGACAAGCGATTAGGTCTGATTAATGAGGTGGAATAGCCTAATACAGTGCTTGGTACAAAGTAAATATTCAATAAATAGCTGTTGAATGAATGATGATGCAGTAGACAGTGTTATTTCTCTTAGTTATTATGTAGCTGAAAATAAGACATCTTCTCATATTGAGATACAGTCACTGATGCATAGTAATTTTAAAATCTTTTACAAATGTAATGCATGCTGTTATTATTTTACTATAGTTAATTTGCAAACCAGTTAATCTGTCTCCAGATAATAGAGTTAACTATATTTTCAGGCAACAAGACTAGATATTTTGATCATCCCTCTCAGGAGTCTTCTGTTGCACAAGAAACAAAATGAATACTAGAACTTCATATTTTTCATTAGTCTACATGTGAAGTGGAAAGCATATATTGAACAAGATGATATCTCATCATTTTACTCTCAAAAGTACCAGCTTGGACTTTGACAATCGTGATTGAATTTTCACACTGAGTATAAAGCATTTGTTTTGATCATAAACCCCCACATAAGGAATTCCATATTTATTTGACAATAGAAAGATAGGGTTATATTTTAATCTGTTAAAGCATGCTGGGTAATCCTATGACATTTATTAACAATAGTTTATATCCCAAATCTTTACTTTTAAATGTTCTTTATACAGTTAGCCAAAGTATGAAAAGTACATGAAAATTCATATTAAATTATTAACTATATCTTGTTTAGAATAATTACATGAATTTTGAGTTCCATATACATTATATCTTAATTAGGAGCTATACTATAGCTCTGTATACATTTGTAATTGAGATGGCTACTATAATAACTGAGTTCAGAGAAAAGGGATTTGTCTACTTTCTTTTATCCCAAAGATTTGATATAGCTTAATGGTAAGTAAATGTGAAAGTAAAATATGAGATATAAGGTAAACAAACTAGACTCTATTATCAAGATGTAAGTCCATGTTCAAGTAAAGGTATAGGTTTGAGGCTTTCTACGTAGTAGTAAAAATAAAGAGCAAACATGGTCACAAAACTTTTCTTGAACTGAAAATAGTGGTTTCCCTGATGAGCCAAGGCTTGAACTTCATAAGAAATTTTGCATGTGTATTGTTATAAAGGAAAAATGTGGAGTGGAACGGCGTTCTCATCAATAGCAAATGAAAAAAATCCATTACAACTATCTCCCCCCCTTCCACTCCTCTCCACCCCCAGCCCCTTTTTAGAGAGAATTTGCAGAAACACATCACCATTGATTCCACTCTAAATGTATCCACATTATCCCTTTGCAGGGAACTTTCTATTCTGTCTGGCAGTAGAGCATGTGGTGAGTTCATCTCAAAGGAGAAGTCATCACAGGATAATATAATATAGTCGTAATGGGGCTGTGGGGGCGGGGAGTTAGGTGTTTAAGGCTTGGGGGGAGGGGGCGGCGTGCAAGCTGGATCTTTGTCTAAGTTCTCTTTTCCAGTACATGAAATTATCTGATCTCCTATATATTCCTTTTGCAAGCAAAGGCTAACCAAAAGTAGAGTAGCTTCACCAAAGCTGTGATGGGACATATTTTGAGGGAAAAAAAAAAAAATTAAACTTCTTTTGTGTTTAATGCCTCTATCAACTCCAGTGAGTGATTTCTTGACATTGTGAACAGCTCCTCTTGTTGGGACACTGACACTCAACCTGGCGTGCCCTTTAAGAAACACTCACGAGTCAGCCCCACGTTAGATTACTTCAGCAAGTATGGATGTGGATCCTGATGAGTGGCATTTTTTTTTTAAAGGTCCTCCTGGCAATTTTAATGCACAGACTGAGTTGAGCATCCCCTTTATCTGTCTTCTGCCTTATTTCCTTTTCCCAGAATGGAAAATTCCTGGTTGGTGGTCTGGGACCAACCAACAAACAGAACACAATAAAACCTAACCAACACAAAAACAAATCAAAAAAGATACAACTCTACTTCTTCACTCAAGGATGAGTGGGGGAGATGTTTCCAAAAACTGCTGTTTTTCATGCCAAGTTGAGTACTATTTTGAAAGTGAAGGAAAGGAATGAAAGGGATGTGAATTTCAGGCACCCAGGAGAACTGAAATAAGTTGATGGCCAGTGTCCCGAGTTACTTCGCAGGGCTCTCTCTACCTTCCCCAGGTAACATTTCAGTGATTGTAAAAAGCAGGAGACAAGTACCTCTATCTGTTACAGGCAGTTCGTATTTTGCCCACCTGTAACAGTCACACAGGTTAATACTATGAATCTTTTTGTGTGAAACTTTCATTCTCATATACCAGCTTTTTTAAAGAAAGACCTCTGCCAAACAAAGCCATTGTTCCATCTGCATTCAGTGTTTTAGAGGAATTTTTATTCTTTGTCAGATTGCACAATCACACCAGTAAATTTTGGCACCCTTCAAAAGTAAAGCAGCTTTTGGCAAAGACTTGCAGATAACGAATGCCATTCTTAGTTCACATCCAGCCAATAAAATCACTGAGATACTGATGTCCAAAGCAGTGTGCAACTGTTTAGGATTCTAGCCCCCTTCGGCTCCTTCTTTAGCACATTTGATACATGGCATTTTCTAAGAAATATTTAATTGGCTTTACTGAGCCAATTTTTGGTAAATTTCATTCACTTTACCTCGGTATGTTTTTTTCAATTGCTATTAAACATTGTAAATTGGAATTATTCTTTTAAGGGGATTATTAAAGCTAGATTGGCTTTGCTCACAATCAGCAAATACACTGCTTGTGTGCTGTTATTTCACTGCTCCTGCAAAGCAGTGCTAATCTGTCACACTTCTTTCTCCAAGACACGGCTTCAGAATCCTCCCTTAGTGACACTCCTCACGTCACAGGCAGTACCCAAGGGAAATCTCACCTGCCATCCATGCTTTCGCCCAGTGTCCTGTTTTTGTACATTTTACAAACGAAAAATCAAAAATTAAACAAGACGCTCCCTTCCTGATACTCTAGGAAGCTTGTTATCTACCTC
This sequence comes from Rhinolophus sinicus, assembly GCF_057876585.1. Taxonomy (NCBI): domain Eukaryota; kingdom Metazoa; phylum Chordata; class Mammalia; order Chiroptera; family Rhinolophidae; genus Rhinolophus; species Rhinolophus sinicus. Next base: position 178,546,887 of record NC_142516.1, read on the forward strand.
TCCGTCATCAAGGGTCAGCACTGTTTCTCAATGTTGGGGATCAGAGGCAAAACAGCTGACATTATTATCTAGCGAGCAATACGTAGCTGATGGCATTTGCAGGCGTTTATTCCTAGGTGGTAGAGAAGAATATGGCGGTGAAATGGGTGCGTACAGGAACCAGACAGAGACATTACAAGAAGGGAAATTGTAGCTTAGTGTCTCTCACAAGCAGAGGTGCAGAAATCCTCAACAAGCTATTATAAATAAAACCTCACAATATGTAAAAAGAATTGTAACCCATGACTAAATGGGGTTTATTCCAGGTATGGAACTGAAGAGCCATTATAGCAAAGTTTCTGGATATGAGGTTAACATAAAAGAATCACTCACTTTCCTGATACTAGCAATGAACAACTGGGATTTGAAATTAAAGGAAGAATATCATTTATGTTAGCACCAAAAAAATGATACTTAGGTATTAATCTAACTAAATATGTACCAGATCCATATTAGGAAAACTAAAAAACTTTGATGAAAGAAATCAAGGATTTAATAAAATACATATTCCATGTTCATGGAAAGGAATATTCAATATTGTTAAGGTGCCAGTTCTTCACAACCTGGTCTATACCTTCAGTGCAATCCCAGTCCAAATCCGAGTAGGTTATTTGTGAATATTGACAAACTGAATATAAAGTTTATATCAATGCGTAAAAATCCAGAATAGCCACACAACACAGCAGAAGTACAACATCAGAAGACTCACATTACCTGACCTCAGTAGAGCAACAATAATCTAAGCATTGTTTTTATCTGGAAGGGAAAAAAAAGACAAAAACATTAATGGAACAGAATAGGCAGCCCAGAAGTAGACACATGCAGATATAATCAACTGATCTTGATAAAGGAGCAAAGTCAATTCAATGGACAAAGAATAGTCTTTTAAAGAAATGGTGTTGGGGCAACTGGATATACATGCTAAAAATATATATCTAGACACAGACTTTATACTGTTTAAAAATTAAAACGGATCAGACCTAAATGTAAAACACAAACTAAACAACCTGTGGAATGTAACATAAGGGAAGATCTAAGTGATCTTGGATTTGGTGATGACTTTTTAGGTACAACATCAAAAGCAAGATCCATGAAAGGTAAAATTGGTAAGTAGGACTGCATAAGTTAAAAACTTCTGGTCTGCTAAAGACACTGTTAAGAGAGCGAAAACACAAACCACATACTAAGAGAAAATCATTGGAAAACAAATAGCTGATAAAGGACTTGTACAAAATATATATATAAAAAATCTCTTAAAATTGAACAAGAAGAAAGCAACCCAATTTTAAAAAATGGTCAAAAGACTTGAATAGACACTCCACCAAAGGTTTACAAACGACAAATAAATGTATGAAAAGATATTTAACATCCTGTCACTAGGAATTTACAAACTAAAACAACGAGACACCACGACACATCTATTAGAATGGCTAAAATCCAAAACACTGACAACACCAAATGCTAGTGAGCAACAGGTACTCTCATTCATTGCTGAAAGCAATGCAAAATGGTACAGCCGCTTTGGAAGACTGGCAGTTACAAAGGTATTCCCTGATTTAACATAAGATTCAGTAATTGCACTCCTGTATACCCAAAGGAGTTGAAAACCTGTGTTTATAGCAGCTTCATTCATATTTGCCAAAATTGGGAAGCAACTAAGATATCCTTTAATAGGTGAATATACAAACAAACTGATAGATTCGTACGATAGATTTTTATTCAGCTATAGAAAAAAATGATTTCTCAGGCCAAGAAAAGACATGGAGGAACCTTAAATGTGTGTTACCAAGTGAAGGAAGCCAATCTAAAAAGGCTACACACTGTGTGTTCAACTACAGTTGACCCTTGAACAAATGGGTGTGAACTGCTCATGTCCACTTACACAGAATGTTTTCTATAAACACAGTAGGTCTAGTTTCCTTCTGATTTTTTTTTTTTAATTTGTTATTGAAGTGTAGTTGGCATACAATAGTATATTGGTTTCAGGTGTACAACATAGTTATTTGACATTTATGTACCTTACAATATGATCACCACACTAAGTGTCATAACCATCTGTTATCATGCAAAGTTATTAAAATATTATTGACTGTAGACCCTGTGCTTTGCACTGCATCTCCATGGCTTCTTTATTTTATACCTGGAAGTTCTCCTGTAGCAACCGTCAGTTTAGTTTGCTCTGTTTCTGTGAGTCTGGTTTTATCTGTTTTTTTGTTTGTTTGTTTGTTTGGTTTTCAGTATTAATTTCAGGTGCACAGCATAGTGATTAGACATTTATGTAATTTAACCAGTGATCCTCCTAACTAGTCTAGCACCCACCTGGCTCTATGCATAGTTATTACCATGTTATTGAGTATATTCCCTGCATTTTACATCCCCATGACTATTTGTAACTACTAATTTGTACTTCTTAATCCCTTCACCTTTTTCACCCTGCCTTCAACCCCCCCTCCCAATAACTCTAGTATCCATCTGACACCATACATAATTATTACCATATTATTGACAATATTCCTTATTTGGTACCCTACATCCCCATGACTACTTTGTGACAAAACATTTGTACTTCTCAACCTCTTCCCCTTTTGCACCCACCTCGCAATCCCCAGTGCCATCTGGCAACCATCAAAATGTACTCTGTATCTTATCAGTTTGTTTCTGTTTTGTTTGTTTGTTTGTTTTGTTCTTTAGATTCCACATGTAAGCAAAATCACATTGCATCTGTCTGTCTCTGTCTGACATACTCCACACAACCCAATTCCCTCCAGGTCCATTCATGCCACCACAGATGGCAAGAACCTATTCCCTTCCCTGTCCGAACAATATTCCGTTGTACATATGTACCACTGCCTCTTTATCCAGTCTTCCATCAATGGACACCCAGGCTGCCTTCACATCTCGACCATTGTAAACAATGCTTTAATGAACATATGGATGCCCATGTCCCCTCAAAATAGCATTCTGAGTTTCTTCTCATAAATAACCTGAAGTGGAATTACCGGGTCCTTCTTGACTCTTCTTATAGCCCTTGTTTTAAAAATCTATTTTGTCTGGCATAAGTATTGCTACCCAAGATTTTTTGTTTCATTTCCATATTTATGAAATATTTTTTTCCATCCCTTTACTTTCAGTCTGTGTGTCTTTTGATCTGAAGTGAGTCTCTTGTAGGCAGCATGTGTTTTCTTATCTATTCAGCCGCTTTATGTCTGTTGATTGGAGCATTTAATCCATTTACATTGAAAGTAATTGTTGATAGATATGTAGTTAGTGCCATTTTATTCATGTTTTTAATCTTTTTTTTTCCTCTTCTTCTTAAAGAAGCCCCTCTAACATTCCTTGTAATACTGGTTTGGTGCTGATAAATTCCATTAGCTTTTTCTTCTCTGGAAAGTTCTTTATGTCCTCAGATTCTAAATGATAGCTTTGCTGGGTAGAGTAATCTTAGTTGTAGGTCCTTGCTTTTCATCACTTTGAATATTTCCTGCCAATCTGTCTGGCCACCATCCCTTGCGGGACTCAAGGAGTTGAACCGGCAACCTTGTGGTTGAGAGCCCACTGGCCCATGTGGGAATCGAACCAGCAGCCTTCAGATTTAGGAGCACGGAGCTCCAACTGCCTGAGCCACCGAGCCGGCCCCATAACCAGTGTTTTAAACTCTGCATCTGGTAGGGTGCTTGTGTCCATTTTGTTTAATTCTTTTTCTGGAGCTTTGTTCTGATCTTTTATTTGGTATATGTTTCTTCGTCTCCATTTTGGCTGCCTCCCTGTTTTTGTTTCTATATATTACATAGGACTGCCAATCAAAATCTATACTGAATTGGAGGGATGGCACCCCTAACTCCTGCATTGTTCAAGAGTCAACTGTAGATGACATTCTGAAGAAGACAAATTTTACAGAGACAGTAAAAAAAAAAAAGCAGTGGTTGCCACAGTTGTGGAGGAGAGGGAAGAAGGAAGAGATGTATAGGTAAAGCACAGAGTTTTTTAGGGTGGTAAAACTATTCTGTATGACATTGTAACGGTAGATAAGTGACATGCGTTTGTCAAAACCTATGGCGCTGCAAAGTGTGCTGTGGATCTTAGTAAATAATGTATCGATATGGGCACAGCAATTGTAAGGAATGTACCACATTAATGCAAAATGCTATTAATAGGGGGATTTGTGTGTGTGGAGAAGAGAATATATGGGAACTCTGTTTTCTGCTCTTTTTTACATTTTGTAAAGCTGAAACTGCTCTCAAAAATAGTTTTAAGTAAAACATAGAAGGTAAAAAACATTTAGTTTAAAATTAATGAATTTGATCCATTTGTATTAACTAAAAGGTACTGAGCCTTTCTGAATCTCTTGTGGAACAAGGGGGCATTATAAATAAACAAAACATTGAATAATACAATAGATAATGTAATAAGCTAAAATTTTACTGAAACACGAAAATGCTTTTTATATTGAAGTTTCTGCGCTTACTAAAATTCAAGAGAAATATATTAAAAATATAATTCAATTAAGAGAAGTATGTCTGTGGAGATATGGTAGAAACCAGCTTATTTTTTAGAAGTCCACATTATTTAAAGGATTTCTTTGCTAATTTAATGTTTCAACTCTCATTTAACAATTAAAATTAAATAATAAATATAAGAAAATTTTATATATGAATGCCATAAATTTACCTAATTATTTTATTACTACCTAGTGTCAATTGATCTCTATTGTTAAAAGCATTATAAAAGTTTTGTTATAGATATGAAAAACGGTTATGACACTAACATAATTCTAAGCATCTTGTTCATATTAGCATTTTTAATTCCACTCATTTTAGAGGGAAACACCATCTTTTTGAAAAAATTTAATTAGTGCAATGATTTTTTTAAAATGTATTTATGCATATCAGAAAATATTATCCATTCTATAGTTGTGGTTGGTTGCATGAGTGAATTTGTACCTGCACATCTACTTTTTGAACTTCTTATCTGAGCAAATGATTTTTTTTTTTAAGTTCGTGTTCACACGTCCATTTTTGTGTGGATACCTTAAACTTATATTTACAGATGCTCTTTCATTCATATACAAATCACTTTATTCTGAAAAGGATTTAAGATGAAATATAATGTTAGTAAATATACTTAAGTCTGTCGAAGGTTAAACTTTACAGATATCTTTTCATCAACCATGTTCATATACTATTTTGTCAGCACTGATGCGTTAGTAATATAGAAAGACTTCCTGTTTGAGTGATACAATGCAGGTCGCATTTCGTTAATTTTATAGACAAAACGACAGAAAGAATGTCATGCTCTCAGAACTAGATATGACCTCTGTCTAAAGGGTGCCCATTTTTAGAGGCTTTCCAGACTAGAATTTCCAGGTTAGTGAGCTTCAGTATTTTAAATTGTATAATGCTCTTTTGTTGTCTTATTACCATTTTTTTGTCTACTTTGTTTTTCAGAATTTTGTTTCTTTTGATGACTAATCATAAGCCCCAATAGATAAAGATTTTTGTAGAGTCTCTATATTTTGAACTCACACAGACATAGGTTCAAATTTTGGCTCTACCAGATAGCAGCTCTGTGAACTGGGGTACACTACATGATCTCTCAAAGCTTTTTTCTTCTCCTTAATAATGGGTATAATAACAGTTCTTTTTTCATAGGGATGCTGTGTGTTTTAAGCATGAAACATAATTTTTTTGGCTAGTGCTGGTCTCATAGTAAGTGGCGCATAAGTAGAGCTGCGGCTATCATCCTCAGCATTAATGTCATTCACAAGTTAGGGTCTTCTAGAATGATCATGGAGCCATTCCAGACTCTCATAGTTTCGTCATTTTTCTGGTATTCAGCTTTGTCTACAATACGTAAAGATTCAGTGCTGTTTTGCTACATACTTAGATTATAGGAACACAATGGGAAGAAAATTACTAATTTGACAATATTCTTCAGATACAAGTTTCCTTCTTCAAAGAGGGAAGGGTTAGCTTTGAATTCTGAAGATCACAAGAAGATACTGTTTTATTTTATTTTAGGATTTTCTTCATTGTGAGTAAAACAATGGAGTATTCTTCAAATGTCATCCAAATGTGTGCTGAATGCCTTGAAAATATTCCAAAACCTTGCATTGTAGCTACAAAGAAGTTCTGCTTCAGACTGACAACTAGACCATGATTTATTACAGGATCTACTGTTAACATTATTTTGTCTGGAATGAACAGAGCAGTTGAAGAAACTCCATCCATCTTTTTGTTTATTTGACGTCTATGCCACATTAAATGTACCTTAAAGAAACAATATATAAATAAGAAATTCAACTTCACAGTGATGATTACTCATCAGGAAGATAAATCTCTTGACAATAATACAAAAGGAATTCTGTCAAGCAATGTCTGTTAAATTCAAATAGAGCATATTTTTTTAACTTAAATGAATTTTAAAGCAAATTTTTGAGCTTCATTTTCTTTCCAAAAGTTATCATTTCGGAATGGGCTCAGGTTGGTTTTTCCCTTGAGCAAAATTATCACTACAGCTCATGCTTTACCTCTTCAATAATAGCTCAATCACTGATTATGTTTGATTTGAGAAATCAGTAGAAATAGAATGTACCCTTTTTATTGTTAATGTTTATCAAAAAGGTGAAGAAAAATGTACAAAGACTGAAAAATGCATTTTGTTCTGCTTTCATGATGTTGGGAGGCTTCGTCTCCTCCTCCTTTTCCTCCTCCTCCTCTGATTTGGGGAAAGAGGAAGGGAATAGAGTAATTGAATCAAAAAGAATACCTTGGCTGGCTGCGTTATGCAATTGTTGGTCTCTGCCTGTGTTTCCTTTCTGAGCTTCTTATGTATTATGTTTAATTTCAGATTTATTTGGCTATTTGAGGGATTTTTTTTTTTAAGTGTATTTGAAGATTTGAGGGGGTTTTTTAGTGTCACAATTGTTAAATACAGACTTGGGAAAAATGGGAGAATTCTGCTTCTGTTTATTCAGTCAGTATACTTCTTAATATTAAACTGATACCAATATGCTACTTGCTAATCAGTTGATGTTTTTGATAATATAGCCAAGATAGCACCCTCCTCCATAAATGTTTAGCTTTATGATTGTCTCTGAATACTCGAATCTATGTTTAACCTGCATGCTTAATATCTGTTAAACTGGTAGATGCTATACAAGCTAGTAATTCTGAATTCTTATTACTCATGAATAAAGATCAAGATTGATCCAGCTGGTTATTGATGGATCACAGAGATTTCTGGATAAATTAATTCTAGTAGTTGCTGGCTGTTTAGCTATATCACAAATAGTGCTGGAACACTCTTTCCGGGTTTTCCAAACTATACAGGTAGATGGTGCTTATCTTAACATTCCACCAAGGCTGTGTATCTAGTTTCCCATGAAAGAAGCATGGTAAGAAAGGCTGTAAACTGGTGACAGGAGCTGAGTGTCCACTGGGGACAGGATTCCCCAGGTCGTGATTGCTTTAAAGGGGGATGGGGAATGGAAATAAAAGAGCTGCACTACAAGGATGCTTTAAAAAAAAGTCAGCTTTTATGCTAACTCTTGATTGTATATGAGAAAACTATTATATTTGTGAAAGTTTGCTACTTTTAATCTGCCCTTATCCATTCAAGATGATAACATGAATGCAGTTATATAGTCGAAAGTTACCTTTCAACTATATAAATCAGGTTAACATTCTCAATATGGGTAAAACACAAACTCATAGAAAAATTCTAACTGAACCAAGCATGCGAAAAGAACTTCGGAACTGAGATTATACACAGGCTTCTTCGGTTTTACTCTTGTATTTTTCAGATTTGCGTTTGCTATGTCTTCTAAGTCCACTAGCATATATACTTACTATTTTTGGAACGGAAAATGAATTTAGAGTTCTCTTGCTCTGTCTACTCCATATTCTTAATTCACCTGTGTGGAAACTAAGGTCCAGTAACCTGCCCAAGGCTGTGTAACTAAAGGCACGTTTTAACATTCCAGGTCAACCATGCGTGCCTAGTGACAATCTAGCTAGCAAGCAAGTCATTTTTTTGAAGTATACTCTTTCAAAACACTCAGCTGGATGTTGTGATCTGTGTTCCTTTTGAAAGGCATTAAATAATGGATTAAATGTTGATACCAGTTTTTAAAGTGCCAAGAACCATTCTTATTAAAAAAAATTATGGTTGGCGTACAATATTATATTCATTTCAAGTGTACAAGATAGTGGTTGACAATGGTTTGTATGTTAAATAGGGCAACATAGCATTTGAACCTATTACATGGGGAATCATGTGAAAGTCAGGCTGTCTATAGGTAGCTGTATGTTTCCAGCAATATTACAGTTTTTACGTTAATAAATTGTGGTGCGTATTAATATTTATGATGGCACAGAATTGCTCGTATTCTTCTATCATATATTAACTGTTATTTGATGTTTTGCTGATAGCGATATAGTATTTAGTGATGTAGAATTTGTAAAAAGATTACATATGGAGATACATATTTATACACACACACAGGCACACACCCCTATTTTAAAGTGGGAGATTGTTGGAAAGGAAACAAGTATATAGGGCTGTGCCCAATTAGGTAGGCGAAGACTTTCCAGCTCTAAATTGAATCCTAGTATGCAAAGAGTGTCCCCCTCCCTTATATATGGATCTGCTCTGAATGATTACTCAGTTGTGGGAACACTACCAGATTCCATATCTGCCCTATATTCACGCCCAACGCCCATTACCCAAAACCTAAGCTAACTCCCACCTCATTGCTGAGATCTCAGCTTTACCACCTCTCCTTTTGGATTGCATTCCTTGGCCATTTCAGATGGGGTGTGGTCATCCGAGTTCTCAGGCCTCTGTCATTCCTTTCAGCCTGTATACTTGTTTGACGTTATTTGATTCGCTTTTTAACAGCTCACAAGGTGGTACTTTTAGATCAGTTTACTCCTCTGAGTTCTACCCGCTCCCCACCCACCCAAGAGATTCTCAGCAGTGTAACAGTTTATTACCCCAAAGGACAAAAAGTTATTCTTGGGGAGCAAAAATATCTAATCTTACTGTTTTCATGTGTAAAGCACAGATACACATACAATGTGTAAACATATACAGTGTACCCGTGGCTTTAAAATTCCATAGGTGCAAATGATTAGGGAAAAAAATATCTTAAAAAGCTCCTTAGTTGGCAATAATGAAAAACAGGTTGAGAAACACTGTTCTACACCTATGTAAACCTACATCCTTTGTGCACATTTCTACTTGGATGTTACTTAAAAACTTCACACTCAACTTGTTCGGAACTGAAAGGATTATTTTCACTGCCCACCCCGCCCAAATCTGTTTCTCATCCTTTCTGTCCGGTTTCAATTAGTGGGATTCTGGGTTTCCCTGCCCACGCTGACCCATTAGCTCTGTTCCTGAAGCATTACCTCAGCTCAGGCGGTCGTCTTTCCCTGCCTGGGCTATTGCTACAGCGTTTTCAATTACCCTTCCTGCTTCTGTTATTACCCTTGCCCTAATATTTTATCCACATTGCCCTGCAGGGAGCTTTCTAAATTGTTCATCTGATCATCTCTCATCTGTTTAAAAACTCCCAATTTGTAGGGATCAAAATCCTTTTTCCATTGCATGACCAACCTTTCCTTTTATTTTCTTGTCTTTTCCTGTCTTGCCAGATTTCTGTCTTTCTAGTCTACCTACTTGTCCTTCCCAACATCCACTTTTATTTTGGAGTCACTGAGATTCCTCAAATGTGTCATTTTCTCCCTCATCCGTGGCCTTTTTCAGCGGCTGCTCCATCTGCCCAGGATGTGAGCTTTTGAATTTTCTTCCCAAACCCCATACGGCTTCCTGTCTACCCGTGGTCAATTCAGAATCATGTACTAATCCTAGATGTACTTTGTGATTATTTTTACTGTACTGCTTGTCACACTAGGGTAAATATGTATTTTCTGGGTTTTTTTGTTAGTTTGATATTTGTTTTTCACTGAACAGCTTCTGAGGATTGGCTCCGTGGCTTCTTTGTTGTATCTCTGGCTCCGGAGGTATGTAATAGGCATTCTGTATGTATGTGCCGAATGAAGAAATGAACAAATGTCCAGGTTGTTTTAAGCCCCACAATTGTATAGACTTTCAGGTTTTTCTCTTTTCCTAGGTATTTACCATATATTTTTTTCCCCATAAAATGTCACATACTGGATTGGATTACACTTTTTCCTTCTTTTCAATTCCTATTAATGATTTTGACCAAACAACAATATGTAAAGAAGAGCTTTTCAAGTATTTAAATATTTGCTTTTCCACAATAGAATTAAGTAATTTTACAACTCATTTATTCTTATCTACAAAGTACAGTATTGACATCATTTAAATAAACATATTTGATCATCTGTTTTTTTTCTCCCTCTCATCCTGCTTAGCTAAAGGACACAAAATCAGCAGATCAGAAAATAACACTCCTTCATTTTCTGGTGGAAATATGTGAAGAAAAGTACCCTGATATCCTGAATTTTGTGGATGATTTGGAACATTTGGACAAAGCTAGTAAAGGTTTGTACTTTTATAGAAAATATTTAATTGCTCTGGGTCTTTAGTTAGTTCTTAAACACAGAAAACAATGCCTTTTATTTGAACATACTTGCTATTTTGTCACAGTGTTTTCATTGTGAAAATGTCATTTTAAAAATAGGAAACTGTAGAACATTTGTTTCGGGAGTTGTCATTATTGGAGCTATGAGTTTAATTTGATTAGATAATGAAGCCCTATATTCAAAAATACATTGTTTTGCAGTTTAAACCTTTGAATGCTTGCCAGCCCCTCCTCTGCTGCTAAGCCTTCGGGCCAGTGGGAAGCTCTCTTGATCCAGTGTCATTCACAAGCACTTGGGGACAATTAGTCCCCTTTGCCTGAGTCCTAAATCTGTCTCCACCCGGAGCTGTTTTTCTTTGTCCTCATGGACACCACACTGCCAGAGATTCCATTCACGCCTTCCTAATGCCCAAATTTCTCACCTGCTTCTAGCCCCGACTATGAGCCTTGATTAGGTTATAAAGGGTCATAGTAAGGATGGGAACTATTATGAATAGTTGGTTATAATATGATGTAAATGTGATTTTTTTGGCCACCTGAGGAACCTGGTTTTCATTTGTATATCACATCGGTTCTATGGGAAAAAAATTTAATTGGCTCCAAACAACCAATTTATGAATGAATACACATTTGTATGAATATATACAAATGTATAGATTTATATATACAAAATATATGCATTTTGGAAGACAACTAATTTAGAATGGTGGACTATCCATTTTTTTTTCTTTTTTTCAGATTTTTTTATTGGGGAAGGGGAACAGGACTTTATTGGGGAACAGTGTGTACTTCCAGGACTTTTTTCCAAGTCAAGTTGTTGTCCTTTCAATCTTAGTTGTGGAGGGTGCCGTTCAGCTTCAAGTTGTTGTCCTTTCAGTCTTAGTTGTGGAGGGCGCAGCTCAGCTCCAGGTCCAGTTGCTGTTGCTAGTTGCAGGGGGCGCAGCCCACCATCCCTTGTGGGAGTCGAACCGGCAACCTTGTGATTGAGAGGATGCGCTCCAACCAACTGAGCCATCTGGGAGCTCAGCGGCGACTCCAGGTGCCGTGTTCAATCTTAGTTGCAAGGGGGCAGAGCCCACCATCCCTTGCGGGAGTCAAGGAATCGAACCAGCACCCTTGTGGTTGAGAGCCCCCTGGCCCTTGTGGGAATCAAACCGGCAGCTTTTTGCATTAGGAGCATGGAGTGCTAACCGCCTGAGCCACCGGGGCTGGCCCTTATCTGTATTTTTTGTGTGTTGACCACTGGTTATTAGTAATATCAAATTATTTTGTAATCTGTTTTTAATTGTTAAAATTGGAATTTGTCAACTTATAGAAGGATACTTTTTTTCCATATTATAGTGACTATTCCTTCTTAAATTAAAAAAAATAAATAAATCACTTTTATCATCATTCCCTACCCCCTTTCAATATTTTTTTCTTTGACAAAATGGGGGTTGTAGCCCTTGAGCTCCAAAAAAGCGTGTGATCAGATGAGAAGTTCTTTGCCACTTTTTCCTGAGATTTATGTTTCTTTGAAGTGTTCATCTCATGCAGCCTGTGGAGAGAGGGAGGAGTTGGAAAAATTAGTCTGGATTTTTAAGACCAAAGTTAAACTCTTTATTTTACCTTTCACTTCTGCCTCATCATCGAATGATATTGCTTACTTTGCCCTTGTGCTACGTAATGTGTCCTTGGTATCAGATTGTGTGTGTGTGTGTAAGTGAAAGTTAAGAATGGAAATAATCCAAATTATTTTCTTAAATAATGTGAGATAGGGCCAAAGAGCACAGATGGAAGAAAAACATTAAAAATAACTCATTGATACTCAAAATAGCTTTTAAGTGGCTCTTTAACTTAGGGAAGGCAGCTTTCCTAAAATGAGATTCCTAAAATGAGATTGTGGAATAAAATTGGAATAAATGGGATGAAAAAGAATTGAAAATGGGTATTTTTGAAGAATGTTAAAGTTGGTAAGTAACAGAGTGCTAGATGAAAAAAGGGATACAAAGTGCCTCGAAATGTAGAGGAAATTCTTTTTCTATGGAAAAGGTAGTTGAGTAGTTGACAGCTTCTATCAACATTCGGTCTTTAGCAAGAATTAAAGCAGTGCAAACATTTTCTGCTAACAGCAGTTTGCATTTCTGATCACTTCATCATCTTTCCTACTGGTTCTAAAACCGAACAGTAAGCCTTGAACACACTTGTTTTTCAGATGTATTTTTCATCATCGAATTTATTTTCTAGCAGTTTTTGTCCATAAATTAAGTTCTTAAAGTACCATTTATCTATCTTTATTCTTCTGACTGTACTTAAAATTCCATATAAATATTATGATATTTTGCTTTTGAAAAATATTTCACTTTTCATAAGGGCGTGCAGAGTTGTAACTTGGTAATTAGATTCTTCTATTTGTTTTTTTTTGTGGGTTTTTTTTGGTGTTTCTATGGGACATTCTGGGGCCTAAGGGGGTTTTAGTTTCCATCTGCTAAAGCTGAGGCATGCATATGCGGATAGGTCAGCAGATACTGTTAATGTGTTTCATTGGGAGCGGCCACCTTCACTTCTGAAATACAATAACCATCGCTGAGATAATTTTTTATAGTGTAGGTGATTGTTGAGCATAATTTCTTTTTATGTTTATATTATGCTATTAATGAATGAGATTTTAGAGGAATAAATGTAATGTTTTGGATCAAAAAGTCTGTTTGCTTTGGAGAATTTCAATGCTCTTATATATCATTATTTAAAAGTTTCCAGATTTGAAATCTCCTCAGTGGGCTATCACATGAATTAAAAAGTACCTTTATTTTTGAGACATAACAAATCCTGGCCATTAGGTACTCCTGGATCAGCAGGGGAAGCTTTCATTGCAACTAATGAGCTTATCCGTCTGACAATTTTCAAAAATATACTTCATTAGGGCTGCTTCTTTTCTAAGAGATAATGGCTTACAGCTTTTCTGTTGTATTTCTGTGAAAATATTTTGGGTCATTATTGTATTTCTGTATACCTTTGTAATATTTCTTTCCTTTCTGGACTTCTAAGGGTTGAATATATTTTTTTCCCTTGTCTAAACAGGTGAAATTAATGAACTCTAATCTAGGAAAGTTTCATTGGTTATTTCACATAACCTGTTTCGTTATTAAATTGGAATCATCTTTTATACATGAGTAGGAAATATGACAAAACTGTGGGTTTTGGGGGTATATTAAAATAAAACTAAGGTAAGTTTACAGTGTCACCTTGTTTAGCTCTCATTTTTAGGGTTATTATAGCTCTAACATATATTTCTGTGCTTCCCTAGATAGTCAACTGTGAATTCTAGAAATGCCATTGCTGTCCAGTCTGTACCTTATTCATTCATTCATTCATTCATTCATTCATTCGTTTAATAAGCATATGTTGTATGACTGATTACTCTGTCAGAAACTGCTTGCTGCCCATCCAATGTGTAATTTCTGTGTCTCGGTGCAACGCAGGCTCCCTCCCTTGTATCTGGCATCTGTCCTAACTGGTTCCTCCCTCTTACTCTCCATATCCTTTACTTCTTCCCTTTCTGCTGTGCAACATCTAAGTATTGCTGTTATGAACCGATACTGAGTCCTTTTTTTTCTCCCTATAGCTTCTCTTCAGACGATGTCTTCAGTTCCCCAGGCGTATATACTATCATAACATTAGTGACTTACAAATTTATATCCCAGATTCTCCTCCCAACTCTGTACATGTATATCCAACAGCTTGTCTCCACCTCCAGCTTCATCTCAATAGGTACATCACAATATGGCCTAAAATGTGGTTCTTTATTCCTGTGCCCTTAACCTCTCATCCCCAAAATTTATTGACTCGAGAAAATCCTTCTGAGCCCCCTTCCATCTATTCCTTGATCTCTTTGCCCTGTTTCTTGATAGGCTTCAACACCCAACTGAGAGATCTGTGGTAGATTGTGTCTAAGTTAAGTCTGTGGGAAGTGGCAGCTGCAGTCGGAATGCTGTCTAGTTTTCTCCTTCATCAAGTGACTTCAAGTAAATGTCACCTTCCATTTGGTGCTCTTTCCTCATCCTTACTGGGGACCTCACCTAAGTTTCTGTGTATTCACTCTTTCCTTAAGGATAAATTCATGGGTTTTTCCAGAAAATCTTCCAACACTGTTTAAAAATTCCTGCTCTAAACTAGACATTGTTTCTGGAGCTGCTGTGAATATAATTAGCTTCTAGAGAAAGTGCAATATTCAGTGAATTTAATGGATTTAATGATTGCCCAGTTCTAATTTTGTTACTTTTTTTGTTTGTTTCCACATTTTTAGCTTTCAGGGGGAGCATTCTTTGATATCTAGTGTTTGATTTTTTTTCCCCCTCTCCATTTTATAGACCTCTCTGCTTTTAAGGCTTTGTTTGCTTTTAACTAGTAATTTCTTGGTCTGACCCAAATATTTGTCTACCCAAATACATTTCCTGGTTTCCAATTCCTCGTGATTTTCCAGCATTTTATGATAAATGCCTTACTGAATTCCCAATGTTTATCTTTTATTCACCTACTGTGAACACTTAGAGTACTTAATTTCCAGGTGGCTGCCACCTGGAAACTGCATAGTGTTTGAAAATTTGAAATTCATCTGCTATAACAAGCAGAAAGCATTTTCAAAGGCTAACATTAACCTCTTTATGCTATAGATTTCCAAAAATGCCAATTAAAATATATTAGTGAGTTTGATATGTATTTTGAATACTCAGTAATACTTATTCAATTGCAGAAAATTTTAAATGTGTATTGTCAATTGATAAAAATGTTTATTGTGCAACAGAATTAACAGCATAACTGACATTGTGTTAGTTGGAACCTCTGTGTCATCAAGATTATATAAGTTGGGGCCTCGTAATTTCATGAGATACATAAATCATTTCATGTTTCAAACCAATTGTAGGATATTAAAATTTTTGAAAATGCATATTAGTAGTGTACATGTCTATCAATATAATGAAGTAATTTGACAGAACACACTGTTAGGGGGCATTTATATTAAAATAATTTTGTTAGAGGATACAACTGTGTAGGATATTGCTTTAATTGAATTGTCAATGAAGAGTACAGAAATATGTGCTGTTTGGGACTGACTTCTGTCCCCATACTTTGGAGGCCTAACCCCATGCCTCAGAAAGTCACTGTATGTGGAGCTAGGGCGTTTAAAGGTAATTAAGTTAAAAAGAGGCCTAGAGGGTGGGTCCTGATTCAACCTGACTAGTCACCTTATATGAAGAGAAAATATAGACCCAGAGAGACACCGGAGACGTGTGCGTACAGAAGACCGCCCATGTGAGGACACAGCGAGAAGGTGGCCATCTGCACGCCGAGGAGAGAGGCTTCAGGACAAACCAAACCTACTGACACCTTGATCTCGGACTCCAGACTGTGAGAAAAAGGATTTCTGTTGCTAAGCCACACACTCTGCGGTAATTTGTGATTGGCAGCCCCAGCAAACGAATACACTAACTTTTCTCGCTTAGAGTTTTTCGTCTGTACAGTAGAGTAGCCCGTACTGAATCATTTTTTATTTTATCAGAGCAGTTGAAGAAACAGTCATAGACCTGCAGTGTTGGATGTTCACTCACTAGTAGTCAATTAAGGAATATCAAAGGTTCTTGTACAAGCCATGAATTACCACATGATTTTAAATAATTACAGGTATGCCTCAATTCCTTGTTTGAATAGCCATGACACATAAATTAGTGCATGTATAAGGAAACATTGAGGTATTTGAAGTAAATAAATACATTCATGAATATTCAATGTTAGGGTTAGAGCTATGGCATCGCCTAGATTTTATTTTAGAATGCATTCATTTACACTGGAATGTGCTAAGTTCTTTTTGGTTTTTTGGTTTTGTCTTTTACTCACTACCGTGTTTCCCCAAAAATAAGACCTAGCTGGACAATCAGCTCTAATACTTCTTTGGGAGCAAAATTTAATATAAGTAAATAAAACCAGGTATAATATAGTAAAATAAGACCAGGTATAATATAATATAATATAACATAATAATATAATAATAATATAGTATAATATAATACGGGATCTTATATTAACTTCTGATTGAAAAGACGCATTAGAGCTAATTGTCCAGGTAGGTCTTATTTTGGGGGAAACGGTATATCTCTCTGAATATTTATTTACCACTTATCCTTGTTTTGTTTCTGTAATACTTGTAATTTTATTAAATGCAAGTAGCCGATAAAGGTTCACTGAATTCTATTGACACTTTTCCAAAAGGGAAGACATGGATAGATGATTTTGCTTTTTTATTTTTATTTTTTTATTATCCAGTGGACATAGTATAAACATTTGGTGTCTCCTAGCTGTATAGCACTGGTTCTACAGGTAGATGGCAGAGTAGCAAGCTACGTCTGTAAAGCTAGTCTGTGCCTCCTATGTAGTTAGCTCGCAAAGATCTAATTTGATGATCTGTAGCCATCTAATAGCTATACTTAGGAATCACAAAATCATTTTACTATTGCCACAAGCCCAGTATAAAAAAATGATAAATTTATTTTAAAAATGTAATTCACATATAGAATTGCATCTGCTTACTAAAAGGGCAGTATTTGTAAAGTTTTACATTCGACAAATGAACACTTTTAACATAAAAGGTCTGATGAAAAATAACGGGGCCAGTCACAAGGTAATTACAGGACTTATGAAAAATATTGATAGTGCACTTGTGAGCGCAGTGTACTGGTAAGGAGCCACAGGTCCAAGTTGTCAGATGGACAGCGTTTTGTTTTAAATCCTGCCCGTTTATTTTCAGGGATTATCTATGCAGAGTTGGCATTAGGAATTCAAGCTGGACATTCTTATATAGTTGGACTCTTATAGTGCAAATATAACCTGTTTTGGAAAGCAACAGAATGAAAAATAGAAAGACCATGGCCAAAATCCCTAGACAGATGAAGGATTCTGTAGACTGACATTGAAGAACGCTAGGCATGGAGGAACTACTTGCAGCTAAAGATTGTTTTTTGAGATACTGAGCTAGGAACATTTCCTGAGTCGGCTCTGCTTGGGCTGATAGATGATGATGAAGAAGAAAACAACCTCAGGAAGACCTCTCTATCTTTTGGGAGGTTTGCAGACGGAAAGTGGCATCACTACAGCATCAATCTTTTCGAGAAACTAACAGTTTACAGTGTTTGCAGATTTTTGGCCAGCTACAGATTTGAAATAGCTACTCAAACAGTTCTATCAGTGTCACCTATGAGCCATAGCTAGCATCAAGTAACAGGACAGACCCACAGTGACGACCAAGGTCTTGGAGTTCTCTTAGACTGCTGGCTGTAAAGTGGTATTTACTGCACCACCGTTTTGCAACATCAAGTGGGAAATTACAAACAAGGTAGATGAAAGAAAATTTCAGAATGAGAGCATGCTGAAGGATAGCTTCGCACAGCAAATCTATGTGCTGTAAAGAAACCGAAGTAGTGGATGGAACCAACACATGGCAGTCTGTTGAATCTCATTGCTCGCAAACTTGACATAGAACTGAATGGGGGAAGAACTACCCTGTTTCCCTGAAAATAAGATCTAGCCAGACCATCAGCTCTAATGCGTCTTTTGGAGCAAAAATTAATATAAGAACCGATATTAATATTATATTACATTATACGTGTATTATATAAGACCTGGTCTTATATTATAGTAAAATAAGACCGGATCTTATATTAATTTTTGCTCCAAAAGACGCATTAGAGCTGATTGCCCAACTAGGTCTTATTTTGGGGGAAGCACGGTAGGGAGCCGACCCGAAGTTGCCGGGAGAATTGCCCTCTGCTCCCCAGAACCAGGTTATGTTTATGCAGCTCGCAAAATCTTGAGTTAGTAGTTGTATTAGTGTTTAGGGCTGCCATAACTAATTGCACACTAGCGTGCTTTACACCACAGATTTGTACTGTACCTGTTCGGGAATACAGAAGTCTGAAATCAAGGTGTCAGTAGGATTGGTTCCTTCTAGGGGCTCTCAGGGAGGAATCATCTAGTGCCTCTCTCAAAGTTTAGTCTGCCTGCAATCCTTGGCATTTTTCTGCCATCATTTTCATATTGCCCTCTTCTCTGTATCTCTGTGTGTCTGTGTCTCCTCATAAGGACACCGGTCATTTGATTTAGGGCCTACCCAAAATCCAGAATGATTTCGTCTCAAGATCCTTAACAGATTGCCTCAGCAAACATGCTATTTCCAAGTAAGTCATGTTCTGAGGTGCTGGGTGGACATAGGTTTTGGGGCGCCAGTATTCAACCCACTGCAGTCATCCATGGCTGGTGGTGGTAGGAGAGAGCACCATCATATTTGGGATTAAGAAACTGTTAAGCGAAATTACACTGATAGGGATATATGGAAAGAATTCATCATTATGTTGTGAAATATTTTGGTGTGTAAGGGGTGTTGTTGATGAGCTTGTGAAACACCCTTTTCTTATATCATCACATGCAAATATTAAAGCAGTTAAAATGGAAATGTATAATGTGCCTAAGGAATTTTTATTGGCAGGCAGTGACAATTATTAGGTCGGTGCAAACGTAATTGCGGTTTTTGCAATTACGTTTGCACCAGCCTAATATAATTACTCCAATAAGTGATTTCAGTGGACAAAATAAGAACATGACTCCAATTAGATTAGAAAGGCGTTATATTATGGGAGAAGCTGTTATTACTGTGACGCGAGACGATGGAGATTCAAATCCCAATCTACCTGTTGCTAGAGGTATAAATTTGGATGAGTTTCTTTACTCTAGGACTTAGTTTTCTTACCTATAAAATGGGGATAATTGCAGGACTTAATTCACAGGTATGTAGTGAGGATTAAAAAGGTTAGTATGTGTAAATATTTATAAAGCTTTAATAGCACCTAGTAAGCACTGCATAAATATTGTCTACGTTTGTTGTGGTGGTTGTTGTTGCTGTTATTTTCTTCAGGGATTATTTCTTGTTGACGCACATCTGCCTATGGTGCCGTTAATGCTGCAGGTAAACATGAATCTCTGGATACTGTATTATTATAGAAGTTTCATAGGTATTCTCAACTTATGTGAGCGGATTCCAACTGTGTCTTCCTGAGACTTATGCAAACTTTGGACTGCAAGGCCAAGAACTTTATAGGTTTATGCTAGGTTTATAGAGAATAATGGCCATATAGGAAATTACACAAATCGTAAGTGTACTCAATGCATTTTCACCACCTGGCCATACTAGCATATGGAATGGAATTTGGAAAATGGGTTCTATTTTCCCTCCTGTGCTTCATTCAGCCTGGCACATTATTTTTATATTTTGAACTTTGATAGAAGATTTTGTTTGAAAAAGGATTTCTACTGCTAAACAACCTTTAAGAACAAACTAGTCTTTGGCTAACTCTTCAACAACTTGGAGGGTTTTTGTTGTTGTTATGGAGGTATGTGCATGTTGTTTCAAAAACAAATTTATTAGCCCAGAATTATTAAGGAATGCCATATGGAAATATGAACGGACACTTAAGATAAATAATATAAGTGATAGAAACATCTAAAAAGAGATTTACTCACTTTCATAGGGAAACCTAAAGAAAATGTTCTTCCCCTCTTCCCCTCTCCTCTCAGAAGAAGTCATCTTTAAGAATAAATTCAAAATTGATCAGTAGGGAGACCCTTTTGTTATGTAAATACGTCTATCACTGTGATGGCAGTTTCTCAGCAACTGTCTGTTAGACGACATATTTTAAGGAAAAAAAAACTAGCGCTCCTTAATAGTTTTTGATATGTTTTGACCCTATTAGTAAAGAACTCATTCCAGAAAGTTTTTTGACTTCTCCCTGCAGAGCAGACACTGTTCTAGGCACTAGTATTTAGCAAGGATTAGACTTCACTTTGAGTGACAGAAAAAAAAGAAGAAACCAGTGACTTAAATAAGATCCGTGCATTCATTACTTTATCAGTTGTCTACTTAATGCCTCTTCTGTCCGTCCCAGATACCGTGTGGGGTACTGGATAGAGTCCAGGAACACAGAAGTCTCTGCTCTGTTGAAGTTTACATTTTACACACAGAATGTAAACCAAAGAAAGAAGTCAGCGTACATTATGTCAGATGGTTAGCATTGGAGTTCCAGGGCAGGGCGTTTGCAGGTTAGGCTGAGTGGTCAGAGGCCCTGGAGAGAAGGTGGCCTTTGTGAAGGATGCATTTAGTTATTTCAGGGAGCAGCACTCTAGGCTGCTCTAAGGACAAGCAAGTGTAGAGGCCCCAGGCCCCCAGGTACGGAAGTGAGACTGGAACAGAGGAAGGGAGGGGGCGTGTAACAGGAGATAAGGTCAGGAAGGTAGCATGTGTAGGGCATGACTGGCCGTGGTAAGCGTCTGCCTTTACTCTTAGATGGGAAGCCACTGGAAGGCTTTCGAACAGAAGAATGACATCTGAATTGCATTTTCAAATGGTCAGAGTGGCTGCTATATTGGGGGGAAAATTTAGAAGAAAATGACAGGAATGGGGAAACCACTTGAATGCTTTAATAATCCAGGGGAGAGGTAATATTGGCTTGAACCAGGAGGAAGTAGCACGGATGGTGACAAGGATTTAGGCAATGAATCTACTTTGAAGGTGAAAGCAACAGGATTTCCTCTGTGATTGAGTGTGTGGGGTAGGAGAAAAAGAGAGGGGTCATAAAACCAATCATTGACTGAGATGTAGGAGCAGATTTGAGGAGGAAGATAAGAAGTTCCAATTTGAAAATGTGAGTTTCAGATGTCTATTACACATCAAGGAAAGACGTCTAGTAGGCAACTGGAGTTCAGGGAAAAGAGCTCGTCAGAGAAAAAAGATTGGAATTTTTCAAATCCAGAGGTGTGCAGTCCAGGACTTGTTAGGCTGCATGGTCTCCGGAGGCCAAACTTGAAAACTTGTCTCCTAAGTCAGTCAATCTATCCTTAATATTTACCATGAGACATTTTAAAAGCTATAACACCACCCTCCCATACACACACACAAAAAAAAAACTATCCTGAGGGGACATTTTGAATGTTGTTACCAATATCTGTGTTATGGACCTCTTTTGTTTAATAGTTACCATGTTTTTGAACATCTTATTTAAAAAAAGACTTCTCACATTCTTACAGGTAAACATGGCTTTCTGTGAGATAGGCTTCTCCCAGTGATAGTGTTTTCTAAGGAGCTGTTTTGCCTTTAACACCCTCTTCATAGTTGCAGAAGACAAGGGAAATGGGTCAGTAGAACTGACCAGAGAGAGAAATGGGTCAGTAGAACTGACCAGCACCCTTTCGTTGCCTCTGCTTTCCTTCTACCTTCCCTCTTTCCAGGTTCCATGGCAAATATCGGCAGTCTTGCAGTGTGGCGATAACAATAACAGCAAAACCCTCACTGCATATAGTACAGTAAGTTAATTGGGGAATGCACGTGGTGATGTATTATTATATGGATTCCACTAGTAATCAGAGCAATGGGAAGAAAGAAAAGCTGAGCAGAGGAAGGTAAGACATCTGTTGAGGATAACGGGCTACTGGCTGAGCCTCGCTTTTTTCAGTTTACCTTTTCCTGTTACGAACTCAGCTGCAGTGTATTTTGAGTGTGTACCTTTTACCATCTTGTTAGTTTTGTGCTTTTTCACAGTGGTAATGGGTGTTATAATGGTATTCTAGCAGGTAGATTTTGTTATGACCCTATTTAATGTTCAGAATTTATTTTTTTTAATGCTACTGAGGTTGTTGTCCATCCAGTTTATTATTTTTAACTTGCACTTATAAAATATTCTCATAGTTTTATGAAATGCCTTTTATATTACAATCATCTAGGAAAAATTATTTTGTTGGGAGCCTGAAGTGCTATAGCCTCTAGTTTCCCTCACAAAACAGTTGTGCAAATGAGTCTAGGAAGGTTGATTTAGGTTGAAGGTTTATATTGCTTTATGGTAATAAGTTGTTGTTTAAACATTCTTTAAAGAAATCAATTTCCCTGGACTGTATCATGATACTTAAGAGTGAATGTGACATTCTTAGTAAGTTTGTTATGAAATAATGACCTACAAGTCCAGGAGATAGTCACAGACGATTATTAATTAATTACAAAGATTACTTAAATGTGTGTAGTAATCTCCACTCTCCTTTCTTATTTGAAATATTAACCTGGTAAATCATAGAGGCCATCATATTACAGAAAGCCTTTGTTCATTATTGCTTAAATATTTATAGTTGTGATTTTTAACTTTTATTCAAAGCTGCTTTAACACCTCTAGTGTATAATTATCATAATGACAAGGCACTTGGAGACAAGTCTGTGTCTTAGAATTTAAGGTTTTATATATTCAGTCTTTTGTATTTTCGTATTTCATTTTTAATGCTTTTATCTCGAGAGGTTAAAGTTAATTCCAAAATCCATTCCTTCAACAAATGTTTGAGTGTCTGCACTATGTTGTGTAAGTGAAGATACAAAGGGATAAAATATGGTGTCTTCCTTTTAGGAATCCCCATTCAATTTGGGAGAGGAAGACTCATTAAAAAAAGATCAAAGTAATATAAGTATTTGCAAAGATGAGAAAATTACCAGGCATAATGGGTAGGGAGGACACCTCACCAGGGGGTTAGCTGGGGTTTTTGACTCTATAATTTTATAAATAGAAGTGACTGGTGGCATGGGCAAGGCAGACATTTCCAGCATCAGGTACAGAATGGATGAAGAGGGATAAGGGGGAGGGGAAGTACAAGAAGGATGTTGTTTTGGAATTAAATGTGGCTGACTAGGAAGTAGAGCCAAGCCAGGTTGTGTGTGGAGCTCAGATGTTGTCCCGTAAGCAGCTTCCTGGCTGGTTTTAAGCAGGGAAGGGACATCTTTAAATTAATGATTGAAAGGAGATCCCCATGTACAGTGTGGAGAAGGCACTGGAAAAAAACAGGAGGCGTCCAGAGATCAGAGAAGAGATAAGTGTGTTCCAGAAGACTTGACTAGTGTTCCAGCAAGCAAGGAATTAGGTCCTATTTGCCAAGTAAAATGTGAGGGACGTCATGATTGTTTGGATCTGAGAGTTGCAGGGAAGGGGAGGCTCAAGACTGGCAGGTTTCTAGCATAGGAAACAGAATTCATAGTTCTGCTGCCCACTGAGTGTGGACATTACAGATGGGCAGTTGATGGAGGGCAGAGACACATGATGTCTAAGGTGACAGAGACATCCCATCTGACTGAATATTAACCGAGTGAAATGCAAACGTTGAAATTGCCTTAAATAATCTAATGATGGTTATGTTTTATTACTTTTAAATAATGAAAAGAAATAAGAAAAAAATAAGATTTGATTTCTTAGTCAAGAAATGTGAGAAAGTCGAAAGATAAAATTCATAACCTGGTCACATCCAGACACTCTGGTAAATTAACACTTCTTTGACGGTGTACAATGTAAAACCCTCTTTTGTAATTCGAATTTCTAATATTAAGAAAATGCAGTCACTGACCTCAAAAACTTGACACGTGAAAAGTGTGCCTCAAATTATGTTTGAAGATGTAAATAGGAGCTATCTATGGAAATATAATTGCTAAAAAAGAAAAACATTCAGGAAATGCTTACCCATCAGATGGCCCTAAACATTAGACTGTATGTTATTGGGCTACAATTTGCACATGCCTTTCTGTCTTCCAAGTGTGCTTTGGTCTCTATTTAAAAACCAACAGTGAAAAGTTGGTTAATTGCACTTAAACCCTCCTAATTGTAATGTACAAATAATGTATTGAGAGACTGCTGATGAAGCCTTAAGTAATGGCTTAGTGGGGTTTCCATCCATGCCGTTGCACAGAACCATTTTTTAAGATGGCTTTCTTACTCTTTATGATGTCAGCCTTAACTGTTGGAATACGCCCCAAACGTTCCTAATATTTTACTCTTGAAATGAACAACTTTTCTTCTTACTTTGACTTCCACAACACCGTTCCTGGAATGATAATGATGGTGATGATTTTCTTTGCTTTTCCTTTGATTCTAATATTACTTATTTCAATTGGGAAGCTCTTCATTTCTTACTGAGTTCTCAGAATAAGAGTAACACCACATAGTGCATGCACTCTATGTTTTTTTAAAAAAATTGATCTCTTATGAAATATCTGTGTGGTCAAAAAAGGAGGTGAGATCCTTCCCATTTCACTGAGGTGGGAACTGAGCCATTGCTTCAAATCACAATGATAGAACATAGTTACTGACCACTGGCTATCAAGGAGTTGGATAAGGCTCAGTGGGTCAGCTAATAAGCCTTTCATCTGAACTGGGATCCCACTTCTTACCTCACTCAGAAGTGCTCACTCGCTGGGAGGGGTCTATGTTCAAGTCCAAGTAGCTGAGGGCAGCCCAGGAAGTTATACAGCTCTGAGGATGACAACCCAGGAATCAAAAATGTACTTCTCTTACACCTGGAGTGTTGCACTCCGACCAGACACGCTTTTCTATATCCGTGTGGCATAATGAAAAGATATGTATTTGGTCTTTTTCTTGGTTTCTGACATGGAGCTCCAAAAGATTTTTTGACTTTCTTAAATAAAAGTGTATTTTGTATGCCAAAGAGATGACTCCTGTACAGATGGGGGGAGGGGGGCCCTAGATAGTTTCAAAGTGGCAGCGGGGAGGGGCAGTGCTGGTTGCCAGAGCCACTACGCATGTGATGAGAGGGTTAGAGCTGTCAGTCCACCTGTGATCTCCAGGGATGGGAGAAGGGTGGAGATTGAGGTTTCTCAATCATACCTTGTCATGAAGCTTTCGTAAGAACTCGGCAGCAGCCGAGCTAAGGAGGTTGCTGCTTTGATGAGCACGTTGACATGCTGGGAGGGTGTGGAGAGGGCGCGAAAGCCCCACCACCTGTCCCCTCCCCCCATTCCTTGCCCGCAAGTGTCTTCCATTTGGCTCTTCCTGGGTTGTATTCTCTACACTAAAACTGTAATGGCAAGTATCACTTTCCCGAGTCCCATTGAGTCATCCTAGCAAATTGTGGAAAATAAGAGGGAGATGGCTTGTGAACCTCTGGATTTATAGCCAGTTTGTCAGAAGCATGGGTGGTTCTTGGGATTTGTGACTGTCGTGGGAGGTGAGGGCAGTCTCGTGGGACTGAGTTCTTAAACCTGTGGAGTGTGTGCTAACTCCAGGTAGTATCTGAATGGCATGGAAGACACTCAGTTGGTGCTGGAGAATTGGTAGGTATTGGAATGATGTCAGAAAAAAACAAACCAACTGTGTTCCCTCCCAGTGTTTGCCTTGTGGTTTTTGTACATGGGAGTCCCTCAGAATTTTATATGTCCTTTCTCTAGATCTTTCCCGTACTTGATGTGTGCATAATAAAATTGTATCAGCAGACTAAATCATAGTGTTTTAAGCTTGTGGTTTTATTCAGTGGTGTGTTACCACATTAACTTAAATTGCATTTAAAAAACACATAGTAGCATATCTATCTGTCATCCATCCATCCATCCATCCATCCATCCATCCATCCATCCATCCATCCAGAATGCTTGGGTATATTCTCTGTTTAGCCATATGTGGATTATTTGGTATTGTACTAGGCAGGAATATATGAATAAACAGTCATGTGAAAACAATAGCTGTGTACATAAATGTTTTTACAGACAAGTAGATAAGGGTTGTAAAAGTAAAATAATATATGTAATTAATAATTTCTATATAGCTAAATGGTTAAAAATAAAGTCTGGTAAACTGCCAGAGTTTAAATTCTGGCTTCACCACTTGTGAGTTGTTTGACTTTTCAGCCATGCAGCTCTAGTTTTGTCATCTGTAAAATGGGGGTAATAACAATATCTATTTCATAATATTCTTGTAAGGATTTAAAAAAAATTAATTCAGAACACTTAAGACAGTGCGTATACACTCAGTAAATTTTAGCTGCTATTAGTATTATTATCCCTTACGACCATTACAACTATTATGACTTCTATTATTATGCTACTAATACACTTCTTTTTTAAACCTAATTTATAACATAATGTGGTTGTATGGCTTACAAACTCTTCTAAGCACATATTCATTGACAGCAAGATATATGGGGGACATGAGTTTAATCAATTGAATTAATTAATGCCTTAAACGTTGTTGTGATAGAACACTTTGTGCACTCTATTCTCGGAGTTATTGTCTCAATTTTAAGGATCACAGAAAGGGGAAACAAGTAGCAAAAAACTATAGAGAAAATATACACCATTATAACTTGGACTGGCTTCACTACAGTGGGAGCCAAAGGTTAAAGTACCATCACTCTTTAGGCATAAACAGCAATTAGATGTGACTGAAAAGTTCAGTTTTTGGGCTCATTAAACATTGTATCTGACAGTTAGCTTGCTAATTGTGTTTACAACAAAATAAGGTTTTCTTAACAGCTATAAATATGTTAGAACAGCAAATGTTATTTTGTGTACAGGTAGTTCAAAAACAAAAAAAACTCCATATTCTTATGCAATAACATTTCTCATGCCTCCCTTCTATTCCATTCTTTGGAACCAAGGTTGTAAACCATAATTTTGTTTTGTTTTGTTTTTATAACACAATCCCATTTGGTTGGGCAATTAGGTTGCTTTCAAGGATATTCTCATCCTCACAGATGAAACATGACTTACACCTCTTCCTCAGGATTAATTTGAAGTCTGAAAATGCTTAAGAACCTAGAATTATTATATGTATTTTTTAATATATTCACATTAGTGGGAGTCAAGAGAAGTTTTAAATAAAATTTATTTGTACCTAAAGCAAATATCCAAAAGTTTGGTTTGAGCCACTATTTCTTCTTTATGTATTGTTCATTCTTTTTCTGATATATCATCTAAGATTGACTATGCAAAAATATTAGAAAGTAATAGTTAATGTCTGTCTTGCTGGGTGGCATACTGAGCGCTTTAGTGCCTTCTTTACCGTTTGTTCCTTCATGTGCATTGAGAGCAACTATAAGTCAAAGAAGGAAAGTCTTTATGAGATAACAAACACGCATTGTGCTTCATTCCTCTTGTAGACCAGCTTGGACAATAGAGAACACTTTCCCCCATCATCTTCGTGTACGCACTGTTCCCTCTCAAACAGATCATGATTTTGAAAAATGCTAAATTATATTGATCTAGGTTTAATTTTTAAAATATAGTGTTTCTTTGCCTCTGTATCTGAACGGACTAATTATTTTCACAGGGCTCAAGAGCGCTGGTTTTAAACAAAACCTTTCTTAAAAGTGTTTGTTCATATGAGCATTTTTTAAATTTCATCTAATGTCTTAAAGACCCATACTAATTTCCTTTATGCCTGATTTTGAAAATTGAAAGGTTTAAAAAAATAGAGTGAAATTTACCTTTCCTTTATTATAGTGAATGTTCTTACTTTAATATTGTAAGGTTTTCACAAATGTTTTGTTTCTAGAGTGTTTTACCTTTTATATATTATAATTTTGTCCTTTCAAGGCATTTAATATACTCTCTTTTAGTCTCTGTAGAAACGCTGGAAAAGAATTTGAAGCAGATGGGAAGGCAGCTTCAACAGCTTGAGAAAAATTTGGAAACCTTTCCCCCTCCTGAGGACTTGCATGATAAGTTCGTGACAAAGATGTCCATATCCTTTTGATATCTAAGTAACTTAAGTTACTCGTCAACTAGAATTGCAAATTATTTGATGTTTCAAGTACACTTGCATAACCAGAGATCATTCTATAGTACCAAATTATAGGTTTAACCTCTGCCATCTTGCAGGGAAATTTATCAACGTGCTTATCTATCAATAATACAGAAATGTATTTTATTGTGTTCAATTTTTTTCCTTTATATCAACTTGGATGATATTTTTCACTCATTTTTTTCCTTCCAAATGCCCTGTTTCCTTCTGATGTTAGTGGTAAATTGGAAAAACATGAAAACTCAATTTGAGAAAGTTTGAGTTCAACATCATGATGTGACTTAGGTGTTTTGAAATGTTTCATCGCTTCTCGGCCTTTTGGCTAAGATCAAGTGAAATGTTTCAGAAAGCAGATAAAGACTTTGTAAATTGGTGTGAAGAGTAAGCTTAATTTCAAGGGTTGGTATATATTAACAATTAATTCATTCTCCAGAAACTTTATTTTCTTTGGAAATGCTACATAGTTCCATCATCAAAATTGAGTTTGTAACAATCACTTCTTGTGCAGGTATTCTCTAAATCCAAAATAGAATTGAGACATATATGTGTGTGTGTGTGTGTATATATATTTTATATATACAGAGGGTGCCAAAAAAAATGTATGCACAGTTTAAGGTAAAATCTTTATCTCATATATATATAAATAAAATTATATATATATAAAATTACATATATATAAAATCTCAAATATATACAATTTTGTATATGTCTAGGTATAGATATATACAAAATTAATAGCATGAGGCTTGTGTCCTGCTTAATTTAAGGTTTCTTTTGAATTTCAATTATCTTTGGTTTCACTAACTTTGTGGCTTAATCCCTAATGAGTAATTGAAGTAATAAACTTTATTTCCTGAAACTAATGTTGAGTTGCTTTGCAAACCATTCTGTGAAATTAGAGACTGATATCTTTGTGTTATAATAAAGTATTACTATTCTGCATTATTAAAATCCCATGTGGACTTCAGAATTGTATGTGAAAGGATAACCCACTTTTAAAATGAGCTCTTATAAATAGACACTCCTAATATTTTAAACTGAGTTACTTGAAATAAAATAACTACTTTTCCTGTTTCTATCGCTTCTCCCCTGAGATTTGCCAAATCACAAAATTATTATTTGACTTGTCATAGATTTTATTGTATAATCTTTCAGCTTAATTGTGAATTAGTTCAATTTTAGCTTTCTTTACTTTATCTTTTGGGAAACATCATAAAAATGCACTCCAGCAACAATCAATTCAGGCTAATGTGTTTGTTTCCTTTCGTGTCTTTCCTCCTCATCTAGTTTCTTCTTTTATGAGGCATGGCGCCATTATCACGGCAGTGGAGATGGATTTTTTTTTTTTTTTAAACTAAGGATAAAGTCTATATTTGTTCATCAAAAATATATTTTGCAGTACCTTCTCATTTGGCAAAGTATGCTTTTTAAAACTAGATTTGTTATTGCAGAGTTTTAGTAGTTTTACCATTCTTAGCTTTTTTCCTCAATCATTTTATCATGTTAAAATATTCATATGTAACAGTCTATTTTAATCATTAAGTACTGTTAACTGACGTATTGTTATTGTTCCCTATATAGAAAGCAGTTTAGAAAAGATTTTGCTTGCATACAGTTTCTGGTAATACATTGTGAGTGTACTAATTATGACGGGCAGGTCTCTGGAACATACAATGTCAGATAAATCCCTGAGCTTAGAGTTGAGTCCTGCTCAGCAGACGATCTCGGGACCTATCAATACTTGTATTCATATGACACAAGAAGCTGAGTGATGTTGGCTTCTTAAAAGGTATGCATCTCATAAAAAGCAACTAGCAGGAAATCAGAAACAGGAAAGATGATGCTTTGTTGAGAACAATTTTTCACTCTGAGTACAATTATACTCCATGGGCATGAAAGCTACTACATCCTGTCGCTAAATATCACAACCTAGCAGCCTCTAATGAACTGATTAGCATTCATGTATCTCTTGGAAGTCAGATATATGAACAGTTGGTGCACTTTGCTATTGACAAAGCTGATGATCATAAATATTCTTTGCAGAGATTAGATTGCTTTTCCTCTTAGATATATTAGTTTCAAAGTAATTATATCACTCATTGCAAAACTTTGTTTACTTTAATTAGGACTGACAACAAGTCAGATCTTGAATATTAAATGCATTTATACAGATCTTATTAAAATGGCAAATTGTGAGCTTCTTAGATCTTAGAAAGTAGAAAAATTTGGAAACCAAAATGCACAATGAATAAAAATGTATTCAGCTAAAGTGTGGGTTATTAATGCTCAGAATTTTAAGTTTTCATGCTTATTAGTTGAAGCATGAAATATTTATCTCAAATATTTCCAATTCTGAAAGGCTATGTGTTATATCCAAGATGTTAAGATATAGTTTTACAAGGAGATATTTAGTGTAAATGATCATAATTTAGTGAACTATTCAATAATATGTTAATCAAATTGTCTTAAATTATGATATGATTTTGTTATTATATGAAATGTCACTAATAGCATTCAATTATAGTATATTGTATTTTTATTTTTCCGTACCCCCTCTTTCTTTACATTCACTTCTTAATATAAAAAATGTGAATTTAACCCATCCTTTAAAAGGCATGTACAATTATTTCATACATATCACGTTGACTTTTAGTAATTATTATGTTAGTTTCTAATTCCTAAGCCTGGTCAGAAATATAATTAGTGTTGAATAGTTCCATGGTAAATATTTGCTTGAAAAATGCATAACACAAATTCAAGGCGAGGTCACTAATATTGTTACATACAAACTATTATGTGTGAGGTGTTCATACATACTTATTAAATTGTTTTTAGTGATAAAATTAAGAAAATGCCAGAATTTGTGTCATGCAGTGATTGTTCCTTTCTTTTGACCTTTAAATTCTGGAATATCTCTTATTTTAAGGGGGGGTGGGAAGTCCTAGAGCATTGCTCCTGAGATTCTCCTTGCACAAACCTTAATCTTTCAATTTTCTTCTCATCCCCCCCAAGATTCTTAGAGAAAATCATCTTGCTAGCCATTTATATATTTTTGTATTTATCACAATTCGTGTAACAAGTTACTTGACTCTTTTCTATGTTATAGTCCTTAAATTTCTTCATTACAATCCTGCTTTGTTTTTGCACTTTCTTTTTTGTTGTTCCACTATAGCAATGTTTTAGTCTCTTCTGAAATTACAATATAGATGCTAAGACATCTCAATATAAATTCCTTGAGAGAAAGACTTACATTTTATCTATATTCCACACCGCATAAAGTATAGCATTTTTCAGGTAAAGGAACTCAATGCATTTTTATTTAATTGAACTATGGTTAGGAAGTAAAATGGAAGAGTGGAATGGATGAAATATAAACTTGTATAATAATACATGATCCATTTGCAAGAGTGAGAAGTTGGGTAATTGGGTGATTTGTAAGAGCAGATTTTTATTATATTGAATTAGTCTCCCTCCTTCCTTTTTTTTTCTCTCCTGCCCATCTTCCATTAACCGATTCTTAACAATCTTTTAAGATGTGGGTTAAAATATCCTGCACCCCATCCTTTATGAATCTTCAAATTTATATTGATCTTTTCCTTCTCTAAAGTCTCATTACACTCACTAAGGTTGTTACAGAACTTGGTGTCACTGCTGTTTTACAATCATGCCTCAGTTGTTTCTGTCAATGTCACCTTCTTCTTAGCCAGACTTGCCTGGCTACCCAACATAAATTAGCCTCTGTCACTCTGTGTAACATCACAAAATGTCATTTCCTTCATCATCACTGTTGGAATATCTCATTCATTAACTTCTTTATCTGTCACCACATTCTAGAATGTTTGTTTCATACAAACAGGATCTTTGATTACCTTGTTAACTGCTACTGTCTTCCCTCCTGCCTGGAAGAGGGGCATGCAGTGGAGTTCAGTGAATACTTATAGATTGGCCGGCTGACTGGCTGGATCCTGGGTACTTAAGAAGATCTATAAAAGGTATCAGACGTGTAAGGCTCATTGAAGCTGATCCCTCTCAGATGTGTTAAGGGACGTAGTAGATGTATGTGGTAGGGGAAGTATAATAATGAGGGCAAAGCATAAGAATAAATGGAGACAATGCTCGTGCCGGGTGGTTTGGGAGGGAGCAGTACTTGCTGACTAGGAGTTGAATCCCACGTCTTCCTCTTGCTACGTGGTTAGCCAACACTGTTTGTGGCTCAGCGCCTGTGCACACGCATCTGGTTGTCAATACACTTTTCAAATGGGAGGATTACAGATAAAAATTCACAAAAATTTGGCCTGAGTCCTGGTAAAGGAATAGAAAATAGATTTCATAAAACATCAGGTAATTGGAAAAATATCAATATTTTTATAATGAATTTTATCAAATGTTTATTTTGTTGAGTAGCTCACCTATGTCTTTAAACTCTGTACATACATAGGACTTTATGCTGGAGAAACAACAAAGCCTTCCTGCTACTTAGACGAGCATTACTTTTATCTGCAGTTCAACAGTTGGCACAAGAACACCTGTGTTTGTTTTTCCTTTTGGGTGATGGTGATGATTTTTTTGTCTAAATGTTTTACCATCCCTTAATGAGTGGCCCCTCAGGGATGACATAGAGTGCCTCGTTAATGTAACTGTATTCCATTGTATTCCATTGTATCAGACAATCATTTTAAACTTCTGAGAATTTGGCTATTTCTAAAAGTGTCTTAGTTTAATCACAGTTTTACCATTCTTGTGGGTAATTCCAGTTATTCAACTCTCCGCTTCATTTTGGGGGGGAACAAATTGTTTCATAGATAATTATAGGAAAATTAATTTATAAAGCTCTCCAACTGTTAGAATAACACCATGTAATTCCCATGGTTTTGGCTCTTCCTTGGTCTTCTTCCCATCACATCTCTTAATAGAGTTGTATTATTTTTATTAAGTAAGCCCAGGCATATTTCTGGTGTTCCATTAACTTTTGATTCCTACCTGAAAATCCAAAAAAAGGTTATTGGATAATACTTACAGCTTTATTTTGTCCTATTTACCAAATTGATTCTTGAGAACAGGCGTATTCCCAGGTATTAGAATAAAATTGTGAGGATTTGTGTAGTATCTGTTGCTAAAGTTCAAAGCCTTAAAGCAGTAATGGGGCAGAAAAGCAGTAGCTGTAGAATAATATAATTAGAAATACCCACCAAACTAGTATAACCTATTGTCCAAGATAACTACTATTCAGGGCATCTGTTAGCTCTTCATATTACATCCAAATTGTGTGTGTGTGTTTGTGTGTGTGTGTGTGTGCGCGTGCGTGCACATACACGTGCAATTTTATGAATAGAGCGTTCCATGACTTTCATTAGACTTTTGAGGGGGACTGTTACCCTCCCTGCCAAAGCTTAAGAATGATGACACTAGAGTAAACTAAGTAATTGGCACCAATATAATTGTACATGATTAAACTTGATACAGCTATGAAGGTGGAGCACCGCCTGTAGAGAAGGGGCTGACGAGCAGAGGTGACCATCCCCCAGAAATGGGGTCAGAACAGAGCACTACTATGGAGTTGGACTAGAAGGGGAAAACTCACAGCGTCATTCCAGAAGAGTACAATAGACTACAAATGCTATATGTAGTCAGTGGGGAAAAAAAGATCACTCGTAGGTCTAGAGATTAGATCAGAGGGGTTCATGTAAGAAGAATTGAATGAAGCCTTAACTACTACGTTTAGACATGCAAAGGCAGAAAACAATTTCTCTTTTAGACAGGAGTTAAGGATATATAAATAACCTGTGTGGATATAGTCTCTATCTGGGACATAAATAATTTTAGGCGGGAGTTTATAGATTGGATAGATAAACCAATGTTGATTTCTAAACTTGCTAGGTAAATGAAGGAATGATTATGTCACAGTCCAAATGAATCACCCTATGTTCCATTTCGTGATAGTTTCTGAATGCATTTCAAATGTTTTTATTTATATAAATTCACTTACAAGATTTCATGAATATGGGTATTTCATAATACCTGTCATGTGTGACTACATTGTTATGATTTCTTGTGACTTTGTGATTTGACTATTTATGCAAAATCTTTTCTTCATCTAAGAATTAAACAATGATACCACATATAATAACATTAATCTCTGTTGCTCTTATAATCTAGAGTCTAGAAAGTGTAAGGAGGCATTTTGCTATTCAGTTGAATATAAACTGAGCCACAAAAAAGATCGATAGATTTTCTTAAGGACATTAAAAAACTTTCAGTTCTTGCATTAGAATCCAGACTCCATACATACTAGTCTATTCTTTCTTCTAAATGACTGTATACAGAAGGTGCCAAAACAATGTATACACATGACTTGTATTCATCTTCTGTTACTGGTATATAGCAAATATTACAATTTTAATACATTTTTTTCCCTTTCTTAAAATGTGTATACATTGTTTTGGCACCCTGGGTATGTAAAACTAAGCAGAAAATAGTATGAAGAAACATGGGCAGAGAAGGGAATAGGTAACCTGTGGATTGACTGTAGACATGGGTACAGGTGACTTGTGATTGGCTGAGATACCTCTGTTCCTTTTAGGGAGGTTGAGTTCTAATTATCAGAATTCTTCTAAGCCCCTTGGATACACCATTTGTCTTGCAGCAGTGTTGCCTGTTTCATCTTTGGTCTTTTTTCCCCCCCTTAAAATGAAGGACCTGGATCAGTTTCCTTATTTTATCCTATACTGGGAAACCCTCTGAATAGAGGAACCATATCTTTTTGACATTGTGGAAAAGTTTTTTTTTGTAGATGTAAACGTTCCATTTTTGGTTTCTTTCTCTTGGTCTGAATGTAGTTATTTTGTTGCTGAGTTTTTAAGAAAAGTGGTGTGCTAATGTCTGTTTATCCTTTGGGTCAGTCAGAGATGATAAGATGACATCAGTAAGTTTAATTCTGTTATGTTCCATTTCTTTAAATGTCCCAATTTAAACGAGCCATAGACAATTGTGATCGATGCTCTTAAGGAGTCATCTTTTCAGAATGTGGTGTGGTGATTTTATATCTGACTGCATCAGCAATTTGTCACACCACCAGGGAATTCTATGGTTTGTTTAAAAAATGTGTTCTAATGCCACTAGCACATTCACATTAAGTCAGTTTTCTCAGTCTGTATGTACCTGAACTAAGTTGTTATAAATGAGAAGAAAACGTGTGTGTGTGTGTGTGTGTGTGTGTGAGAGAGAGAGAGAGAGAGAGAGAGAGAGAGAGAGAGAGAGAGAGAGAGAGAGATTATTATTTTAAGTCAGATAATGCATAGGAGAAACTAGATACCAGTTTTCCAAAGAAGTTAAAACATGAATTTACTTATATAATATATGAGTTAGAAGTTTTTAATGTACTTAGTTTTGATGTACTTAGTTTTGATTGCGTTTGGAACCTAAAATAAAGCTTAAAATGTTTAAGTGGGCAATAATAATACCAACTACTTATAGGTACTATTAAATGCCATTCATTTTTCTAATAACTTTGCAAGTATTAGGTCATTTAGTTCTCACAACAGCTCTACAAGATCGGTGATATTATTCCCATTTTACAGGTGAGGAAATTGTGGCACATAGATGAAAGCA
Source organism: Rhinolophus sinicus (assembly GCF_057876585.1). Taxonomy (NCBI): domain Eukaryota; kingdom Metazoa; phylum Chordata; class Mammalia; order Chiroptera; family Rhinolophidae; genus Rhinolophus; species Rhinolophus sinicus. The sequence continues at coordinate 178,582,737 of NC_142516.1, forward strand.
TCTGCCCACAGGTGTGGTGCTGCCCAGTGTAGAAGATAGACATGGACCCCAGGTTATCCAAAACAACCGCTTTAATGCCTATGTTAGTGATTTCAGTATCATCAAATGTACTCAATTGCAACCACTGAACTGTAGTTTTAAATCGTATTCCATGATCTGAATAATACAGATAGGAAAATTGGAAGAAAATTTTCCTTGTATTCAATTGTAAAAGAGAAATATTAAATATATGAATGTTTAACTTCTGTGATAATTTTGCCAGAGTTAATTACAAGTTGAGTTTGTGATTTCATCACTGTACAGTATAGACTGAATCGTAAGAATTACTTTTAGAGGGAATTTTGGCATTTCAGAGTTATGTACTAATAGCTAACAATTGAAACACTGGACTTACAGGGTTTGGTGTTTGTTGTTTTTCCTAAAGCATTGTTTTTTTAAATTTTAGAATCCCTTAACTATAATATACAGCTTTGTTATCAGTGCAAAGGAACAATATGAGAAACTTTCCAAGTTACATGAAAACCTGGAAAAGCTGTACCACAGCATAATGGCGTACTACGCCCTTGATGTGAAGAAGGTGTCTGTGGAAGAGTTTTTGACAGACTTGAATAACTTCAGAACCACATTCATGGTATGTTAAAATTTTTAATATAATTGTTTTTAAAAGTATCTGTATCCATACTATCTCATCTGGTGTTACTTTCACTCCATTACGTCATTCCACTCCTGTTGCCTGAAGTAGAACCTACCTTTTATGATTGAAAGTTAGCTTTCAAAATTTCAGATTTTAAATCTATTGAAAAATGTGTGGTTTGTACTCTTTTTGGCCTTTGGAACATTAAGCTGTAATCAGAAATTTTGATTGAAAAAATGACAGATTCTAAAGTTTTTCATAAAGACTCCCTCCTGGCTGATTACAGAGCACTTCTGTAATAAGTTTTAGGCTACGAATTTCTTTCTTTATACATAAGATCAACTTGTATTTTGGGGTATAATTTTACCAAATTCTGTGTAGCTCTTATGAAGCTTTCTTTCCTTTTCTTTTCTTAATGCATTGCACAATAAGCTACCTGCGATCTGCCTTTGAATGGATTTTACATTCCTACGGTTTCCTTTACGTACTTTAATAGGGAGGTCAGGTATTTGATGTGGAATCCTTTCATTTAGGCATTAAAAAGATCTTTTGAAAAATATTAGCTGATTAGATGGGGGAAAAAAACCACACACATATTAAAGTGAGAAAGCATTGTTGCCTCCCTAGGAAACGGGTGATACATTTCTATGATGAAAACCTATGTTATTCTTAGTAGATGGGTAAGTCATTTCTGTATTTCAGCAGTTGTTTGGGGGGATTATAAAGTTTTTGAAGTGTAAAGGAATAAAAGGTTGAATTTAGAGTTATTCTTTTTCTTTTCTTTTCTTTCTTTCTTTTTTAATCTCAGGACTTTATTGCTGAATTTATTGGACTTGGTTGTAATCACTTAGTTATGATTAGATAACCTTTTAATAAAAAGGTAATATTTTAAAGGAAAACTAGTCTACAATAAATACACATTTTGCTCACAAATGCACAAATTCAGTTTATTTCCTCCACAAATTCAAAGTCATTCTTTAAATTATGTTTCCATACCAGAAATGAATTTTGATTATTAAATATATTTATTATGTGCCTGTGTGTGGAATGTATTATTATATTTTAATTTTTATAATGTTTTATGAGGCAACACGGCTTAGTGGAAGTAGCAAAAGCTTTGCAGTCTGAAAGAGCTAAGTTGGATTCCACACTAGTTATGTGACTGTGAACACTATATAACCTTCATGAGCCAAAGGGATGTCAATTCCTTTCTCATAAGAGAGCCTAAATACTAAAGGAGATAGTATGTGTTAAGTATTATCACTTTTGGCACATGGCTATTAATGTGCCAAAATAATTATTTTGCAGTAAAGAGTTAACTCAGCAAGCTGGGGTACTGGCCTTGGACTGGCTCCTGGGCGATCACCTGTAAGGCTTTGGAATATACTGCCTGATAAGGGTGTCTTTGTATACTTGGGACCTAGGGGCAAGCTAGATAGTTTATGCTAAAAATGTGACTTATGGTAAATACCTGTGTTTGTTCACCTGGGGCCCTGTGCCACACTGTGTCAGCTCCTCCTCTGTCTGGCTGGAGACTGAATAGCCAAGATCATTCATGTGGGAGGTTCTTGCCTGCAAGCCTGACCTCCCCAACAAAACCTCTTGACACCAGACTTGGGCAAGCTGTCCTGGTTGGCATCACTTCGTATATGTTGTCACATGTCATTGCTGGAATAATCAAACTCCACAGGGGAAGAAGAATTACAATTTTAATCTTCATCCTTTTGCTGTAGTAAACTAACAGTGAGTAAACATGTTTTCTGAGTTATTTAAGTCCTTCCAACAAATTATCAAACTTGAGGGTGGTCTTGGGGACCCCAGACACAGTTATGCATAAAAGTATAAAATGCATAATGAAATAATACCCATTGTTTATTAAGTATTTTCTGTTTTTAATCTTCTTAATAATTCTACATATTTTTACTGTTACCATCTCTTTGTGGCAAATGAAAACTGGGGCATATTGATGGAACATATCTAGCTCAATGTTACATAGGTAAAAATGGTGAGACTAGAATTTGAACCCATGCGGTCTTCCTCTAGAGCCTGTGCTCTTAAATGCTATGTCACACTGCCTCCCATTTTCTACAGCCTGTGTTGCATTTTACAAATGAGAAACAGCATTTCCTGAGGAGACCATGTACATATTGTTTGTAAGTGGTCGAATTGGGATTTGAATCCAAGTCGAATTCCAAATCTTCCTGAAATCTGGTAGGATTAAAGGATTTGGAGTGTTCTGGGGGTAAATTGGCATTTCTGTTATTAAGTGGTGATCAGAGGGAGAAAGTGTTTGAATGGAGAAGGGTTCAAAAAGGGAGGTAATGGAGTGAGAATACTCATGGGTCCTAGAAGTAGCTGGCTGCTAACACACACATATACACACACCCGCACACACAGTACTAAATTAAAACCATTACAGCTAAATATAAAAAAATATATATCTAAATTTGGAGAGGAAATTTTCTTTAAGATAAAAATAAGCCCAAAAAAGACTGGAAGGGAGTGCAATTTTGCACACATTTTATTGTTCTGTTCTTTCTGGTAAATGTGGTTATATAGCTTGAATATTAGACACTGTATCTTTAAAAATACTACAGTGACAGAAATTATTTGATGAATAAATGTCTTGTTTTGTCAGTCTTCTAATCTCTTAGGTTGCTATTTAATTCCGCACTGTTCAGCTTTGGAAACCACGTTAACTTCCCTGAGCCAGTAGGAAAATGTTAGCAGTAGATGTGGGACTTAATGTGTCGAAGGTCTTTTCTGGAAAGCACATTAATATAATAAACAAAAAAAGAAAAAAAAAAAAAATATATATATATATATATTTCTTTTTAGGACAATACTGTTAAAATATGTTTACATTGTTACTCAGTCCAGTGGCATTTGGGTATACTCCTGTGCATGAATGAGCAAAATTCGCCACAAAGTGGAGGTCCATTTTGTATTCCATGTAAGGAGCTGGAATCACTGTCCTCACTCTACCACACTTGTCTTCCACTCGCCATTTTCCATGGAATGTTTTTTCTCAAGTTCAAGCCACTCTCCGTGCTGTTCCATATGCCTGGAGCACTCCCTCCATGTTTGCCTGGCTAAATTATCGTACTCATCCATCTGATCTCTGCTCGGACTTCATTTCTTCTAGTAAGACCTGTGTCTATCTGTTTACCTTTGTGGCTCTAGTGTAATTCATGGCATATAATAAATACATAAATTTACTGAGTAACGGATGTTCCCATCTACAAGGATTGACATGATTTAATAGTTAACACATAGTACCAACTACGTGCCAAGTGCTACACTCGTTCATTTAATGCTTAACAACAATAAGATGTTATATGTGCACTGTTATTATTCCCATTTTACAGCCGAGGACACTGAGGCTTAGGGAGATCATAACTTGCCCGTTGTTACATAGCTGGCAAGTGACAGAGCTGAGATGCTAACCCCAGGAGTCTGGCTCCAGAGTCTGTGCTGTGTATGTCGGAACTCTGTCAACTTCTATTAAACATAACAGTTATGTCTAATAGACTAACAGGGCTAACTAGAAACCTACTCACGCACACCCCCACACCCTCCACCCCCAAAAAAGAATGTGGTCAGTTTTATTTTTAAAGTAATTCAGATGATGAATAAGTGATCCAAAAATGCTTGTTTTAGGATTACCCCAGATTTTAAACTTAAGCAGTTAATGACTGGCTCACTATTATTCAAAGCCCTTTACTATACTTCTGACTAATTCACACAGTCTCTCACAGGATTTCACAACTGTTAGGTACTAGGATCTCGCAACTAATTTGTATCGATACGTACAAAATGTTCTCCCTCTCTCTCACTCTTTCTCCCTCCTCCCTCTTTCTCCCTCCCCCTTTCTCTCTCTCTCCCTCCCTCCTCCCTGCTCTCTCAGCCTTTTTGTGATACCTAAAGGAGGAATATCTGTTCAGTCTGCTGCCTCAAGCCATATAGACCAAAGGGGTAAGTTTTATGATCGCGTCGCTTCCTATGGGAAGAGCTGTAATCCTTGTGATGGCAGGTTAACTCACCCCTTTTCTAGTTGTGGACTGTCACCTGGGAATTGGTTTTTTGCAGTTATTGTGTTAACAATCTACTTAATATAAGTAGTATGCTCCTTGGGAATGGTTTCTATCTAGAACTATTGATCAACTTCCAAGAAATAGGGGTAAGTTTACACTATACTTTTACTGAGCTTTATTTTTACTACCATCTATAACAGGACAAAACTAAAAACAGCTGCCACTGGTTGGTTGCTTCTTGACCTCTCACGTGCTTTGCATGTATCTCACTTGGCCTTCACGCTGTTATGAGATAGAGTGTTACCAGCGAGGCGGGCTGCGGGCAGGTAACCTCGGTGCCTTTGCAGAGGCCCTGCAGAATTGGTAGGGGCTAGAGTTTGCACGGAGGCCTGCCTGACTCTGAAACCTGGACTTTTTTTTTCTCTTTTTTTAACATTTCCAGTACACTGCTGCTCAGAGTGTTTGTAATAAAAGTCAAAATGTAATTTTCAAAAGGGTTGTTTTGATAACTTACGAGAGGGAATAGGCACGAGACATTATTTCCTCACCCCTGGATATAATAACCTTCTATTTACATTGATGGATTCATGATAGAAGAGTGTTTGCTGGTCTACTTTTATTTCAAAGCATACACGGTTCTCTTTTAAAATTAGAGGCCTATTAATGGCAGGGGTGAAGGTTACAGTAGAGAGTCAGCACCTTTCTATAATAGATTTTTATTTCCTGTAGGATTCACGTGAAGCATAAAGTTCAAATTGGAGGTAGTAGGTGGAAATATTTGAACTCACGCGATAGGCTGAGTAACCTGATGACCGACCAGCCGTCAAGCTTTACCGAATGAAATCCATGCTTTTAGTTGTACAGTGTTGCAAAACAATAATCATCGTTTTCCAGTCGTGACTGGTTTTAGTTATTACCAGTATACCTGCTATTAATAGAGATACCATGCTTTTAGGTTGAATTGAGCTCACTATGGAATTTTTGCTGGATCTTCTTAGAAATCCCTGTCTTACTTTATCTTATCCAAGAGCGGTAGTGTGTTCATGTTTGTCCTTTGAGTATAAATATAATTTTTGTGTCTTTCGTTGCTCACATGGCTTTGAAGCATAGTGTATGTTCTGGTCCCCCTTCCCATTCACATTCATATTATAGGATTTTGCTCAAACTGCTTTTACTTACTTAGGCCTGAATTACATGGTTTCTTCTCATGTCTTATCCGATGAGGCTTTCCTTTTTTATCACTGCAAGTTCTTGTGCTATTCTCTTTCTTTAACCAGAATTATTAGCACAGTGCAGCAGCGCTCTTAACTCCTTAAGCAAATTTCCTCTGACACCTTATTTATTTTGCTTCACTATCTAATCTTAGAGCAACATTTCTGAATACTTTCATCTATTAGGATTCTTGTTATTTCTCCCCTTTAGATAATATGTTTGAAAACAATTTTTCTATCAAATTAGACTTATTAAGATTCTCATTTTTTCCATTTTAATTAGATTACGTAACTTCTATGTAGACCCTCTGAGTTTGTAATTTCATATAGTCCTACAAAGAATTGATGTGATTATACTTAAAGAAGTCAGGCTTTTTGGTTCATGTAGTTTTTCTTCTGAGAACATGAAACTTTCTGTCAGGGTTTTGAAGTACTGAAAAGACCAGGAGACATCTTCATTTATAGTTTCTAAGACCCTGCATATTTGGGCACCCCATTTTAGGGTTAGTATTTCAAGGGCAACTGAAAGCAATCACTGTTGTAAAAGGAATTACTGTTGCACGCACCCAAGTGGGAGCCTTGTATGTTTTTTCTTTTTTGTCCCCTAGGTTTAGATATATAAAAGTGCAGAACTTTGCAGTTGTTATGTTCTAGTCCATAAAGTCCAGTCCGTTCCACCCTAAATTTGGTTTCCTACATACATGCCTCCCATCTGAATTTTGTGTGATGACCAAGAGAACGGATTCCTATTTCTTCAAATCTTAAGTGATTTATGAATTCTGCCTACAAGAAGCCTCATCCTCTTTGTTTGTTGTTAATGGTGATGTTTTGCTGTCTACATAATTATTGGGGAGACAGCATGACTGAGTGTGTCCACTCTGGCGTCAGAACACCCTGGGTGGTAGGACTGTGGGCGAGTTACTTACCTTACTGAGCCTCTGCTTCCTGTTAATAACAGCATGTGTTTCTTAGGGATGTTACGTTTTGAAGATCAAATGACATAATGCACGTATACCCTCATCTACAAAGAATTAGCAACATGGTAATTGTCACCTTTCCCATCTCATTATAACAGGAGTAATATTTTAAGTGTTTCATCCCTTTTTTATTTTACGTTTCCATATAGAATACTTTGAACTAAAGAGCTACCTATTTTTCATCGATAGTTCTGTCTTTATTTCTGCAAATTTGTTAGAGTTATGTTTCATCAAGTTAAAGATTTGTCATTCATGCTATTTGCAGACTTTAAGTTGATTTTTAGTTCATATCATTGAAATAACACTGTGTACTGAACAAATGTAAAATCCATTATAACTCATTTAATCGTCCTGCATGTGTCGATCAAATACAATTTATTCTTTTACTAAATACTCAGACTAAATAGTGATTTGCCAAACAAAAATGAATTCATCCAATGAGAGTGTATTTTTACCATATATCTGTATATCTATATCTATATATATCTATATATCTATATATCTATATATATCTATATATATATATATCTACCTCTCTCTCTCTTTCTCTCTCTCTCTCTCTCTCTCTCTCTCTCTCTCTCTCTCTCTCTCTCTCTCTCTCTCTCTCTCATACACACACATACACACACACACCCATAAAGGACAGCCAGAACAAAACTCATTTTGCCAAATCATTTAAATATACAAATTTGATGCTTATCAACTGTAAATGTCATTTCTGATGACTACCATGTAGACCAACTAGATGACTAACAGGAACTCCAAGTCATGAAGCATGTTCTGTGTGCCCTTGACTCAATGCATGTTAGCAGAGAAAATAAAATCATGTAAAAGTCCTGTGGTTGGATGTTGAGTCAACATATGTAATTATTATAGGACGTTTCTTCTATCCTTGCTTATTTTAGTGAGTTTACAACTTGAAAATTGTCTTCCTTGGCACCGTTATTCTGAAGCCATACTTGGAGGTGTAAAGCACTAAACCAAGAACAAATTAATATTCTAACCATAGGATCTTGTTTTCTTATCCTTGGTATCTGTTTATTTAAGGAATTAGATCAATTCTGGGTGCTGAATATTTTGGGCTTGCAACCTTGAAAATTAATTCAACTAGGTTCTTCTAATCTTTATTCTTTAGGCTGTTCACAATAAAAACACACCTAGGCTAATTGGTTTAATTTTTCTCTTTACTGATAAGATTTATTCTGACTATACATTGCTCAGAGGGATAATAAATGCATTTGACTGACAGGTTCTGTATGATTAAATGACTGGTAATTTGTATTTCCCTTTTACACTCTAAGTATTATGTTTGTTCACTGAAATAATATAGCAAAAGGTAAAGAGTGGATTATTCTAATACAATAACGAGAACAACAAGTGATTGAAATGGTGGGTAAAGAAACCAACTAAATAACTAATGCATAATCATAAGTATATTAATCTATGTAATTGAAATTGTAATACTAAACTAGTATTACACAAACAAAAATGATTAAGGTGGCATATTCTATGCGTATCAAATATACTCGTCTTGCTCATTGTGAATGAGAAAACAATAGTGGTTTAAACCTACTTTTTAATGTTTTGTTTTAAACATTACCAGGTTCACATGGAATATTGTGGGGTTTCAGTTAGATATTTTCCTTGAAGAGGTGTTGAGCAGTAACTTAAAAAAAAAATGCTGCCCTGTCACCATACCTACCTTAAAGCCCTATTCTTCATGGCTGCCTTCTTGTGCCTACCTCTGCCTTTATTTAACTTCACAATCGGGAGGTAAAAATAATTTATCACTTCAGAAAACAAGGGAAGGAACACATTTAATGGACAATCGAAGTCAACTTTGGGAAAACCTTAATTATGAACATTTCATACTTGATCTATTAAAGAAGTCATTGAATGGATTGAAATATCTCATTTATTTGAGAACTTTACAAAGTGGAGGAATTACAAACAAACAAACTCATAGCATAGTGATGAAGGGTCAGTAAGTCCCTGATGGGCTAATAAGTAATTTGTTGTTTCATCTGAGACTGACTTTACAATAAAGAGCAACTTGAATCTGAAAGTTTAATCATTAGCACCTGCACATCCTTTGGGACATTCTCAAAGGATGGTGTCCCATTTTCATAAGTTTCACGATCATAAAAAGTTTAATAACACCTTGTGTTGAATGTGAAGATGATGAATTGTTTGTGCCAGTGTATAGTATCTCATGCCTACCTATTCTCATTGATGACCTTTTTTATTGAATTTGGCAATACCAGAAAAATTAATTTGTTTAATTTTTATCATCTAGATTTTTTTCTAAAGCATCTACCTTTTAATTATTGCAAATATCGGTTTCTAAGAAAAAAACGTGTTTTCTATGATGTAGTTATAATCCATTGTTTATTTTTTGCATGTGGAGGGAACTTTTATTAGTTACAAAAGAAATAATTTTGATGGAAAACTGACAAGTAGATCACTTTTAAAAAATATTCTTAAAGACTTTTGTGACTATTAATTATTTAAATTATTTTGAAAAATATTTTCATATACAAGTATAGGAATATGTATAGGAGTACAGGAATGCATTTTTAAGGTTTTTAAAAATATTTTCTGTTTCTTCCTTAAAATGTCATCAGGAAATTCTAGAAAGCAGTCCTTTAGTGTGGTTGAATAGAGCCTCTTCTCAAGGTTAAATACTCCTAGCAAAGCATTTAGTGAGAATGTGTTGGAGTCCTATGTGGTCGTTTACTTTGAGGAAATTAGCCTGTGTTTTCAAAGTATATAACACCCATCCTCTGGAAAGCATGTGGCTTTAAACTCAGTTTGTCTAATCTTATTTTAGAGACTTGAGACTAAAATTGAATACTTAGGTAAGAAAAAAAAAGTTTTGAGTTTAGTGAAAAGTGTACTAAAGAGATCCCGGTCTTAAATATCCAGAGTTATATTGCTTCCAACATTAAATATCCATTAATGTTGAAAGCAATATAACTCTGAACAAGGAGACATTTATAAGCTTTTCAACATTATTTTCCATAGAATAAAATCTCCACTAGTTATCTAAGTTACAAAAATATACAGAATTTTATCACGTGTTGAACAGTGTTGAGAAGGATAGATGAATCTGTTTAAATAGGCTAAAACTCAGCAGTAGGGTTGAAGTATGATTAAAAAAAATCAGTATCTGTGGAAGTCTACTTGTATTTTACACTCGTTTTTGTATTTTATTATAACGCCATAACAAAATAAGATTAATGTATTCTTCAAGTAATCATATTTGGAATATAGAGTATTTCATAAGCTTTTGGGGAGAAGGAGCAATATGCATTCTAATTTTTTTTAATTTTAAACTTTTTGAGAAAATAAAACAACTATTAATTGTATCATTGGGCAATGCTTTAAGTTACTTTATCAGGAATATCTAATTTAAAGTGCAAGCAATAATTTGGGATGAAAACACAGGAAACTAAACCAATTCTTTTCTAGAATAAAATTTTATAAAGCATATTAGATTTAGAAGTATTAAAAGCAATGTTTTTATATATACATGTAAAGTAAATCTGTAGAGATAAATAGCTAGAGTACATCTTGCCTGCCATATTAAATTCACTTCTATAGCTTCCCTTCCAAACAATCCAGCTGTATTGGATGCATGCTTTAACAGTACTCTTGTGAACTCAATGCACAATCGTCCAAGATCTTGCAATGGAAAACATTTATATTCTCATAGGAACTATGAAAATTGGCACTTCTCCAATAAAATAGACGCATGTATAATTAACATGTGCTAGAAAGTAGGTCTTCCTTGCTTTGTTGCTGGATAAATAAATAATTGTATGTTCAAGGCAGTTGATTAATGATATAGTAATAATGAAAATGTTATAAATTAGTAATGTAATAATTAAAATATTAAAACTTGCTAACATTTATATAGGGATTACTATGTGTGGGCACTTCTGTAAGCCATTTACATGTATTAATTCATTTAATTCTCACAATATCCCCATAAAGTAGGTACTATTTTGCCCATTGTATGGAAGAGGAAACTGAGACACAAGTCACACAGCTATTTAGTGCCAGGTGAAGATTCAAACAATGGTAACATGACTTCAGCTTTCCTCCTCCTAACCATTATACTGTCTTTCTAATATGCAGTGGTAAATTCATATAGATTAAAATTTTTTTTCTGAAAGTAGTGAAATATCACTTATTGTATTTTTGAAGACATTCTTGATTGTCAGTTCAACAAACCTTTTTGAGTGCTTGCCTAGAACTGGCTGTCCAATGTTAAACTCTTTACCTCTGGATTCTAAAACACACACGTTAGATACCCAGAAAAAATATATATAGTGCAGAGGAACTGCCACATTGTACAAAAATATTTAAGAAATAAAGATCTATATATTTATTGGTCAACTTTCTACAAGAACACACTTTTGAGGACTTTGCTTATTACAATAATGGTAATAGGGACTCTTAAAAATCCATCTCACCACAATACAACAAGCTATTTTAAAACATGGCTGTCTTGTAAGAAAGGGAGATCTCCAAGGGTAAAAGGGTTAAAGAGAATAGAACAAAGCTGAAACTGGCATGATAAGGTAAGAACACAAAGGGAAAAGCCAGGTTTGCCCTTGGATGCCAAGACCAAGATCAGGGTGAGTACACTGAATAAGACAAGCTCAGGACCAAAGGAAACTAAGCTTATCCAGGTTAGAAATGATGCTCAATTATTTACAGAAGCAAATTCAAAGTTCTGTGCAGGAGGCAATTACAATTGAAGTCCTCAAGATTCTCACAAATTAAGTTTAATTAAATAACAGCACTAACCCCAATCAACGAACACACAAAGAAACAAGAGGTTGTGTGACAAAATGTTCAGGACAAAAATCAAAACAAAATAATAACTCTAAACCACAAGATTCCAGATATGGAATAACAGTATGTGAAATGTTTAAGCAAATAACAGATGAGATTAAAGAAAGAGAAAGGAGCAAGAGACTACCAAAGATGACCAAGCACTTTGAAAAAGAACCAAATAGAACGTAAGGAAATGGAAGCATGGTGGTTGAAATTAAATAAATATCCAATAGATTATACTTAGCTGAAGAAAGAAATGGTGAATAGCACAACATTTTAAGAAATTATCCAGAACGTAGCCCAGGGAGACAATATAATTAGAAGCGTAAAACTTTTTAAGAAACATGGAGGACAGGATGAGAAGGCCTACTACTTGTATGATAAAAGTTTTCAGAAGGATAAACTCAAAAGAATGAACGAAAGATAATATTCAAACTGATGACTGAGAATTTTCCAGGTCAAGAACCTGCAAAATAAGAAGTATAGCCTATGCTAACCCAGATAAATAAAATGTAGTTCCCTTGAAAAAATATTGTAGAGAAACTGTAGAACACTGAAGACAACGTCTTAAAAGCAGTCAAAGAGAAAAGATATGACCACCAAGGCAACAATGAGACACAAGTGATTTCTCATCAGCAAAAAAAATGGAAGCCAGAAGAAAGTGAGATGTCTTCAAATGCTGAGAAAATAAAATAGATAACTTCTTTCAATTTGGGGTATTTAGCAAAAGCTCTTTATAGAAAAGGGCAAAGTTAAACTATTTGTGAATAAACAGACAATGAGAATGTTTTCCACAAACCTCCCTCTGTTAAAAGATCTTCTAAAGCAGAGATTGACAAACTCTTTAAGGGGCCAGACAGTAAAAATTTAAGGTTTGCAGACCATAGAATCTCTGTTGCAATTACTCAGCTGTGCTGTAGCAGTGCCAAAGCAGCCAAAGGCAGTATGTAAATAAGTGGGTGTGGCTATTTCCTATAATACTCTATTTACATAAACAGATTGACCCACCAAGGACTGTAGTTTGCTGACCCCTACTCTGAAAGATATATTTAAAGAAAGAGCAATTTTTTTTTCTCCAAAACAAAGGTTTGAGAATCAAGAAGGTATACCCACCATGAAATTAAATGTAAAGAAATAAAGTATACAATAAAACAATGTGTAGCTTGTTTTGTAGTAAAAGGGAGGCAGAGCTTAACTATTGGGCAACAGTAACAACAGTTAATGAAATACAAGGCAAATATTAATCAAAAGAAAGAGGGAAACTATGTTAATAACAGATAAAATAGACTTAAGACGGGAATATTCATGATGATAAAAAGCTTAGTTCACCAGAAAAATACAATTCTAAAATTTGTATGTACATAATAACATGGCACCAAAATAAACATATAAAAATTGATAAATTCTAGAAATAAAGTGATAGATTTAGCATTGTATAGTAAGAAACTTAAACAAAGTTCTCTAACTTAGTAAGTCAAGCAGAAAAATATTATTAAAGACATAGGAGTTATCAGCAATTCAGTTAACAGACTTGATTTGATTAACATATGGAACCCACTCAGCAATTAAAGAATACGCATTCTTTTCAATCACAAATGGAACTTTTGTCAAATTAATCTTATGCTAGAAACCATGAAAGACATCTTGATGAATTTCTCAGTTTCAGCTTCATTCATTGACCACAATAACATGAAGTTAGAGATAAAATTTTCTAAAAGGATGAAATTAAAGCCCCTATTTTGAAAAATTTGAAAACATATTAAATAACTTGTGTGTCAAGGAAGAAATCATAGAAAAAATTTAGACCTGCACAATATCGAAAATATTCCACAGCAGAATTTGTGGGGTATAGTAATAGTGGTGTAAAGAAACTTATATCCTAAGTGCTAATATTAAAAAATCAGACTGAAAATTAAGGTAAGCATCTGACTTTGGAAATTTAACAGTAATTACATAATCCTAGAGAAAAGAGGATGGATATAAAGGGGAAAAAATTGAGAGAATTTTTTAAAGCCAGAATGTGGTTATTTTGAAAAGATAAGTTAATTAGATAAACTTCTGAAAAGATTAATCAAGATAAAATAAATACTATCAAGAATATAACAAAGACTATAATGACAGATACAGAAGACAGGAAACAGAGAAGAGCATACTATAAAAATTTGTAAGCAAGAATTAGAAAGGTTGATGAAATAGCTAAATTCCTAAGGGAAAAATTATATCCTGAAACTGACATTGAAAGAAATAGAGTGTTTGAATGAGCCTATAACTAATTTTTAATTTAGTGACTTATTTTGAATCTCCCAACAAACTAAATATTTGACGCAGAAAGTTTTGCAGTTGAGTTTTACCATATTTTAATGAAATGATTATTCCAAACTAACAATGTATAAAACAATGTATTACGATCAAAGTTTAAAAAGATAAATTGTTCATGTCTAAGTTGAGTTTATCCCTAAAATGAAAGTGTGGTTTAATATTAGAATATTCATAAATACAGTTTACCACATTAAGAGTTTCAATAGGTTGAGAAAAATATTTGATAAAATTCAACCCTTGTTTAGGTTTTAAAACAAGACAACAAACTTGTTGAGCAAACTAGTTGACCATTCTATCCCTCAGTAGAGAACTAGGAACTAAAGGAGAACACTGTTAACCTAATAATGGGAATTACTTCTAGTTAGTACAGTATGATAAGAAAGAAATGAAAAATATAAAAATCGAAAGCAAAGAAACTAACCATTCATTATGGCTATCTATAAATCATACAAAAAAGAAACCTACAGGAAAATTATTGGAAATAAGGGATTTTGTCAATGGAATATTAAAAAGTGTTTATTAGTTAAAAAATACTGGGAATCATAATTTTTTAAAAGGCACCATTTACAAGAGTAATAGAGAAGATACAGAGAATCAATCTAACATAAAATACTATGACCTGAATGGAAAAAATTATAATTTTTTCAAAAGACTTGTAAAAACACCCAAGTTAGTAGCGAGCCATATCACGTTCATAAATAGAGACTCAGTATTGTAAAGATATCAATTCTCTGTAAAGTAATCTACAGAATCAGAGCAATTCTGTTCAAAATCCTAATAGGCCTTTTCAAAAACCTTGAGTACATTCTTTATGAGATATAGATGACAGAGGAAAGGCCCCAAAATAGTGAAGATTTCTTAAAAAAAAAAATAAGATGGTGTTACTGATGCAAACATGGATATCTTGACCAAGTGGACTAAAACAGCCCCAAAACATCAACAAGTGTATGGCCACTTGAAATCCAGAAGAGGTGGAGCCTTTGCAGATCAGTGAGGAAAGGATAAGCTACCGTGTTTCCCCGAAAATAAGACCTAGCAGGACCATCAGCTCTAATGCATCGTTTGGAGCAAAAATGGCTATGGGTCAACAAATTTTCTACATGAAAAAAGTAAATTGGATTCCCACCTCATACCATTCAAAAATATTGATTCCAGATAAAGTAGGTGCTGAAGTATGAACAGTATCATTAAAATTTTAAGAAGAAAATACAGAAGAATGTCTTTGTCTTTGAATTACGGAAGGACATCTTAAGATATGAAATATGAAAAAGATTTTTGATTACTAAAATTTAAGACCTTGTGTTTACTGAAAGAACATAAATAAGTAATATACAATGACAGTTACAATCCAGGATATATTTATAAAGCATAAAATTGACAGAAGATTAATAACTGGAATATTCAAAGAACTACAAATCATTGTGAAAATGACACCCTAATGGTAAAGCAGGTAAATGATATGAATGGCATTTCACAGAATAGGAAACACAAGTTCGAAGAACAATTGGGTACCACTATATACCTGCCTGGTAAGAGCTTAGTGAGTATGCTGTGATCCTACAGTGATGGTTAGGGGCATCCGTTGGCGCCAACACTTTGAAACAGTTTGACGTTACCTAGGAAGAGTGAAGGTGAACCTCTCTTTTTATTCATCAACTTCACTCCTATCCTGGAGGGCAGTGGTTTTCAAACTTTTGACCATACCATTTAAAAACACTGTTGACAATGGGTCCCAACACTCATATATGTGTATTTTTAGAACAGAAAATCTTCAACAAATAATACTTATCCTTACAGCTTGTGTTACTTACTAAAATATTCCGTTCTCTTTCCCTTAAAGAGTGGCTGTCACCAGTTTCTAAACAGATTTAAGAACCAACTGATGGGACTTACCATTAAAACACTGTTACACATAAACACAGGTAGACATGTTCAAAAATATTTGGAACTGTATTGTTCATCCTAGCCAAAAATTGGAAACAGCCCAAATCCCACTGATAGAGTAATAAAACACAATTTAATATTATAAGCCATGAAAATGAGGTACAGTGTGTACATAAAAACCTGGATGAAGCCTTATAAACAGTGTTGAATGAAAAAAGCAAGTCACAAAAGTTTATATAAGGATGATGCAGTTTTCAAAAAATTCAACATTTATGATAATAACCACAGTTTATGGAGGATTACACTCTGCTGGACTGTTCTAAATTTTACACACACACATACACATACTCATTTAAACGTACTGGCGTTGGGTCATTTTGATTTCTCTGAGAGAAAATGTGTTGTATAGTGCTGTACTGTATATTTTAACTAGTGGCAAATTCTTGTTATTACATTAGTTATATAGAAAAAAATTATAGATAGGAAATAATTGTGAGATCATGTATTTTTATTTTCTTCCAGAACACACACACACACACACACACACACACACACACACACATTTATTAACATCTATATATATTTTTGTATGCATATCTGTATTCATATATCTATGTATTTTTATATAGATATTCTGGAATCTACTGTCACCATAAAAAGCACATGAGCTTTGGGAACTCAGATAATTATTGATTATGCCTTTCAAATGAACAGTCATAAATGTGACTGAAGTTTTAAAACCCTCTGTGGTCATTGCTGTAGACTGGCTGTGTCTGCAAAGTTGTTCAAAGAATTTCTTCTGACATTGCATACCCGATAGTAGTTGGTGGCAGTGCAATTCATTTGCCAACTGAATAAATAGGAAACTACGTAAGTGAAGAATAAGATGATTAAAAAAATAAATGTCTTATAGCTAAGTATCTTTATGTATAGCTCACCCTTAACTTTCCTTCCTGGCTTTGAATTTAGAATTAAAGTAACTCAGAGGAAATTGTATCTGGAATAATGTAGTTCTCTAACTATTCAGCTTTTCTGTTTTAGGCTACTTTTACTTCTCAACATTTAGAATAAAAGAAAATCCCAGATTACTGTTTGAACTGGAATATTAGTTTTAGACTAAATACCTATTTCTATGCTGTCTGTTGGTATTTTTCCAGTTAAAATTGTTCTCCTAATAGTTATAATGTCAGAATAAGATATGTTTCGAATGAGATAGGCTTTTAAATGAAAATCAATAGTGCATTTTCCATAAAAACAAAATAGGTTTAAGAACTACTTCAGACCTTATTTTGAAATATAAACATTATTTTTATAGGTCCTGGGAAGTAATTTTGATTTTTTATTGCCCAATAGAATACTAAAAAGGTGTGGCAATTATGGTAGTCTCTTAAATATTCTCATTAAATGCGTCCAGTCATTAAAGTGCAAAATTCACATCAGAAAATTGTGTACTTTAATAACTTTCATAAGTAAACTTCATGATATATGTTTTTATCTGTCACAGGTTCTTCTTATGCACTTCCCTCAAGCAAGAAATACAGTTCTAATTTATGGATTTTTGCTTATCTCTTTCCCCTCCACAATCTACTCTCCCTACACCATCTCTCTCACACTTGGGTGCATGCACGTATGCACACACACACACACACACACACACAGATATACACACTTTTCTTTGAAACTGCTTTTCTTTTATGTAGCTTTTTCCTACCTTCCTAATGTACATTGATTTTCATAGCTGCTGTTGTCTTGTGGCTGACATTTAACATATACTACCATAATATAAAGCAACATGATGGAGAAAACTTGGATTATAGCTGTCTAGCAAACCTTCCCTCTGCCTCTCACTACTTTCATTATAGTGAACAGGTTCTTAACCATTCTGGGACAGAATGGAGAATGCAGAATCCATTTTGCAGATTGCAGGGACTGCACACTAAAGCATCTGCTATTGCAGCTGGTATTTTGTAGCTCAGCAATAATGAAATGTTAATATATGTCGTGAACTGTGAAGAACAGGAGCACTTACCTTGTTCACCTGCCACCATTCTATGGATGTTGGCAGAAAACAGGATTGTGGGGTCAGCGAAAAAGAACAGTTTATTACAGCAATAGTAGTAGCCAGAGGAAAGTTTCGTAGATTCCTAAGCCCAAATTCCCACAAGGCAATGTTAAAAGGACCAGGTTTAATACCTGCATACATAGTGGTTTGTATTACTGGAGAAAAATCATGAACTCAGGGAACGTAGTCTCTTTTAAGAGATAGTAAGACTACCCGTCCTTCTCCCCAGGTTATCATACTGGACAGCAAACAAATGCATTTGCTTCAGAGGGAGAAACCACCTCTATCTTCCAAGACTGTTCATTCTACAAATGTCTTTGAAAAGATAGTTTGACACAAAGGTGCTTGATTAGTACTTGTATCTTGCGGTGCTTAGTCTTGTACTCTCTTGTTTGAAAATCTCCAATTGTTTTCCAGTTCCCTTAAAAGAAAATCCAACTGCCCTATCTTAGCCTAGAGTCCCTAAATCCTAAATGATCATGCCTCAGCAGATCTCCTGGCTTCAGTGTATGCCACTATACTGGCCGCCTTTCTATCTCTAAAACCTACCTACAGCCTTTGCATTTGTTCTTCCCCAGATCATCGCCTAGCTAGCTCCTTGACATTCAAGATTCAGCTTGAATCAAATCAGTGAGTGAGGCCTTACTTTATATATATATATATATATATATATATATATATATATATATATATATATATATATATATATATATATATATAAAGTAGCTCCCCATGCATTCTATCACATTTATCAAACTTTTTATTGTTTATTGTCTGTCTTTGCCTCCTACCCCACCCTATCACATAGAACGTAAACTTGTTTTAGAGCTATATGTATATCAAAGTCATTAAATATTACCATTTAATACTCAGTCTCTTAGTATGTATTTATTGGATGTATGGATAGTTGGATGGATGGATGGATGGATGGATGGATGGATGGATGGATGGATGGATGGATGGATGGATGAATATTGTCTCTACTCTGCGCTTTTTGTACCTTCTTTTTTCTCTTACTCTTTTCCTTTCATAGTTTTGGTTAATAATATTAAACTTTATTATTTGATTTCTAATGAAAAACTTGTACTATCACTAGGGTTAGAAAAATATTACAGTAAAGAAGGAATTAGTGTCTCCCAAAAAATAACATAAGCCACCTACTTGTTAAAGTTTAATTATACACTTTTCTATTTAATAAACTAACAATTAGGTGACCTGTTTGGATGCTGTTTGTTGGCACTTAGAAAATCCATGTTTATCTGCTAATTCCACACTAAGGCCCCATAATAGGCGTTTCTTGATTTATATAAAACTTAGAAAATAAGAACTTAACTGATCACGTATCTGTTGAAATTTTCTTATGTACATGTTGTTACTTGTTTTGATGAACAGTCAGAGGAAATGCCAACTATTTCTTTGGTTATCTTTATGACGCTTCTCTCTATATGAGAAAAACTGTTAAATGGTTGTAGTATAAAGGAGCCATTCCAAAACTTCAGCTCCTTTTTATTATTTATTCAACTCTTTTACTTCTACTCAATAGTTAACTTAGCAGAGGAGGTACGGGAGACTCTAATACATTTGCTAGATATTCTTCTGGAACTATATATAGAAAATCAGTTTTGATTTGTAAATTAAATGGTTTTTATTTTTAGTTTCTGTCTCCTTTCTGTTGATTCCACTAAGATGCAGGTGCTTTAGACATAACAGTTGTATTTATAGACATATGATACATTTAACAAGGGTTCATGTGGTAATCTTTTAAAAGACTGTGTTACTAATATAAGAAGTAACTATTACTTCAAAGATATTTAATCACAGTTCTACAGATTAATAATTGTATATTTTCTTTGTGAAATCAATGTGGTTAAAAATTGATCATTTTTCAAAATCAATTTATTATAGCAAGCAGTAAAGGAAAATGTCAAAAAAAGGGAAGCAGAGGAAAAACAAAAACGTGCCAGAATAGCCAAAGAATTGGCAGAGAAAGAAAGACATGAACGCCAACAAAAGAAAAAACGCTTATTAGAAATGAAGACTGGTGAGTGCTCTCAAATTTGTTATTTATACTATGTTCACTTAACATTTATACTGGTTACTTTATTAGCAGTTTAATGTACTTTGGTGAAAAAAAAGGAAAATGTGATTACTTATTTGTATAATTAATCTGTAGGACAATTCATTTTCCTTATGGGCTTTCTTCCCTTTAGTTTACTAACTAGCAGTGTTTTCATTCTAACGTTGGTCATAGGTGATTTTGCTTCTCTGGTATACTACGTAGTTCCAGTATACTTGCATTTCATTGGCTACTCTTTCAACAACCAATCGCTAACAATTTATGTCAGTTATTAATAATAAGTAAACGACTATAAGAAATTTTGGGAACTCTACAGGCCAAGTAACCTGGTTTCTTCAACAAAATATACTAAGGGAGAAAAAAAGGATGAAGGGGAAACTTAAAAGACATATCAACCAATTGCAATAAATAGAACTGAAGTATATTCCAGTTCAAACAAATGTAGAAAAAAGCAGTCTGAAAATTTTGAATACTTTTTTTTCCTATAGACATGACAGTGGTGTTTTGATTATGTTTTAAAGTATCTTTTAGAGACTCATACTGAAATTTTATAGATGAAAAGATATGATGTCTGGGATTTCAGTCAAAATAATCTAGCGTGACTGGAAAGTAGGTGGGCACTCGTATACATGAAACAAGATTGGCTACAAATAATAATTGCTAAAGTTGGGTGATGGGTACTTGAAGGGAAGGATATGTTTACCATTCTACTTTCTCCACTTTTGTGTATTTTGAAATTTTCTTTAATAAAGTATTCTTGGAAAAAATTATAAAAGCAAAAAAATGCAAAGTTACAGTTTTACAAAGAGATATATGTATATTTTCCAAAGCTAAAAAATACCACAGACTTAGAAGCAAAAGAATTAAGTAAATTGTTGTTATATTTCACCCCCTGAAAATTCTGGCTCTTCCACCTCCAAGCCACTAAGGATTGCAGAAGGCTTTAATTAAAATCCATCAACTTCACCACTAAATTACCATAGTTTACAATTCAGGGCTGCAAATTCACCTAAGGTTTCCCCAGGGGTAGACAGAGATGCCTTCCTGCCTTCCTTACTTTCATTTTTACAGACATATTTTATCTTTAATAAAGCAAACTGAGTACCTTAATGGATCGCACATGTTTCTTCCAGGGGGAAAAAATCATCTAAGCACAATTTCTTTTTATAAGAGTACACTTGAAATTCAGGAAGTGTTCTCAGAAATACCTTAAAGTGTAAACAAAAATGGAGATCAGAAAGGTTTGGTATTGATTTTTAAAATATGCTTCTGAAAGTTATTTTAAAATTATCTGTTATTGTCTAGTTTACCAAACTTTCAGGTATTTGAACATTATTGGTTAAAGAGTCATCTGGAGGAGTTACTTGATAGCAGATTGTCTGTGTTGTTTGTTGTGAGTTTTGCCCGAGGGCCTATCATCACACAACAGAGCCTCTTGGTAATTCTCTGTTGCATCAATCTACAAAGTTAAAACCGGATAGGAAGCACAAATTTTAATGAAACTTCAAATTCAATGTAATCTTAATAATGGTTTTGTTTTGATTAATATTTCTCCTGATGGAAAGCTCCAGTTATAAGTTTATTTTTCCAATTTCAGTATAATACTTTTGTGTTATAGAAAACACCTAAAAAGTAGTACATCTAAAAACCATCACCCATATCCTCCCCTCCTATGCAAAGAATCACCGTTAATATTTTGGCACGTTTTTCTTTCAGTTTTACAATTTTCTGCCTTTTAATAATAGCTGTATGATCCTAATGAATATGCAGTTTAGTGTGTTTCTTTATCTTGCTGAACTTTGTTTCATGTTAACTTGTAATTCTTAATATCTGTGTTATTGCATCTACTGGATATGTCATATCAAGTTTAACTTGCGTTAGTCAGTAATGAAGTCATAGAACAATAGTTTTTTCCATCTATTTAATATGATAAATACATTTCTGCATAAATAGTTGGAAAATGTTTGTAATTATTAGGATACGGAATAGAAAAGGATATGTGATGCATGTTGCAGATTGATTTCCAAAAGTTTTATTCTAATTTCAGCAACTTTTAACATTCGTTTATGAATGTGCTTTGGTTGAGTATTCTCATTCTTTAAGAGTTTTATTAATTTAATAGATTAGAAAGTTATGTTTTGTTATATTAATTTGCATTTATTTGAGTACTACTGAGGCTGAACATTTTTTCAAGTGTTTATAGTCAACTTGTATTTCTTCCTTTGTAAATTGTGTTGTCTTGGTCTTATTTTTACTTATTTACACAAGTTAGTGTAAATGCATCAGCATTTACCCTTTAAATATATTTTATCAATTTGACTTTTTTTATTTTTATATCTTAACATATAAAAGTGTTTTATTTTTGTTATATGTTTTGTTATAATATTTGCTTTTGCTATTTTTGCTGTCATCTTTAAGTTTAGAAAACTTATCCTTTCAACAATTTTATATGCACTTCAATTATTTTTCTAGTTTCAGTTTTTTAGAGTAGTATTCTGTTCCATTTATTACAATTGTTTCTTTTATTTTATTAGTTTCAGATGTACAAAACCACATAGTGATTAGACATTTACACCCGTCACAAAGTGATAACCTGACCAAGTTCACTACTTCTCTAACATCGTACTAGCTATTACAGTACCATTGACTACATTCTCTAAGCTGTACTTTACATCCCAGGAATGAATGAATATATATTATGTTTGACATTCAATATTATTTTATATTAGTTTCAGGTGTACTGTGCAGGTTAGGCAGTTATATAATCTATGAAGTGATTCCTCAGTAAGTCCAGTCCCCCTCTCACATCTTACATTGTCTTTACAACATTACTGATTATATTCCCCATACTCTGTTTCACATCCCTGTGGCTATTTTGTGACGACCAATGTGTACTTCCTAATCCCTTTCTCTCCCATGCCCCAAACCCCCTCCCATCTAGCAGCCATGTTTGTTCTCTGTATGAGTATACTTCTGTTTTGTTTGTTTATTCTGTTCTTTAGATTCCACATATAAGTGAGATCATATGGTATTTGTCTTTCTCAGTCTTACTTATTTCACTTAGCATAATGTTCTCTAGGTTCAACAATTCTTAATCGTTCATATATTTTACATATAGATTTTAATATACTAGGGTCTGTTTCTGAATTTTACCAAAACCATTTTAATAGTTCACCATCAGTTATGGTGAGTAATTGATTTATGTTGGTTTCGGATAGGAAATTTTATGTTGAGGATGTTACTTTTCTGTTGTTAATTATTAAAATTGATTTGAATATTTTTTATTTTAAAAATAAATTTGAGGAAATGTTTCTATTTTATCATTTGTTGATCATAGAACTCATCTTATTTGACCTATTGGATTATTTTATAAAACTTATTATCTCTTCTCAAACATGGTCTGCAAATTATAATAGACAAGTCTCAAATAAATGTAAGGCTCTCACTCAGTAGGAATTCCCAAAGCCTTTAATATTCTCAGGTCCATATGTGCCATACATTTTGACATTTTCCAGGAGAGTGTGCTTCAAAGGATACTCTGGGTAACATTGACTTATATAAATGATGTTCAATACATACTTCAAGATAATATGTCTCTAAAATAAATACTGTATATTATGTGTGAATATTTTAATATACTTAATCAGAAAGTCTCTTGATACAAGATGAGACAACATTTGATACAACAGACAGCTATGATGTAGTAAGCTACTTTTGAAACATTTTTTCTTTTTTAAAAACATTTGGACATTTTCGGAAGTGAACTTTGATTTGTTTTTCTTGGAAACTACGGAATTTTTAAGAATCTAGCGATGTATTCCACATTTCACAGTGCCAAATGTGTAATTTTCTCACCAAAGTGAAAGACCTCTCCTAAAATTCCAATAAATGATGATTATTTTGAATGGTCTTTAGCTTTTCTTCAAACATAGCACAGTTATTGATATAGAAGAACAAATATTCAGTCTTAATGTTAATGTAGCTGCTATTGCCAAGTAAGTCTTATAAGTATCAAATATATTATTACTTATTTGTTGATCGCGTTTTTCATATTTAAAAATAGTACAAATATGCAGTCACTTTTCCTTTCCGTGTTCGATGTAGAATATACTTTATGTCAAATCATGATTTTTATAACATTTGGAGGCTTTGTGAAGTAGAAGTTACAAAGCAGTATGTCTAATTAGCACTTAATTACTGAAAATATTCAAAGTATCAGTTTTTGGCACTTTTAACAGATAACACTGAATTTTATGCACTTCTGATATTTGACAAATATTATCTTCAATAAAGACATTGTATTGTTACGAAAAATGTAAGAGCTATTTTTTCCACTATTATTTTATTGGTATAGAAAAGAAATGTAATACCTAAGCCACTTTTGTTTCTTTTATTCATCAACAAATAGTTTTGTTCTGTATCCTGGGATTACAGTGTAAAATAAGGATAAAAGAAGGTCCCTGCTGCAATGAAGTTTAAAATTCTAATGAATGAATCAGATAACCACATATATAAAATAAGTACCGATTATAAAAAGTTATATGAAGTAAAATGAGACAGGATAATGAGATGGAGATGGCGACTTGCTGGGGTGGGGAGTGGCATTGACAAAAGCTGGTCTTAGAGAACTAAGGAGAATATTAACTTATACCAAACTTACTATTAATAATTTAAAATATTGATTATATAAAACTCCTTAGAAATCGAAAGGAAGACCAGTCTCATGTTTATAAGCTATACTGTTTGTGCTAATATAGTGTATTTTTTTGACATCTTACTATGAGGATCAGCTAAAACTTTATATTATTTTTCTTTGTAGATAGTATATCATGACACAGAACATAGTACAGTTGACCCTTGAATAACGTGGGGGTTAGGGCTCCGACCCCCATGCAGTCGAAAATCTGCGTGTAACTTTCGAGTCTCCAAAAACAGTTATCCCTCAGCATCTGCAAGGGATTGGTTCCAGGACCCCCGCAGATACCAAAATCCACGATGATCAAGTCCTCTGTATAAAATGGTGTAGAACAGTGCACGCAGTGGGCCGTCTGCTTCCGTGGACTCCCGGCCGCCATCAGAAACAGCACCGGTATTTAATGGGGAGAAAAAAAAATTCCTCGTATAAGGGGAACCACACAGTTAAAACCTCTGTTGTTCAAGGATCAATTGTACTGCTCTAATCTTTTTAGAAGTTGTCAACTTGGCTTTCCTATTCTTAAAAAGAAAAATGTAGAAGGGCGAATTATTGAATCTACATTAGCGTTTTATCAGCTCTCTGGACCAGGAACATTTTGTTTTATTTTTATATGTAGGACACACACCCCTGAATGAGAAACATCTTCACATAATCCCGCCATAACCCCACAGGGAACTTGCTTCCATATATTTTTGTGACTTTAGTGTTTTCACCATGCAAATGAGAACTGCATTTTTCCCCACATGTTCAAATTCTTCTGTCACCACCTGAAGTAGTAAACTAAGTCCCTGCTCCTTCTTATCTACCATCAATTATTTCTTGCCCTTGGCAAGAAAGCAGGCAAGTATTTTTAAGTCTACTATTTATTATCACTATTATCTCAGAATTTGATTTTTGTTAATAGTGAAAATAAAGAGAATTGTGGGCTTAATGTCCCTAAGAAAAAAAAAGAAGCACTAAAAATCCTTTGGAGCAACAAAACTGAAAAAAACACAGTATCTCATATTAACATGTTATAGCATTAAAGGGACATTTTTCTCATTTTTGTTTTCTTTAAAAATGATGAGCCTGGAGGTCTTTTAAATATTCACATATACAGTTTTGGGTATTTATGTTAAAATTGTTATTACATTAAACAAAGAAGCAAGTTAACTACATTCACATGATGTCTGTGTTTAATCGGTATGTGATTTTTGAATACATGTTCTGAGGTTGATATTTAAGTTTAAATTATTTTAATTTAGAAGATAAACAAAGTATTAAAAATATGATGTAGAAACTAGTAAGTATGGACACTAGTATTTATTTATTTAAAGTGTATAAAAAAAATTAAGTGTATAGCTATCCTTATGTGTAATCATTTCTAGTAAGACAAATAGTAATAGCGATTTTATGCGATTATGTACAAGTTTTTCGAAACTGTGTTTCTGTTTCTTAATCATGGAAACGAATAGGGCGTTTGATAATAGAATTCAAATATTATGCTTTAAGATTTCCTGAGTATGTAAGTTGATTCGCATAATTTTTAAATAGCACATCAAAATGGCCTTGAAATGGACCCAGTGTTGTATAATTATGTTTTGAGGGGGAAGTGAATGAGAGCTTATTTAATGGAGCAATAAAAACTATATGAGCAGCTCCTATATTTTAGTCTTTAGGTTACAATTTGTTTATTATTTATTAGATTTAAATGTCTCATTTGGTGCAACTTCAGTCTATTAAATAAAGAGATAATTAGCTTTTAGAAATCTGTTGTTTACCCACATGGCCAAAACTGCTCCTTTGTTTTCCACTCTGCAATTGAGAATAACTAAGCAATTAGGCCTCCATTTTAGAGGAAATGCATATTACATAAATACTACTTGGGAATGTCTGCCAGTTTCAACAGATAACGCAATTAATGTGTATACTTGCTATCATAGAGGCTTTGACAATTATCCTGTCCTCTATAGATAACATAAAACTTAGATTATTTTCCATAATTGCATATATTCTAGTTTTATGCAGTAGTGCTTTCAGTTTTCCAGCAGTATTGGCAATTGATGCATGTAAACAGGCCATTGGTTTTAATCATTTCTCTATTTAGAAGAATGTAACAAAATAAATTGCATTGGCTTTGATATGTTTTTCTTTTCTCTCCCGCCCCCTTCCATTTTCGGAATAGTAATACTATTACTACTAATAATAGCAACAGCACTCATACTACTAGTACTGATACTATTACTACCACCATTCGTTGATCACATATTATTTCCCAGACTCCGTATATGTTCATTATTGTGTATAATGCTTACAACAAACTTGTGAGACTATTTTCATCAAAGAGTTGTTTCATTTTTTTGTGCATGGTCACACATTTAGCAGACAGTGAAACCAGCACTCAGGTTTTCTGACCAGAGGTCGTATTTTTAACTATTGTGTTGTTCCTTTATTCCTGATGATTTAACCATAGTGCAGGGAAAGACAACTTTTAGTAATTGGTAACTGGCACCAGACTATACCTATGTATGAAGGTTGAGAATCATCTTCCCTGGAAACCTTCGAGAGAGACAACTATTTCTTTGGTACCGTAGCCAGTGGTTTTAAACTAGCTTCTTCCCGGGTGTTGGGAGATTTGGGGAGGATTACCACATTGGGAATGCTTCCCTACTCTGGCTCACGTTCCACTTTGATTCTCTTGTTTATCCAAAGATTTCTTTATCCTAGAAAAGTGCCCAGAACTTCATCTCAGTGCCCTTCCCCTCTTAAAGGAGGACGTTTTCAATGGTCCAAATACTTCTGACCTCAACAGAGCTCAACAGTTATGAAGGGGGTGGAAAGTGTTTTCATTGTTTGACCCAAGTAACAGTGTTTTCATTGTTTGATCCAAGTTACAAGTTAAGGAACCAGGGAATTTACAGTATAGTAGTTTTCGGAAGGGACGAAAACACGTTATGTGCTTTACTGGAGAGCACGTGCCCTCAGACACACCACCACCATCTCTACGATCTAACCAACTATTTTCATTGTGATAGTAGTAAGAGACTGAGTCTCCATGAATAGTACAAGTGGTGCCTGGTGAGAAATTTTTCCAAGAGTCTCGCTAATAGTTGTTCAGGTTTTTACTTGCATTCAGGAATCTCTTTCACTGGAATAACACAGCTTCAATTGCGAAAACTCATTCAGAGTCTAGTCTTTGTGTGACCTAGTGCATGTCTTCTCTGTGTAGCTGTGCAAGGCTCACACACCATCACAGTGTCCTTCCAAAACCCCCAGAAAAGGGAAATTAGGAGAGGAGGCTGTCAGACTTCTCCAGCACAACACATCTTGAACCATGATTATTTTTTCTTTTTTTTTTCGTTTTGTTGAGTTATGTGTCTCACTCTTTGTTAAACATGTTTATGGTTTAACATCTTCATACTTAACTGGTTTATTGTTCATCCCATGTTTAAAAGCCATTTTCAAAATTGGTTTTCATTGCCACTCTTATGCGTATTATATATTAACTATATGACGAGTAGATTATAGACTCGAACTTTTGTTTAAACTTGTGGCATGAAAGATTAAATACAAATTATCATAAACCTTATTTGGGGCAAAATAATTCAAATATTTATCGTGTAGCATGGATTACTTCTAAGAATTTTACCAAAGAAATCTTTATATTGACATCATGTATTCATTAGTTTTCTGTTACCAAGCACACATTCACCCTGCTTGCATTCTAGGTCAGAAATGATACCATTCAATTCTTCTGATGTTATTACAATGCGGAGAATGGTGTAGCTTTGATAACATCAGCTACATTTATTGTATTATAATTGAGAACTCAATCACAGTGGCATCTTCTTTGTGTATAACATTGAGTACTCCTCGGGAAATTGGTCCCCCTAATGGGTAGTTATTTACATAGTGTACATTTTCCAAAGCAGTGCCAGTTGTCACCATGATTGTGTCCATGCCAGATTGCCGATTCTGAGTGGAATTACTTGTATTTGATGGGAAGTTATTCTTTTCCATTTCAAAGAGAGACAATGAACATTCTCTTATTTTCAGACATAACAATAAATCCAGCTTTTAAAGAAACTTATCCCATTTCTATTATCTAATACATACTCTTTAAACATGATATAAATTTCGGTTTTTAGTATTTATCCTAAAAAACAGAAGCCTCCAATTGTTTTACAACCATAGAAATATACACTTTTGAACCTCTTTGGTTCCCTCATAGTATACAACACTTTCAAAAAAGAAAAAAATATACATGTTACAGTTGAAGAAGAGGTGAAATTTGAACCATCTCTAAAACCTCAACTTATTGGTGCCAGTCAAAAAACTATAACAACCAAGCAGACAAAATTGCAACAAAAACAGGATTGCTTAGTGCCCTAGGGCAGCAAAATCCACTATACGTCTAAACCCCTTTTGCAATTCAAAAATGCAAAATGCTCTGAAAACCAAAACTTTTTGAGTAACTTTAGTACCCATAAGCATTTGATGCCAAACCTGACCTGAACTGATAGGAGGTCCCATCAAATGTGGATACGCATGCTGTGGAAATAATGAGATTAATTAGAGGATGCTGTCCCACGTTGCTCTGGATGTGTTATGTTATGATTTTACAACATATGTACCTTTTTGAATTTGAAAAACTCTGATTCTGAAATATGTGGCTGCAGGGGCTATGCATAAGACTATGAACTTGCACTCCTCCGTGACTGCTCTCTGTTGGACTAGTTACACCATCCATTCTCTGCTTCAGGCACATTCATTCCTACTTTTCTGCATTGATTTCTGGTGTTCTCTTTGCCATAAATACCTTTCCTCTAATTCTTAACTGAATCTCACAAAATACTATTTAGTTCAATGTGTGCATTCTTCAAGGTGTCCTTTGAATATTTGTCCGAATAATGGAGAATCCATTCTTTTATAAGCCATTATACTCTTGCCATATAACTTACGTATGCAATACTTAATGAACAGTCATTTCAGTGGTTTTAGTCTTACACTTCTAAATTATTGTATGGTTTCAAGAACACAGCCTTATGCCTTCTTTATCTCGTAGGACCTAGTGTACTGTGCACACGTAGCAATACCACAGACACTCAAGATTTTGTCAATTGATAAAAATTTATCTGGTCAAAAGACATATCTTCCAGTATGTGTTTAGTTTAGTGCACTGATATTTATGTGGAAAGTACAGATATAGATCACACTACAGCGCTCAAGCCAAATTAGCCCACACCTGTTTTTGTAAATAAAGTTTTATTAGAAAACAGCAACACCCCTTCCTTTACATACATTGTCTGTGGCTGCCTTGGTGCTACAAGTGCAAAGCTGAGTAATTAGAACACTGTCTACATACCCTCACAAAGCCTAAAATATTTGCTGTCTGGTTCTTTACAGAATTTATCAAGCCCTGATGTACATCAATACTCTATAGAGACTATTCTTTGATTTTTATAACACAGAATAAAAAAAAAAAAGAAACTGTTATTTTTTTTTCTTCCTGTAGCTAATGCATGCATTTGCAAAATGGCTGATCTGTGTTGGAAAATGAGGATCTAGTAGTTAAATGAATAAAAATATTGATAAAATAATGGTAATTGTTAGGGAAAACTTAATCTTTCAGCACATTTCTAACATCAAAGAATTATCTGATTTTTAGATGCTGTTAATCTGAGAAGAAAAGTTGTGCTTGTGAACTTTTTAAATGCTAGCAAGCGCCTGGGCTGCCGATTGTTCCAGTAACCAGTCAGGAACCAGCCATTGTGCACTTATCCTGTTATCCCAGCCTATAGTTCCCAGTGTTGCTCTACTATTGTTTGTATATCTTTTGAGATGAAAATATCAGTGTGTCAAAAGGTCATGGGGGAGCCAGGTTTTTATTTTTTTTATTAATAGGCTGTCCCTTTTCTCTTCCTATTTTTGGTCATTTTGACATTAAATCCTTAAAGTTGAAGGAAATCTATTCAGTGGTGCTGAATCTGGTCATGAAGGTTGCTCAAAGTCTAAAGTGATTATCTTGCCAAGTGAAAAGGGAACTCAGTAGCATTTGACTTTTGATGATGACTAAATACACCCGAGGGAAGATCGGGAAAATTAAGCAGAGAAATTGAGTATTTATGGGTTACTTGAAAATGGCATAAGCAGGCATTCGTGTTCCGATGAAATTAGACATTATTTTGTAATAAGATTTTAAAATATTGTTTCCTGGATGGTTTCCTTCCACAGTATGCAATGTTCTTCAGGAAAATGAGAAGCAGAATAATATTAACAGAGTTACAGTGAGGGCAGCCTTCACACCGGCTCCGATGCCCCAAGGCAGGAAGAATGTGGCAGACTAGTGTAATAACAGAAAACAGATGACTGTTTTTGGAGTGAGTGGTTCTTGGGAGACCTTTACCTGGCTGACGTGAACTGTCACAATAAAACTTCCACCGATGATTATCATTAATGGGTAGAAGTGACAGTAATTTTAGTTCAGTATAATCCTTTCAGTGTTGATTTTTAACCCATCGTGCTATTCGGGCAAGAACTCTTGCAAAGTAGAAACATGTTTGTCAAATTAGTGTTGCATCAGAGGCTGCATCACTGACTCTGAAGAGTGTTGTATGAAGGATTACTGCGTTAGGAGTCCGGATAAGTTCCCCTCAAAGTCATTCCACCTCTGATTCTCTGACTTGCCGTTAGTCCGAAAGATTTTCAACGTTGTGACAGTTCCTCTTTCTAACCTAACTGCAAAGTAGCCTTCAAATGTCATGAAGTCAAGGAAACCGTTGGCTTAGTGAACAAAAGGGACTATCTTAATTCAAAAACCAAGAAAGGCAGTCTTTCTATTGTGCTTCAGATATCTTTTGGAAGTTTTGATTCTATTGGTGTTGAATTCTAATTATGATCTCGTTTCCAGTAGATATTCTTGATGCTAATTAGATTGTATTTTCTGTTGGATACACATATGAATAAAAGTGTTGTTTTTTTTTAATACTTGTTGGGGAACAAGGATGTTTTTCTCTTTAAAAAGCAAAGTGCTTTTTGATGGTACTCACTATTTCTCAAATGCATGGGATAGTTTTGTTGGAGAAATAATAAATTAGTAAGTAAATAAACCTAAATACTTTAATTGATTTTCCTACCATTTTGCTGTTACTCTGGTAATTATCCTCTGATTGTGGCTTTTGTAGATAGACTGTAGCTTTGGAGACCGTATCCTTGGGATGGTAAAGACCTTGTACAAAACATGGGGTCTGGGTTACACTGTGTTCTAATGGACTCTTCCATTTCAACACGTGCAGGTGTGTGGCACTGCAGTCTGAGGAAATGCTGTTTCCTAAATCATGTATTTGTTGAGATTGAACATAAAA
The DNA here is from genome assembly GCF_057876585.1 of Rhinolophus sinicus. Taxonomy (NCBI): domain Eukaryota; kingdom Metazoa; phylum Chordata; class Mammalia; order Chiroptera; family Rhinolophidae; genus Rhinolophus; species Rhinolophus sinicus. Next base: position 178,614,819 of record NC_142516.1, read on the forward strand.
TGTCTGAATGTTATATCTGGAGGCACATCGGGGAGTTGAAGGAGTGTTTCTCCTCTCCCTGGAAAATTAGAAGAGCCCAAATGATATTGAGCGTTGTTCAGAACTGCTGTACTTGTGTGGCGGGGAAAGCTTGAGAAGGAGTGTTGTTTTCCGAATCTTTCGTCTCCCCCATGAGAGAATTCTTGTTCTGCATTTGGCACCATCCCATTCTAACGCATTTTAGTTTGGTAAAATCAATATAACATACTAACTCAGTCACCATTCATCAACTCTAAAAAGGGAAAGGTGAGAAGAAAAGGGAGAAATACTTACAATAGTATTTAGCATTGGTAGAATCTGAGGAACTCTTAGAGATATAAAAATTTCCGTCTTAGTATTACAAGTTAGCTAAGGGAGGCTTCTGTGTGTGAGCATGCTTTAACCTGCTCCAATTTGAGGTCGGTTAATTTTGAAAACAGATATCAAAAGTTTTAAGGATTTAATGTATTCCTCTGTGTCAGCGTCCTCTTTGGCATAAAGGTTTGTCAATTAGTTGATATTTGTCTTTTATAAAGTACAAAAAAAAAAGAGGAAAATAACATGAAACATTTACTATAGTTATTTTAAATTACATTTTAATCAATGTTCTGATTTGGCTATAAAAATTGCTTTATACATGAAAATCAAACATACCATTATTTCCCAATTAATAAAGCTTACAAAAGTAGTTATTTTATATAAAATTAGCCATGTTTAAAAAGTAAACCTTTTTTGAGCTGCTCTTTCTAATATATCATCTTTCCATAGCAGGTGTTCAATAAGCATTGAAAATATTTATGGAATTCATGTCTGTGGGACAGAAATTCCTCTATTTGTACATATTCTATTTGAGTAGATCACTTAAAGGTAAATTGGCCCAATCCTAGGACAAGATATGGTATCTGTCAAGTTTGTTTTATGTGCTTTTACGGTATTGGTAACAAATAGGTATTTCATAGTCATGACAACAAACTCAGGTGTGCAAAGATGTAACTATTTCTATACTATAAATGCAATTTAATTTCTGACTCTGAGCCACCAACCTGCATAACAGTAAACAACTTTGCCAATTCCCTCCATCCTTCTCTCTCCCTCTGTATCGTAGCTCAGTAATTCCAGTGTAGACTTCAGTTATTCATATTTCAAATCCCCTTCCATGCTCTCTCCTTATTTTCCTTCTTCCTAAAATGGACCCCACGTTTAAAAACTGTCTTGGAGGACACTCCTAAGGATGTGCCCTCTTCTTGGTTCAGTTCTGTCTGGGCCCGAAACAGCCTCCCAACTTTGACATACTTCCTCCTGGCTGCTGTTGTAAAGGGGATGTCTGTTTTGCTCTTGAATGGTAACCTGGGAGATCTTAGGATTTCTCTTAGATACCACCTCTGCTACCTGACAGTGGTGCTTCTCAAAAAGGTACCCGTGTTCTGCAGGTGAACTTGCACTTTCTCTCTAAGTCCTTTTTCTCCCCAGCCAGTGTCCGTGGGGAGTTACTGTACTCCTCCCACAGCACTCAGCTGCTCTCGCGGCTTCTGTAGCCATCTTCTGCCTGGACTTGTTCCCTGGCTACCTCTCAGGGGCATGGGACACATCTGCCACTCTCCCCACTCCGGGACAAAGTAGAGCAGTTTCACACAGGTTTGCAAATAATAGGGTGAGGCAAGGTAAACAGTCTTATGAAAGAAGGATGAGGAAGAGAGAGAGTCCAGCACGCGTCCCTATGGCGCTGGGGAGCGTAGTGTCCTGCGTCCGGCCGGGCTGGTGAGACATCAGGAGGCAAGGCTTCAAGACTTGCACAGATGCAGCTGTCAGCTCATCGGTTGCAGCTTGAGCGATGAGTCATCAGATAGCTCTGATTTTTTGCTCTAGACTGGGTGCAGTGCACCCACATACAGTCCCATAAAGCTGTCTGTCACACTGCACCCTGTGTCTGGAGCTATCTGGTTAGGACATTCACTGGGTACGCCCTTCACGGGATGCTCTGGCATGACTGTCACTTTGTGACTGACACAGCTATCGGAATTATTAGAGTCCATTTTGTGTTCATAATTAATGCTCTATACAGATGAACAAATTAAGACACAGAGGCATGCAATTCATATTTGGACAAGCAACAAATAACGTTGCAGGCCTGGAGTGGTCTTTGGGTAGAGGTGTGGGAAGAGATGAGGCTAGATTGGAAGCCAGCAGAGTGCCATGCTTTCAGTTTTCGCTTCATGCTGTAGGCACTGCCAAGGGCATTCGGCAGAGCAGTCGTTGGGTCTTCTTTGAGAGAGATTGGTCTGATAGCAAAAATGGAGATGGGTTAGAGGGTGTGCAGGGAGTAGAAAGAGTGAGACCAGTTAGGAGATTGTTGCAACTTTACAGAATATAAATGCCAAAGAGTTAAACAAGGATGAACTGAGAAGAAGACAGGATAGATTTGAAAGGCAGTTTTGAGGTGGTCCCGTAGCCAGTTGAGTATGGGGCGAATGGGAGAAACTTTCAGGATGAGTGGTTGATGCCTATAGTAGCTTTAGCACATGTTGGTTTTGCATCTCCAATTTAAAGCCTTTTCATCTGGGGGGGATAATTATACCTGAAAGGGCCTGGCATACCATGTTTCCCAAAAAATCAGATCTACCCCCAAAATAAACCCCAGTTAAGATCGTCAGCTAGACGGACGCATTTAGTACGTTATGACGATGTTCCAGAAGAAGATGACATGACTGTATTTGAATAAATGTAGATGTTGTACATGAAAAAATAAGACATTCCCTGAAAATATGCTCTAATATGTCTTTTGGAGCAAAAATTAACATGAGACCCCGTCCTATTTTTGGGGAAACAAAGTAGGTTGTAAAACAACAATTGCACATAAATGTTATATTTTTTTTCTTACAGGAAATAAACTCCGTTGTTAACAAAGACATTTTAGGCATTCTTGTAACTGGACTAACCAAGAATGTTTGAAATTAAATCATGTTAGCTCATGGGGGTAAGGTGGTGTTGGCCCTTTCCTGGCGAGTCTGAGGCTTGGGATATGGGTGAGGTAAGACAGAGAGCATGTCCTATTATCCCCTGGAAGACAAACAGGTCAGCTCTCCTCCTTCCATAGAGCTGGAATCAGCCCTGTATTCAGTTCCAAGGCTCTTGAATTCTCAGTATTGAAATTTGCTTTCATGTTTGTTTACCTGGCATATGTGATGTTGTTTTAGTCCGTATTTTATTTTTTTTAAAGCATTAATCATGCCTTATCTACCATTCCAAAAGATATTCCCAAGGCTCCTGTGTGATTTTAAATTTCTGGCAAAAAAAAAAAAAATTATAAAAATTTTAATTGGAATACCTCTTTCCAATAGAATTATTATAGTAATAGAATATAGAAATAGAATTATTATAGTAATGGTGAAAAAAAAGTTTCTAAAATGTTTTCTTCATTTGACAAATGTTAATTGTTTACATATTATTTCATGGTACTATTCTAGTCCTGGGGATACAGCAGGAAACAAATCAAGCAACCATCCCTGCCCTTGTGGGCTTATATCCTGGTGGAGAAGACAGACAATATTGAAGATAAATACATAGTGTTAGAGTTCAGTAAGTTCTAAGGTGAATAAAATAAAGCAAGGATGGGGGGATAGGAAATGTGAAAGGGGTAACATTTTAGATAAGGTAGTTTTTTCCATTTGCCCAAATTCTCGATGTTGTGGACAGTGTTGTTATTCTTTTGGAATACAAACAGTATCATGTAGTGTCAGGTGCTCCAGCCTCAGGGTTGGGGTGACCAGGATTCCAGCCCCAGCTCCACCAATAGCTAAGTGGTGGTGAGCAGACCAGTTAGCTTCCTAGACAATAAGTCTTCTCATCCATAGAATAAGGTTTCTTCTGACTCTGAAAATCCCATCTGTATGCTGTAAGTTAAATTTGAAGTGAAAAACATGCTGTGTTAGAGCCCGAGCAATCAAACTTTGTTTCGGTCCTCATTTACTCATTCTATAACACTGCCCTGTGTTAAAGTACAAACTCTACGATAAGACACTTTTTATTTGGAAGTAAATATGAGTCTCCACTTCTAGTATATTTTTTGTTTGTTTGTTTTGTTTTCCATTTGGTTATAGAGCCAATTTGTTTGAAAGTTAACCTGTTTAGAATGTTTTCCCCACATTTTTGATCAGTAAAAGAGAGACATGGGTTTATAAAAAGTTTGATATGGGGGACTTAGGGAAATACATATGTGTACAGGTATGTATGTATGTATGTATGTATAGGAACAAACCTGTTCGTTAACAAATTGTCTCTTATGTCCATTACCAGTTTTCTTAATTTTTTGAATGGAATATGTTCAGTACATATGTAGAACAGAAAAATGTCATATATTACAGAATAAGTTGAACTTGTTACAGATTGACAACTTCTCATTTTCCCTGACAAATACTCAATCAGCACTTCAGTCTATTAAGAGTAGTGCTCATTAACATGCGTAAACTAGCAGTCTGATCTAGTTATAATGCATCTTCAATGTACGGCAGAATGTAGCTCCTTAGCCTTATAATAAAAAGCAGAGAGGCCTCCAGTGATCAGCAAGGTTCTGAGATCAATTTAACCTGGATAAAACCTTTATCCATAACAACTGTCATTAGAAATGTCTAGCATTTTACTAATTAGCTCACCATTTACAGCCCATAAGCTTCTCACAGATGGTAAATGTTTATAAACACCCACAGATGTGTGCACAGCTGATTCTCAGTTATCCGCAAAAATAGGGGACATAGATAATTTAGATTCACTCATAATATGAACCCCTCATTTGAGCTAGTTTCAGTCTCCTTTCTTTTTGGACTTTTTACCACAGCTGTTAATGAAGTAGCAAATTAGTCTAATTTTGACTTCTCCTCTTATTGATGCACATACCCCCTGGTGAAAGCATAATATGTGCAAATGTGGTCACAAGATGGCTGGCAAGAGGGTGAAAATGTTCAAATATATTGAACAAGAGATAATTGCTCATATCCGTTTGTAGTTGTGTGTCTAATAACAAGTTTCAAGTTGTGAAACCACAGCAAGCCACCCACTTCCACAAAGTTGTACCTAAACTCCCTGGGCCAGTTGAGAATACCTCCTTAAATATGAGAGAAAAGAAAAGACACCATTTCCCATGGCAGTCTGGTGTCGTGTTAACAATCATTTCTTTCCTAATAGTTCTTTCCGTAATTTAGTGTCAATTTTGTATTGTAACGTCAGCCTATCTGTTGTCTCATACTGAATGAGATGGAGAGATGTAAATGCAATAACCGGAGTGTCGTGAAGTTACTTCTTTGCCTTATTTCCATTGGTCTAAAGAGATGTGGGTCTTGCTCTTCTGTTGTAGGTTCTTAATCTAAAACTTTCATTCATTCTCCTTCGTGCACTGGGCTGTATTTCACTTGTCCAGTCAAGTTTAAAGGCAATATTGATAGAGTGCACCCAGAGCCACAAGCCATTTGGAGATAACAGGTCCACAGACCATTTATAGAGTGAACTTTGAAGGGCAACCATTTTGGTTCCCGGTAACCTGCAGGAAGTCCACTATGTATTCAGGCTCAGGCAGTCACAAGTTAATTAGGTTGGTGCAAAAGTCATTGCGGTTTAAAAGGTTAAAAATAATTGCAAAAACTGCAATGACTTTTGTACCAACCTAATAATACAAGTTGTTTTCCAGCGTTTCCTTACTCGAGGAACATTTCTTTATTTCTGCTTATTGGAAAGGAAAATTAATCATTCTGTAACAGCATGTTACAAATATTCCAAGGTATTTAAAGAAGAAATTCTATAATAGATTAGATGGAAGTCAAGGATTTGAATGGTAGAAGACTGTGGCACTGAAAAAAGAAATCTGGCACCACTGGAGCTATCCAATAGATCTGTAACATTTCAGAGAAACGATACATTTGTTTTTATTGTTTTTCATTGGCGAGAATTTTTAAGTACTAACAGGTTCTATAAGAATACCACTGTATATTTCCCCAGTAAGAAAAGTGGCTGGGAACTCAGTGCTTTGAGATACAGAGATCCTTTTATGGATACTTGCCTTTAATAGTTGGCTTCTGACTTAAACAGGTGGTGCTATATTCACTGAGATAAGGAACATAAGAGGAGGTAGACATTTGGGGAAAATTATGGCGAACTCAATTTAGTAGATGTTACATGTGAGTTATCTCTATACGTAGTTACCGTGTCTAGTGAGTGATTGGGCTAGGATGACCAACTCAGCCGAGTTCGCCTGCAACTTTCCCAGTTTTAGCACTGAGAGTCCTGTGTTCCAGGAAACCACTTAGCCTTTGGCAGATGGGGATTGTTGGTCACTGTCCTCAAAGCTGAGGAGCAGAGCTTATGCTAGTGATAAAAGACTTGGAGTTCTCGGTATACAAAACTATGGGAATTAATGAATCACTGGTAGAGAATGTGAGGAATGGTTTAGAGCTTCACCGTGGAGGTAGTGGGGGAACTAGGAAATTCTTGTATCCTGAAGCCCAGGGAAGAGACCATTTCAGAGAAAAAAGGGTAGAATGCTGCCAAGAGATCATATAATTAACATACTGACAATTGTCCCATTGACTTCAGCTCAAAGGAGAGGGTAGAGGGTTGATAAATGAGTATGGGAAGTGAGACAGATGAGAGGAAAGAGTCCTGATTAGAGGGAACTGGGGGGCAGGGTCAAAGTAGGACAAAGTACATGTTTGAATTAATTTACTGTATTTTGCTGTGTGTAATGTGCACTTTTTTTGCCCAGTTTTGTGAGGGAAACAAGGATGCACATTATACATGGGTAGTACTAATTCCATATCTATATAAATACTTTTAATTCTTTTATTTATGCTGATGAGTTAAAAGTGTATATCTAGAAATCAATAACAATATCCACATGCAAAATAATACCCTGGAATACGATAATTGGTTTTGTTGAACTTAACGACAAACTTGCAACCACAAAGAGTTCTTGGCCTTCTATTTTACGTAAATATTGTAAATTTGTTCCCGGTACATAAAATTTCTTGTACCTTATATCTGTTCTTGTCTTTTGTAATTATTTGTTACATAAAATTTCTTGTACCATAATGTGTTAAAAAAAACAAATGCTAAAATTCCTTTATAATACAAAAAACAAGGCCCTAAATGTAAACAAATAAAAATTTGAATTAAAAAAAAAGATTTTTTTCCCCCTGAAAGTTTGGGCCAAAAGTGTGGGTGAGCATTATACATGGGAACACATTATATACGGCAAAATACGGTAACTATGGAATGGGAGGAATGAGAAAAGAAGAGGTGTTGGGGGAAAATGACACTCAGTAGAACAGGGTCCTGAGGGCAGCAGGACAGAGTGCAGAGGCTAAGATACCAAAAAGGTGGAGGAAATCATCTTGGAAAGCAACACGCTCTGTTGTTGTGATGGGTGGGAAGGAAGAAAGGCTGATTTTCGATTTGATGGTAGTAAGTGAAGAGTGTTTTCATCAAGTGATCTCTATTTTCTAGCTGAAATAAGGAAGGCCACTGCTGAGGAAGGACAGTGGTTGGTGGAGAGGCCAGAGGGAAATGTGGAAGCACTGAAACAGCCCCTATGCCAGGTGGGGTAGGCACAAGAACCTCCTGGTGAAACACAGGAGTGTCGGGTAGTATTAAGAACCCAGTCGATGTTGCCCACGGTGATTATGTACTGGCCCTGATCCTGCAGAGCTATTTTTTTCAGTAGTGCCAACAAGATGGAATTTGGGGTTCACTTAAGGTTCACCTGGACTCTGAGAAAGAACACCAATGAAAGAGGGAAGTGAGATACTGGCTAGTGAGCCATGGTCAACGTGGTAAAACACAGAGTGTAAGCTAAATGGGCAAGAAAATGGGGCCAAGACATTGGAGATTTCCATGGACAGTGACAGGACTGAGGAGAGCGGGAGGGAGGGGAGAGGGAGGAGGGGAGAGAGGGTGAGGCAAGGCACGAATGAGGAGGACCAGAGTCAGAGAATGGCTTGTAGGAATTTAAGTTATTAGAAGTAAAATAAAACAGTGTGGGTGGTGGCAAGTTCAGATTATGGACATGAGAGATCAAAAGCAGAGAAAGCGTGGTCTCTGGAGATGAGCGGGTCGAAGAATTCAGGACTTGCTGTTGGATTAGTTTTTACATGGGATTGAATTCACCCAGGACTTGGCTCGAAGAGGAAGACTGAATCAGATGACAAAGTCTGTTTTGAATGAGAGGGGAGATTAGTGCATGATTAGATGACATTGACGTAGAGGAATGACAGTGGTATAACAGAATGAATGATGTGAGTCTCAACAGAGAGTGCTCTTTACATGAGGGGGAGGAAGTGGTGGTCTGATGTAGCCGGAAAGATCAGGGAGGAGGCAGACACTCCCCTCTCTTTCACTGACACCCCGCAGATTTCAGGCACATCATGGACGAGAGCGGAGAAGCGTCTCCTAGAGGGGCAGTGGACATCCTCTCTCTAGTTTCCAGGCAGAGCCCATTTCCAACTAAGATAGAAAGGTGAAAGGAATGTTCACTGAAGACAGTGAGCTAGTAGAGTTGTTTTGCTAAGAAATCCAGGAGGAAATAAAGATCAGGAAGGACTTAGCTCTTGGGCTCTGGTATCCAAGAATGATAGTGAAAGTTGTTTGGCTAATCCCAAAGTTTTAACCCAAGCAGGCAGACCTCAGAGACATTGCAGATTCAGTTCTAGACCACCTCAGTAGAGTGACTATCACAATAAAGCAACTCACATGAATTTTTGGTTTCCCAGTGTTATAAAAGTTACGTTGGCACTATACTGTAATCTAGCAAATGTGCAATAGCATTAAAAGAAAAAACAATGTACCTATCTTAATTTTAAAAATACTTTATTGCTAAAAAATGATAACCATCCAAGCCTTCAGTGAGTCATAATCTTTTTCTTAGTGGTGGGTCTTGCCTGGGTATTGATGAAAGCATGATATCTGTGAATAAAACAAAGCATAATAAAACGTGGTTTGCTGTGTAGCAATTGCTCAGTGGATGGGTTATAGGGAGGGACCAGGAAGCCATTGCAGACTGGACTGGTTCAAGTATTTCCAAGGATGTTTCTGGCCTTTCTCTGTGAGGAAGGAGTCAGCTATGACCTGCATCTCATTGATTGCCGTGTTCTGGGGAAAGGAACCTGGCTCCCAATGAATTTGGGGAAACCTAATCTTTGCTTGTTGGTTGAGTTCTCAGCTGTGAAAGCCATTGTCTTTTTGTGCCTTGCATCATTTACTAAAATACTTTTAAGTACGAGACAGCAAAGCCAAAGATCTGAGTATTTCTCAATTATGACATACCACCTCTGTGTCAAAGTCTGCAGTTAGAATCAGAAAGAGACTGGTTCAAATCTCCTGCTACCTACGCTTTGTAGAGCTGCGGCCAATCGCTTTACCCCCTTGAGCTCCCGGTTCCCTAACTTTAAGATGGATCTGATAATGGCTGCTTTGTAGAGTTAAAGTGAGAATTAGATTAGAAAATTTAAGTAAAATGCTCACACAGACCCTAGCAAACAGGCATTCAATCAAAGTGATGGTTTATATCTTAATTCGTATTTAGATTTTTGTTCTCTTCCTCATGCATTCCTTCTTTTCTAAATAAGATTATTCTCAAACATCTGATATATCAGGTTTTATTTGGGGCTTCTATATTCTTTCTTTCAGCTTTCTGTAGTCTAGAGGAAAAGCTTACATTGTTCTCTTGAGAGAGTTTAGCACATTTTTGCCTCCAGTTTCTTTGCAATTGTTAATGAGTTCATTGAAAGTTCAGTTGTCTCCCATTTTCATTTCTTTTCTGTGTTATTTGCTTTCTCTGGAAGCATATGTCAATTCCTTTTCTTCTCCACTTTCCACTCATTCAGATTTGCCTTATTATCTTTGCTGACTTCCTTTCTTTCAAAAATATGTTGCTGTTACTCTAATTAAGATTGTTAAATGTCTTCAGTCTGTAAATATATCAATGCTGCAGTTTCTGTATCTGATTGGGGAAGGGACGGGGGAGGGAATGCTATATTTGTGCAGAATAAATCTGTACTTCCCCTTTGAAATGAACTGAAAGAATGATAAATACTTAATACTTTGAACCACAAATTCATATTAAAAATGAATCCAGAACTTGAATCTGGTAAAATTACTTTGGTAATTTTTTGCTGCAAGGGTGGCAGCAGTGAAGTGGTGCTTAACTAAGACCATTCTTGGCATCTAAAATGCTAATACACAAATTTCCACTGTTTATGGTGCTAAGTATAGGGTGTCCTGTGCTTCAAAGTGTAAATAAAATATGCCTTCTGAATTGTAAGTGCAAATATAGATATCAAAGAATGATCCATGAAATCATCACCGGGCGGCCATATTGTTGCTGTCTCAAGGTTCTTGTGCCCCGTGCTTCAAAACAGCCAATATTCAATAGATCAGAGTTTGGAGTAAGGAAAAGTTTGTTAATCAAGAAGATGGAAGCTGTCAATAGCTCCTCAACTCCATCTTAAGAGCACCTCAAATTCAAGCATCTTTTATGTCAAGGGAAAGGAGAGGGGCGGGGCAAGTCGTGGAATCCAAGGAAGAGCAGAAAACCTCCAAATCTGTCCCGCCTCAATCTGCCCCCCATTAGGTTCCTATAAATCTTTAATAAATAGTCATTGTTCTGCACACACCTCCCCACCTCTTCAGGAAAGATTCTTTCTGACAGGGCCTGTTTTTGCCAAATACTCAAGCCTAAAGCAGAATTCCTCTGGTCACTTAGCATATCTGTAACAGGAGCTATTAGCCTGAGTCAGGGAGAGACAGAGAGTTAGCTCCTGTGGGAGCATTTCACTCTTTTACAATATTCAAATGAACCTGTTGCCTCTGTGTTAAGCACTTTCAGAGCAATCTGCTGTCTTTTTTGGAACATTCAGCATACAGGTAACTACAAATATGTGTTGGAATCACCTTAGACTGTAAGTCCCATGTGGACAAGGGGTGGGCCTGGTTTCAGTACCTGACACATATTCCTGGTAACATGTTTGTAGGATTGACTTAACTACAGACTTTATAGTTTTATGTTTCCAACTACTTGGACAAAACCGTTTGACTCTTCTGCCAGCACCTCAAAATCAGTTCATCTAAAACTTAGCATCATGTTCCACATAAAACTTGATTTTCATGTTCTTATTTGGGGTTAATGATGCCATCATTTTCCTAGTCACCCAAGCTTGACACCTTCACACTATGCCAGCTTTAATCATAGTGAAGTACCATTCTGATTATTTCACACCTTTCATATACGTTCTGTGGCAGGTCTTCAGCCCGGAATCCAAGCTCCCTCGGCCTCACTTCCTGACCTTACTTTCCCCTTCTTCCAGTGTGTGCCATATGCTGCTGTCAGAGCTTGACTACTGGGGTCCCTCGGGGCCCCTTTCAGTGTTCCAGGCACCACTCACCAAGAGTGGCTCCTCACAGCCTCAAGTCCGTGTACCCCAACTTCTCTTGAGGGAAAATGTCTGTGGAGTCAGTACTTTTCCCCAGCTTATCCCCCCCCCCCCCCGTTTTGATTCTTAATATTGAATTTAAACGTTTTCATTTTCTCTGTCCGAAGTCATATTATTCTTTCTTCAAACACTTTGAGGAACAAAGCCCTCAAACAGCCTTTTTCAAAAATTCTTCACCCATGTAAGAAAGTTAAAAACATATTCTAAGATATTTTCAACAGGAAACAAGCAATTGCCGACCTTCAGCACTATCAGGCTTATTGCTCAGAGTGAAGTGAAGGTCTTGTGAGTGACAAGTGAAGCTTCTACCCAGACCCCAGAAGTGCTGGTGTTAGGCCCTGTCATTACACTTTTCCTCTCTGAATTCCTCTCTGTTTAAAGGGTCCTAGGTGTTCACTGTGTGTGAGAGTCACATCTTGTTAAATGTCAGTATCATTTCGCATCTACATACACATTTAAATAAATACATTATTTTTTTCCTGACATTCTGTGCTTTTGCAACTGAAGGCATCTGTTCAGCACCCTAGACCCTACATAACACCAAGGACAACTTCGACAAGGGTTTTTTTGCCAGGATGTCAACACTAGTTTTTAAATGTTTCTTTCTTTAGTAATCATCAGACTAAGTCACTAATCAGATTCGGGCACTTGAATACTTATGTAGGAGACGTTTTAACAACATTTAGCTCAGGAAGCATGATCGAGTGATGCCTTCCTTCATTTTAGCACCGTGTACTGAAATAATTGCTAACTAAGCAGCAAGTCAGAAAGCATACCCTCTGCTTTGCAGCTAAGCTGTGCGTGGCCATCGAAAGTTCTATATCCAGTGTCCTCATTGATAAAATAAGTGACTGGCTCTTTTCACTCACTGTGTTTTAGAGATCATCCGTATCAATAATTTAAATACGGTTCATTGTTTTTTCACATTTCAGCATATGTTAGTATAGGAATGTCATAGTTTATCTGGTCTGTCTCTTGTAGGTGGGCATTGTTGTTTCCACTCTTTGGTTATAAACATTGTAAATAACATCCTTGTACATATGCCCTTGCACACCTGTGAGTTATAAGTCAGATAATTTTTCTAGAAAAAAATATTTCATCAAATGATATGTGCAATTTTATTTCAGATACAGATTGCTAGATTGCATTTGTTTTATATTTCCACAATGTTTGGAGAGACCTGTTTTCTAACCTTAACCAGTTATTCTCATTTTTTGTTGTTGTTGTTGCCATGCTGATAGGTGAAAAATAATCTTATTGTCATGTTTTTGGAATATTTTAAATTATGAATAAGATTGAGGATTATAGTCTCTACATAAAAGCATCATTTATTTATTTTTTTCAAGGGTTTCCTAAACATATTTGCCTGTTTTTCAGTTTTGTTTTTTGCTTTTTTAAATAAAATTGTTAGTCATCTTCTTACTGAATCATAATGTTCTTTATTTCAAAAAAATCAATCTTAGGAAGTACGTGTGTTTCAATTTTTTTTTTTTTTTTTAGTTTTTTTCTTTCTTTGCTTATATGTAGACTTCAGGTATGTAGATTTTTCTTACGGAAGATCTTTTCACTCCAGAACTAATGAAAAATATACTTTTCTTTGTTGTCTATACTTTTTGCAATTTAATATATTTCCCCCCTTTCTCCCGCACCCCCTCACTCCGGTTCAAGCCATTGTTTCTCAGTCTAGTTGTGTAGGACAAGGCTCCCTGGCCCAAGCTGGTGTTATGAGCCCTGTGCTCCCCTCCCCCATGCCCTGAGGTAGTTGGTCGCCAATCCGCTGCTCAGGGCAGCTCTCACCGGCTGCTGACAGCTCACAATGGCTGCTGGCTACTCACACTGGCTGCCGGCCCCTCATGGCAGCACACAGTAGCCCACAGCAGCTCACAATGGTTGCCAGGGACTCACGCTGGCTGCCGGCCACTCACACTGGCCACCGGCCGCTCATGGTGGCACACGGTAGCCCACGGCAGCTTATGCCAACTTCTGGCTGCTCACGGCAGCCCAGCTCCAGGGAGAACCGTTGTTCACAATCTTAGCTGTAGAGGGCGCAGCTCACTGTCCCATGTGGGAATCGAACTGGTGACCTCAGCATTAGGAACACGGCGCTCCAACCACCTGATCCACCGGGCCAGCCCGCAATTTAATATTTTAATGAAATGTCTGAGCCATTTAGAATTTATTTTGGTATAAGTAACAGAGTAGGATCCAAAATAAACTACCATCACCACAGTAGTTATTAAGTATGTTCCTACCCTCCCCTTATTTGAAATGGCACATTTATCATGTATCATAAATTGAGCTTTCATGTGTATTTGATATGAATTTGCCAAGAGCAGTATACATTATTTTTCTTGCTTATTTGATCACAGAACCAACCTCTTCTTCCCACACACACACTCACACATGCACGCACACACACGCACACACACATACACACACACACACAGTTCTGTGGTATTTATTTGGGAAATTCTGTCTTATTGAAGTTTTTTTTGTGTTTTTTTAAATATGTTCGTTAATACAATCTAAGTTTTTGCTATAATATTTTGTAATGACAAACTCATTCATTGATTATTCGGTTACTTTTAAGTCTGTGTCTTAAGTATGTTTGCATTCCAAAAATGGTTGTGCCCTTTTTATTTGAGAGAAGTAAATGAGTAAACAAGTAACTTATATTTCCTAAATTTTGCCAGTTGTTTACATTAGTTTTAAAAATGAAAAGAACTGTTATAAAAGATTTCAGAAGAAGTTGAATTAGATATCTTCAAAAGTTAAACTAAATGAATATTATGCTGAAATCATTTCTTCCAACAGAATCTAAATCATATGAAATTTCAAAAATTAAAAATTAGTAACAATACAGTATGCTTTGTTCCAGTATACTTATATTGCCACTTTTCCCTCATAGTTTATGTAATTAAAATAGTACCATGGTTTATACATGACATCCAATGATGGATTTTTTTAAAAAACTGGATAGTTCATGTAAGAAAAAGCTTTTATCTTACGATTATCTCTGTAGCTTTGTGTTCTATAAGACATGAAATTAGATTCTAGCTTGTGTACAATGTAATAAATAGTATGATAATTATGTTTTATACGTTCAAATCTATCTGTAAAATTTTTTTTTTCACTCAAGCTTTGAAAATATAGCTTTATATAGCAACTAAAAGAATAACCCCATGGTTTTGCTCAGCGTTACAAGGTGATTGCCACAGGTTCAAACGTACTCCAGTTAGCAGATGTCCACTCTAAAAGTAAAGCAGATGCTTTACTGGCCAGAAATGCATCACATCCCTGCTCCACCACCCCCACCCCACCCCCGACCCCAGCTTCACTGCAAGAAAGCCTGAGAAAATGAGGTTTTAACTTTTTTAGTCTCTGTAGTAGAAGCAGACGAGAGAATGGATATGTTACATTGGCCAATCAGCAATGTGTGCCATATTAGTGAAAAAGAACAGTCATCATAATATTAAAAGTAATAGCTTGTGGGGACAGAGCCAGGAGTGCAGTTTCCAGGCTCTCGGCCTCACGTAGAAAGGTGTTGGCTCAGGTAGTAAATGGCCATCAACTGTGATTGCATGGCCATCAGCTGTGGCTAGTTGGCCGTCAACTGTAACCAGTGAGCCATTGGCCACTAATATAACTGCTGTGGCTACGCTAGCAGAAAATGGGGGCTAGCAAGAAGATGGTGGCTGAGCTAGCAAGCACATATTGCAGAGAGGCGGATGCCGCCAGCGAGAATATAGTGATATGACTCCCCTACTTATGGCTCCGTGGGTGTTCCTTTTTGGCCTCACCATATCCTGCGCTCTCTTGTGGGGAGCGGGACCAGAGACCCCGCATCACACCCTGTATGACATAGCTAATGTTTTTTGAGGCCTTATTATGTGTGAGGCACTAATCTAAAATCTTTGCATATATGAGCTCACTCAATCCTCAGGACCATGTTTTGAGGTAGATATAGTTATTATCCCCATCTTACAGGCAAGGAGATGGCACACACCTGGTGAGTAAGAGCCAAGATTCAAGCCCAGCCCTTTGACACCTGGATTTTGCTCTTAAGTGCTCTATCTTAGGAGGAATAAAAACAGCCTTCCTTCTTTGTAAAATATTCTGATTTTTTTCCTTCTGACATAACAGGAGAAATATTTCAAGTTGTGCAAATAATGAAGAACAGTGGAGAAGAAAACAGAAATATTAAAATGTTTTTTAATTTAAAATTCCACTTACGGTTGAGCTAGTCATTTAATTACAGTATAAAAGAGAACTGTTCTAATTATTATTTTATCAGTTAAATCCCAGTGAAATTAGCTTTCTAACTTCTTTGACTCAAACCAATTTTTAGGTTCACATCTAGATTAAGACAAGTTCAAAGACTTTGTTTCAAGTTATTCCTGTCTGTTTGGTGTCTGCTTTAAGAAGTGTTTTGAGCTTTGTCCTATAAGGTTAAAGACTGAACCAGGTTCCCAAGTAAAGCAAATGCAGTCTGGTTCCCAGAAGGCCTGTAACCAGCAGCATAGTGTAAGAATTTATGTAATTTTTTTTAGGTCAGGAATCTCATATTTCTTTTAGAAAGAACTGGAATAAACTATAAGCCTATGAATTTTGCGCATCAACTGCACACTTTCAACAATTCTTTGGAGAAACTGAGCATTCCTCCCCGGTCTCCACTCCAGTTCCACATGGTTATATCTCTTGCTACTACTGAAATCATATAAAAAGTGGTGAGATGTATTAAACTAAGTGAAATAAGTTAGACAGTGAAAGAAAAACTACCACACAAACAAAACAAAACAAAACTCATCGATACAGAGAACAGATTGGTGATTGCTAAAGAGGAAGGGCGTGGGGGTCGGACAAAATGGGTGAAAAGGATCAAGAGGTACAAACTTCCAGACACAAAATAAATAAGTCATGGTATGTAATGTGCAGATGGTGACTGTAGTCAATAATATTACATTGCACATTTGAAAGTTGCTATGAAAGTAAATCTTAAAAGTTCTCCTCATAAGAAAAAAAATATTTTGTGTGACTTTGGTAATCAACCTTATCGTAGTGATCATTTTGCAGTATATGCAAATGTAGAATCACGTTGTACACCTGAAACTAATAAAATGTTGATGTCAGTTATACTTCAATAATTTTTTTTTTATGTTCTGAGATTTAACATGTTAGGAGATGATAGGAATAAAAAGGGGAACTCTAAAATCACATGTGAAATATACACAATGGAAAAAGGTCACAGGTTGAGAAGAGTCATTTCTTCCTAAAATTCAATTTGCACATTAGTTTGGTTTATGGCTTAACTTTAGCTCTCTCTGCTTCTCACTACACATGCTCTTTCTAAGAGAGTTCATGTTCTATCATAATATCAATACTTACCACAACGAAGATTAAGTTTTTACTATGTGCCAGGCACTCTTAAGTATTGCATATGATTTGTCTCCTTTAATCTTCCCAATAACCCTGTCAAATAGGTGCTATTATTCACAAGTTAAAGTTGAGGGGAAAAAATGGTGGTTAGTAAGGTTAAGTCAATTGCCCAAAGTCACAATGATTGCGAATTGGAAAGCCAGTATTTAAATCCAAATTGTTTGAATTCAGAACTTGTGTTCTCTACCATTTCACTATGCTTATACTTTCCATTGCATCAAGAATGACCAATATGCTTCTAACTTTATCAGTATAACCAATACCTCTCCTCCAAGTTTTAAATCTGTGAATCATCAGCCTTCTATATTCTTTTAATCCCCTGCAGTTGGATATTTTATGACCATCTCAACATATCAACTGAATCTCTTTCTAGTCTCAGCCCCATTCTACCACCAAATAAAAATAATTCAATACTTGTTGAATAATATCAATGTATGTCCAGTTGACCAAGCCAGATGCCTGGAAATCAGTCTCAACTTCTTTTTTAATACATCCATGCAGACCAAGATATTTCTGTTCTTCCTCCTTTCTCTTTTCCATTTTTACCACTTAATTCCTTGCTGGGGCCCTACATACATTTTCCCTAGATTTAAATCACTAAAACTGCTCTCTTTTCATTTCCCTCCATCTTCTCTCTTCTCATACTGATGTTTCTAAAGTATTAGGTTGGTGCAAAAGTAATTGCGGTTTAAAAGCTCAACAATTGCAAAACCGCAATTACTTTTCCACCAACCTAATAGAAATTTGACCATGTTACTTCCTAGCTTAAAATGAGTGAATGCCTTCCTTAGTACTTGGTGAGTTGGCCCCTACCTGTCTCCTCAGTGTCACCTTTTGACGTGCGTGCGCATGCAACACACTGACACACACCTAGTCCCCCCGCTACCCTGCTCTCCATTCCTACAGACACCTGAGTTCCCCCAAGTGTTTCACGTCCCTCCAGAACCCCTTGTACAACTGTTCTGTGAGCTGTAGCAGGACCGTCCCTCTTCAGGAAGTTCTGGCAATCCAAAGCTCTTCTTTAAGAAGTCCGATATCCAGGAGGCCGTCTGTGACTGCTGTCCCTTCTCCCCGTGCCCCATACCGGGTGTCACACCTTCCTGAGCTGGAGCTCTCCATCCTAGTGCTCATCCTGTTGTTACCTCTTTTCTCCCCCTCATCAGAGGAAAGCACATTTAAGTGATGAGTCAGCCTCTCCCTTCATCTCCATCCAGTTCCCTCCTCCCTCTACCCTTTCTCTTCCTCCCCCCTTCTCCTCCTCCTCCCCCTCCCCCCTTCTACCCTCCCTCCTCCTCAGTTCTCTTTTCCTAGCAGGAATTTCTTTTTAGCTACTTCATATTAATATAATGTCTGCAAATTCCTAAATGAAATAAAATAGGCTCATAGCATAATAAATTATCTTCTCCCTCACTCCTCTCAACTACCTCCTACTTCCCAGAGGCAACCACCTTTAATTCTTATGGTTTTTATCTGGTATTCGTCTCTTACCTATTTCTAGATAATATGCTTAGACTATCATTTGTCAATTGATTCATTTTAGACCTTACCACGTTCTTGAGAAGTGGTTGAAGATTTAGTTCCCTTATGCCTTCTCCTCGCTTGGACTCGCCTTATAGTCCCCTTCTCCTCTACCCTACTGTCTTCACTTATGACTGTCATGCAATTGATGGTCAAAAGAACTGCCAGTATGTATAATATTGCAGCTGTGTAAATGTTTCTCCCCCTCCAGTTAGTATTCCATGATTGTTTCCTATTCGACAACCACGTGATTGCTAGGTTCACACTAACAATTTTTTTTTTTTTTTTTTTTTTTTTGCTTAGTATTTGTGTATACCTGTCACTATTTTATCCAAACACTCTGACAGGTCTGTGAAATAAACAGCATTCTTTTTTGCAGATAGTCCAACAACAAAGGAATGGATTTGCTTTCCGTTCCTTGGCTACTGTTCTTTCCTGTAGCCCAGTGATCTGAACTGGCTACTCTGGGCCTGGGATACAAGTGCCATCCTGTGAATTCTTTTTGCCACTTAGCTGTTTCATCTCCTCCCTTTTTTCTGGATCCCATCTTTTTCTTACTTTTCTTTCTTGGTTGGCAAAGGCTCACCTTCCAGTAGCTTTTTTAGAGTGCAATAGATGACTTGCAGGTCTGAAAATGTCCATTTTCTATCATCAGATTGGCAGCATAACCATTTCTTCACTGGACATAATTTCTCTTCGCAATTTGAAATCTGTGTCTTTCTGTCTTGTGTAATTCAGTGTTGCTATTGAGAAATCTGGTTACATTCTGATTCCTTACCTTTGTATATGACCTATTGTGGTTTGTTTTTATGTTCTGGAACCTTTTAGGATCTTCTTTCTATCTTACTTATCTGCAATTTCAGTGTTGTACCTTGGCTTGGGAAAACTGGAATAAAGGAAAGACTGTTCCTGCCATATAGCCACCTTTTTTCTCCTGCTCTTTATATCTAGGCGAATTTCAAGTGCCACCTCTCCAGATTCTGTCATACATACGTACTAACAAGAGTGCAAGGATAAAATCTTACCCTGTTATTTCCAGGGCCTTTCTCAGGGTCTGGTACATAGTGCTGAATGAGTTTGTTTTTCTGTTTTTTTGGTAATGTGCAAATGACTTCCAAAAATGCTACCCGAATTTTTTTCTGAATTTGAGGCCAGAATTTCCAGCTTACTTCTAGAAGTTATCCGTGGGTCCCTGCTAGCACGTGGCACTCACCTGTGCAGAAGGAAACTCATTGTCCTCTCCAACATTTGTCCCCTACCAAACTCAATATATTTACACATTTTCCCATCTTTCCTATTTCTCCGGTCAGAGGCCCCAGAAAGCTCTGACATGTCTGAGTCAGTCCTTAGCAAGCCCACCCCCAATGTCCCCTCATCCTATTGGTTCTGCTCTAGAAATATCCTTAACTCTCCCTTCTTCATTTCCCATGATACTGTGTGGTTTTTAAAAATACCATCTGCAAATTAAACAAGGTGACATGTTAACTGAGACACAGCAAAGCTTTGACTATAGCAGTCAGGCTATTTATTTTAAAAAGTTTTCACAGCAGGAGAGAGGCGATAAATATTTTGAATGTAAATTGACTTGTAGTTAGAAAAATTCAATTCTAGTCTCCAATAAAAAAAGACTAATTTTTAATTTCTCTGGTTTGTATTAGAATAATGTAAATATGAATCATTTAAATACTCGATTATACTTCACTTTTGTTTTTATTCCTATCTTGTGCCTTCGTCTGCTATTCCTTCTGCCAGGTATGTTCTTCCCTCCCCAGTCCCTGCCATGGCCAACTCCTGCCCGTCATCATTGCCTCGGAAGCCTCCCAGCTCCAGTAGTTCATGCAGATCATACTTTTCTGCTTCTTGAGAGCAGAAAACATTTCTTGTTAACACGTGGGGTTCAGATATCCTTAGTGTCTGATAATGTCATGATACATAGTAAGCCCTCAGCAAACATATGTGGAATTCTAAATACATTTTTAAAATATAGAAAAACATCTTTACTATATAGTTTTATCTTACACATTGAAATATTTTAATCCTCTACCAGCGTTTCCCTTAGAAACGATGTTATATATGATTTTGTCCTTTGTGAAGAATATAACCAAATATACTACAAAATATTAATTTATAGCATATCTAAAACAATTCTTGAAACATAATAAGCAGATATTTCATAAACTTCCTGTGGTGCACTATACAGTTCATTTATGAATTTATTTCCCTATATTTTTATATCACTTAGCAATTTACCAAGTGCTTTCATTTCTGTTACCTCCTTTGATCCTCTCATTAACCCAAGACAGTCATTTTCTCTGTTACCCATGTCAGGAATGATTATGTAACTAGTCTAGTGTCACACAGGTCATTAGTTGAGAGCTCAGACTAGAATGCAGGTCTTGTCACTTCCGTATTGTATTCTTTCCATTATGCATGTGGGCACGAAGGCCAAGAAAAGCCGGCAGCTCTGGGAGACTAGAGCAGGGATAGAGGTTCCAGGTGGATGGTGATGGACAGGAGAGATTGTTTGTGCAGAATCGCAGGCAGTTGTCTTTAGGTGAAGAGTAGGTTGTGATGTTGGGAGTAAGAGAGAGGATTAGAAGAGCAGCTCTAGTGAGCATCAGGTGCGAGTGAAAGAGTTGGGACTTCATGTTGTGCGAAGTAAGCGATACTGAAAATATTTGACTGGGGGATTGAGGATCATAATTCTGCTTTAGGACTTCTCAGTACTATATGGGATGAATTAGAATTAGGAAGAACCTGGAAGCAAGGTGACTCCAGGCAACTCATGCAGTATTTCAAGTGAAAAATAATTCCACTCTGGACCACCAACATGAAGTTTAGTCAGACCTGGGAGCAATGGATCAATGCAGGAGATACTTGGAAATGCGCATTAACAGAGTTTGCCAACTGAATGGACATTTGAGACAAGGCAAAAGGAAGAACCCAAGCTGCGCTGTTTACAGGGTGGGAATGTACGCCTATGACTTCCCTGGCCCCCGTCTTCACCTGTGACCTTCATTCTCCCGCATGAGTCCTCCTTCCAGCTGACCATGTGGTGCCACATTTGTTATATAGTCAACATTTTTATTTTTAAAGATTTTATGGGGCCAGGGGAACAGGACTTTATTGGGGAACAGTGTGTATTTCCAGGACTTTTTATTGGGGAACAGTAGTGTGTTTTTCCCAGGACTCATCAGCTCCATCCAAGTCAAGTTGTTGTCCTTTCAATCTTAGTTGTGGAGGGTGCAGCTCAGCTCCAGGTCCAGTCGCCGTTGTCAGATGCAGGGGGCGCAGCCCACCATCCTTTGCGGGAGTTGAACTGGCAACCTTGTGGTTGAGAGCATGTGCTCCAACCAACTGAGCCATCTGGCCACCCGGGAGCTCAGCAGCAGCTCATTGACTTCATTCTAGTTGCAGAGGGCACAGCTCCCTGTCACACGTGGGAATTGAACCGGCAGCCCTGTTGCCCAGAGCTCGCATTCTAACCAACTGAGTCACTCGTCCGCCCTCAACATTTCTTAATGAACACTTTCTATGTAATACTAGCGTCATGCTAGGTATTAAAGATAAGTGAACACCACAGTCCCTGCCCTCAGTGAACTGATGGTCTAATGGTAGAAACCATCAAGAAAACAATATTGTAATGGACTTATTTCTCTATACACCACATGCCAGCAGGACACAGGGCCACCCAGTTCCACCCCCACTGGGCGGGAAAGGATTCTCAGTTACCTGTCTTAAAGGAGAAGGGGTGCAGTTGGTGAAGAAATTGAGAAGGATGTTCTGTGTAGAGAGAGCAGCACGTTCAAAGACATGAACTAGACAACATGGAACTGGTATAAGTTGGAGGTGAGCCTAAAGTGTCAGCATCCATCTCCTAAGAGCAATGGGATTAGCTTGCTTAACCTTTTCACTGCGTTAATTGATTTCAAGTTTGTTGTCCAAAATGTGTCACAATCCACAGACAATAATTACAGTATTTATATTGTAAGTAAATACAGTTAAGGTGCTACATTTTATTAAAATAAATGATTACTTTAACGTATAAAAATTTCCTCTTGTTATTCATTCTTGAAAAACACAAAAATATAGAAAAATGTACATCTGCTTTCCTAAACTTTCTTTCTGGAACAGTGAGCTCGTGGGGTAAAGTCGAACGCCACAGTCAGTGGCATGGAAATATCATTCTACTGTAGACGAACATCGCAGCGAAAATGCTAATCATAATTAATTACCGTGTTTCCTGAAAGTAAGACCTAGCTGGACCATCAGCTCTAGTGCGTCTTTTGGACCAAAAATTAATATAAGACCCAGTATTGTATTATATTATATTATAACATAGTATAGTATTTCCGGTATTACATTATGATATATGATATGATATGATATATGATATGATATGATATGACATTATATTATATAAGACCCTGTATTATATTATATATTATTATTTAATTTTTGCTCCAAAAGGTGCATTAGAGATGATGGTCCGGCTAGGTCTTATTTTCAGGGAAATACAGTATCATACTCAGGTATCTTAACATTGGTACAATGTAATTATTTAATATTCAGTGCATTTTAAAATTTCTTCAGTTATGCCATTAGTGTAATTTATGCCTTTATTACATCCCAAGAGCTGATCAAAGATTGTGTTCTGCCTTTAGTTGTCATGTCTCTTTAATGTAGAGGGGTTCTCTAACCTTTTCTTTATCTTTCTCTTGGCCTTTCATGATATTGATGATTTTTAATAACCCCGGCCAGCTGCTTCACAGAATATTCCTCACTGTGGATTTGTCTGATTGTTTGTCCACAGTTAGATCCAGGTTAAGTATATTTGTGCCAAGTACTGCACAAGTTATGTTGGTCTGTCTCAGTGCATCACTTCACAAGACAGTTGTTGTCAGTGTGCCCCATGACTGGTTATGTCAAATTTGATTATTTGAGTAAGGTGCTATCTGCCAGATGTCTCCACCTCCTGTCCCCTCGGAGCCTCATGTGAAATAACCCACTCCCATAATTGCGTATTCAGTGCTCAAATTGTCCTACACTTGGCTGAGGCGCCCCTTCAGGCTGGCCCCTTTGGCCTTTGGAGATGCCTGTCTGACTTTGAGCACTTCCTTCTTTTCTGGCACAACAATGTGTCCCTGGCTCATTTCACCATGTCTTGGTCTCAGCCCTAAAATCAGCCATTTCTCTAAGTATTAGTGAGTAATGATATTTAGAAACCAAGATCCAAAAGTTAGGTGTGCTTATTGCTACTGCAGTGTCGTCTGGGCTCTTTTGGGTCACAAAGCTAGGAAATATTTTGTTTTGTTTTTTTAAACCCTGAGCTTATATGTTACCTGTAAATCCAATTCAGTGCTTCATGATTCTGCCCCTCCTCTGCCATTTCATACTTGCATTTACTTTCCCACAGTGGGCAGTCCTGCCGCCAGCATCAGCATATTTACCCATCTGTTCAGTGTTATAATACACACACAGTAGTTTCAGAATCACCGTGGCAATACCACTGCCAACAGCACTAAGGAAGTTCAACTTTTGTCAGTAGTTTTCTTTTCCCCTTAAAGTATATGCCCTTAATCACATGCCTGTGTTCTTAAAGGTTCGGATTTTTAAAATGTTTCCTTTTACTAATAAAATATATTCACAACCTTAAATATTTGGTGTTACTTGTAGTTCTTTTTAGGGAAAAATATAGTTGAGTTTGTAAATTTTCAGATAGCTGGGTGGCTACTAATTAAAGTGTCTGAACTATTTGACATATTTTAATTAAAGTAGCCATCAAACCACTTTAGAATTAAATTCACATGTAAATTAACAATCTCCAAATACTCTATTTCTCACCCACCTTCTTTTGATTACAC
Organism: Rhinolophus sinicus; assembly: GCF_057876585.1. Taxonomy (NCBI): domain Eukaryota; kingdom Metazoa; phylum Chordata; class Mammalia; order Chiroptera; family Rhinolophidae; genus Rhinolophus; species Rhinolophus sinicus. The sequence continues at coordinate 178,639,123 of NC_142516.1, forward strand.
TTACAAGGTTTAGTACTTTTTCTAAAAATATGAATTAGAACCAGATGGAGAAGGGGTCAATGCATATTTATATTTATATATCTGTTTGTAAACTGTAAATAAGTGTGTTATCTGCATTCATTTGTCATCTGTTCACTATAAAGGGACCACATCTCAAAAAAACGAAAGGAAGAAAGAGAAGGAGGGACGGAGGGAGGGAGGGAGGGAGGGAAGTTCCAGAGGAAAACAGTTTTCAGTTACTTTAGACATAACTGTATACCAGCCATACAGTTTCTTAGAGAATGCCTGCAAATGAAGTCTCTCTAAGGGACAAAAAATTTTTGGTGTTTCCTTGTGTTTAGTTTAGGCCAGCAGTTTTTTTTTTGAAGCTTTTGTTCCTCCTTCCTTTAAATAATATTTAGCACTGACAACGATACATAGCTATGATTATTACAAGAAAATCTGACGTTTGTAGAAAGAATTGGCTCCATCACCACATCTTCATTAATCATATACAGAATATCAACTTAAACTAATCATTGTGTGTTGCAGTCCTTTAGATTATTGAGAGCCTTTTGGTTTATTTTTCATTTTAGAAGATAAACTTTTCAGACATTCTGTAAAAATTTGTAGTAATTGTTGTATGTCAACAATTGTTGTATGTTGTATGTAAAGTTAGGGGACAATTGTCCTCTGATATGAAATATCAGTTGCTGGGAGCATGTTCACAAAAGTTAGTGTGGAAATACAGTTTTGCACAATAAATTTAGACAGCAGAATATCAGTAACACCAACGAAAACACGCCCACATCTGGTCGATTTTAGAACAGAAGCTGATGCTTTGAAAGTAACCCATTTCTACAAGGGAAATGTGATTTATGATCACCTGAGATGCAGTCATGACGAGAACCGCATTCCATTTAAAGTTACTGTGCCTCCGGCCTATAAAAGCAGGGCTCCGAAATGAGTCGGTGGAACTTGGTCCTCTTTAGTGGACAGTAACACAGGCTCTAATGAGACAGATTTCATTAAAAGGTATTCGATTTATGAGGGTTAAAGTCCTATCATATTTTGAAATTGCTGGCTTAGTCCTGGCATCTGATCTTTTTTCCCCCATCATCACCATCACCAGTTTCTGTGTGTGCTTTGACATTGCTGCGGTAACCCCGAGAGCTGATGGAATTCCCCGCATCTTTTTTCACAGAGGCTGATGAGACAGGAGTGATGGATAGTCTGCTGGAGGCCTTGCAGTCGGGGGCTGCCTTCCGCGACCGGAGGAAAAGGACACCGAAGCCAAAAGGTGAGCATTATACTTGTTTCATGTTATTTTCTAGGGAACTATCACAAAGAACAACCCTTTTATATATATTTTTTTAATTCTTTTAAAGTCATGTGTCAAGAATGTAGTGCTGTGGGCAACAGCTCCTCAGAAGTTTCATAACTTTTCTTAATCCTTCCCTGGTGATGACAAATGTCAGAGAGAGAAGCATTCCCGTTGGCCAGTGTCAGTAGCACATTACAAATCAATGCACTGAACCTAGAAAATCCCGATTAGTGTGACAAGTCTCATCAAAAGAACCATATGTACTTTATCCCAGTGGAGTTTACAGTAGCGTAATTAAATGGGAAGTAAAAGTCGTAACATTATTGCTTTGCTTCCAGAAATATTTAACCTTGGAAAAAAGTTTAATACTGTTACACTTCTTGAGATGAATAGACCTCTATATTTTCTTTTCTTTTTAACAGATATTCGGCAGAGTCTCAGCCCAGTGTCTCAGAGGCCTGTTCTGAAAGTTTGTAACCATGGTAATAAACCATATTCATAAATTACACATTCTCTTATCTACTTTTATCCTGTTGATCTGTGATTTTAGGAGGCTGCTATGAAGTTCTCAAGTTTCAATATAACTGAAATCGTAAAAATGTGAGGATGGACATGTTTGCTGAGATTGTGTTCTCATGTTCTCCATCCTGACAGTATTGCCTGAGGTGGTGTCCAGGGTGCTGCTTCCAGGTCCCTAGTGAATGTTTTCTTCTTATTGTTTGAACTTATGTCACACATCTCTAATCAGTGTCGCCCAGGGTATGCTTTCAAAAGCATCGTGCTCTTATAATACCATTTTCAGTAGTGGATTTACTTTACTTCAAGATACAATCTGAAATATTGAATCTGTTACCTATTTGACTCTGTCATATTTGTCAGTACAGTTTGAAATACTGTGATCAGCATTTTGACAAAATCATTAATATAGATGAGCTTCATGTGATATTGTGGACGGATGTGCTAGGAACACTGAAAAGAAGGTGAGTTAACTTAGTCTCTGGCATTTATGCAATTGAGTCCTTGTAAAAACCCCTAACCAACTCCTGCACACCCAACCTCATGAAGCCCTCTGCCTCTCTGCAAGGTGCCAGTTCGTGTTGATTGGGTTTTATTTATTTTGGTTCCCTTTTCCTCACTGCTGTGTATTAGAAGGTTCTGTTTACCTTCCTGAGTCAAAAACAAATCCATCCATGTGACTGCCATTTATTCAGAGTGTCACCAAAGTTCACCAGATTTATAAATGGAAAATTACTTGACAGATTGCATTCAAGGGTTGTTTTGGGTACAGGTGAGTTAACTGCTAGTATTAATGAGTGACTGAATAGAGAAACTTGTGTCAAGTTTTCAGGATAGCCTAAAACAATTATGAAGCAAATAAAAATAAAGACGTAGATGTAATGCTCTCTTACTAGCAGTGTAGACCCCTCCTGCTCAAGGTAAAGTATATGTGGTAGATGATGAATAAATGGGAGGAAAGGTAAAAATGCGAAATTTTATACAGATCTTTTCACTCTATTCAACAGTGTTTTTTTGTTATTATTTTGCCTTTGCCTATTCTGGAAAAAATGGATTTTAATATATCAGTGTAATTTATTGTGGATAATTAATTTCTAACTTTGGGTTTATGATTTAGAGTCACTGTGACGTACTGAATAATGGCAAAAAAAGTGTAGAGGATGATGTTTTCCCGGACCTTAGAGATTATTTTGTTTCATAGACGAGTATGTGGAAGCTCAGAGGCTAAAAACGTCCCAAAAGTAGAGAGCTAATTATTGATACAACTATTATTTTCATTGCATTTCTCTTTTGATTACATATAGATACTTTGATTATTTTTTCTTAGTACAATATATAAAATCAACAATTCAGCCCATGTTGTATGTCATTAAAGAACCAAGGCCAACACAATGACTGTATGATTATGAGGGCATATGTATACTCCTGCTATGCTTAATTTAAAATAAATAGTCTAGGTGTAATGTGGAATGAGTAGCGAAGTAAGTGAGAGGCAGAAAAGAAGATGAAGAAATGGGGGGAGATTGCGTAATCATGGAGCCTACGTTTTGATGGTTGAAAGAAGACTTCCAAGGACTTGGTTTTCTCATTCTTGTTCTTTTGTTGTTTCTTTATGCAACACAGAAGCATACCACTGAGTGACTAATGTCACTCTCTTCCTAGTCTCTTCAGGGACTTCTCTTCCCCTGTACACTATATAGACTCTGTAAAATGTTTGTGACAAAGTTTTCACAAATACAAACTGTTTAGCCACACCTTACGGTGCATCTGCCTGCAGTTTGATTGCATCCTCATTAGATGGTTCCCTTTTCATTAAGTAGTACAGTGGAATTTCTTTTTCAGTTAGATGGATATGGAGTAATCAGAAAGAATTCTATAAACTATATGCAATTAAAACCCCTAATGATAAAACTATTTAACTGTGACAAAATAAGCTAAAACATAATCAAAATTTTAGGCAAACAAGTATTACACATTTTTAGTGAACATCCATAACCTAAACAAAATCTTGCTATATTATCCTTATACTAAATCAATTCTTAATAGCCTTAATTTGGATTTGATTATCTATTTTTACTCTCCCACTTATATATGGAGCTTTGAGAGATTTTTATAGAAATAAGATTGTATTGCCTCCAGGCACAGCTGCTCTGCCACTCTAAGATTTGAAGTCAAAATTAAATGTGAAGCTAGTTAGATATTTTTGAATTAGTGTGTTTCTCCACAAAGTAACTCTAAGGGAGGCACACAAGACAGGTTTTGTTGTTGACGTCTTACAACTTCACACACAGCCCTCCCCCTCCTAATCCACTCAGTCTTGGGTCACCTTATTGCTTGACCTACCTTTTCACCAAACAGCAAGAATTTGTCTTGAGGCAGAATAATGAAATTTGTTAAGTTTTTCAATGATGTCTGCTAAGCACTAGCTGCCTTACGGCTTCTTTGAAAACAATGAGGACAGCGTGAAACCAGTCCTTTTCTAGAAAACCTTATCTATCAAAGTACTAAATGTTGACAACCACCATTTCCATTTCTTTAAATTGTATCCTATTTTAAAGTAGAGCGAGCATACCGATTAATATAGTAAAATTATATGATTTTGCGAAATGTCATTGGCTTATTTTCTTGAGAAGCCTTTTTTGTTCTCTTTCTGATGAACTTGCACCTGCCAAATAACCTAAGAAAGAGAGCTATTAAAACGCTAATTGTTTTTGACACCCTTACACTTGGGCTTTCAAGCAGAATCAAATGCTATCTGTAACTGTCATAAGACTTAAGTATTATTGAGGAGATTTTTCTGGGCCAGGAATGTAAAACAGGTTGGGTGATTTCACATTGTATTCAAACATCAGTCTCGCCTCTTTACTCCGTAGTCAAGCAAAAAGAAAAAAGGACTCCGCAGAGCTCCTGCCTAGATGTCCTGTGCGGAGACGTGAAAGGCCTTTCTACTTTATACTCAGGCAGGACAACCTTTCGGCTTTGTCAGTATCATGCAGACTCTTCAGCATGAACAGGTTAAAAAGTTCTCAAGTAGTGAGAACTTGAAATTGTTGTTAAAAGGACAATTATGTGAGAAATAGCAAAGGCCTTTCATTTCATGAGCTTTCACAATTGTGTGCTGAAGGCTGGGACCCAAATGAGGGAAAAAGAGATAAAGAACTGTTAGTTAAGGAAAGTAATGTCCTTGACTTCCCTGAAATAGTCATTATGGTTAATATGGCTCTTGTTCTGTTTGTCTTTGATAGCGGACTGTAATTACTATGATCTTTAAAATTTTTTTGGTTTGGGCTCACTGTAAATTTCTCCCTTTGCTTGTAGCATGGGCTCAGAATCTAGGTTTATAAGGAATCAATGGACAGACTTTAGAAGTTCCTTGAACTCTGTACTTATGTTTTAGATTTTGGGTTTGGGCATTAACCGTGCCCCCACCACAATGCCCCCCCCCATTGAGTCTGTCAAATTTCTCTCCCCCCTCAGAAAATATTAAAGAATAATTGTTTGATTACTGGTTTGTTACAAATTTTCTCTGTTTCTACATGTGTATCTTAAAAGGAAGCCACCTGTACTATAACTGTCTCATTTAAGAACTAAACTTGCATTGACATTATCAAAATGTGGAGAACATGTCATATGGTTGGCAGATCTATAATTTTAGGAACAAATAAATAGTTTAGGGTTAACAGTTAAGATCCAATGAAACGGTGCTACCATGGAGGTTCATTTAGGACCCAGGGAGGGGACGGCATCATCTATACCCAGGGCCATCATTAGTCTTGCTGGATCTCCCGGGAAGAAAGGTGTGCTGGGCCCACCTGATCTATGCAACCTGGAAGAAGCAGGCAAGGGAAAGAGAAGCCTGGGAAGCAGCAGTCAGCAAAGCGATTGGCTTCAGAAAATCCAGGTAAGGAAATGGTGGAGGAACAGCTGGACACAAACTGAAGTTACTGTCACTTCAGAAAGAAGTTTCAGTAGAATAATAGAAACTGGAGCTAGACAACATTGGGTGGAAGGATTCTGTTCTTCCTAGAAGCCTGGATATGAGAGAGAGAGAGAGAGAGAGAGAGAGAGAGAGAGAGAGAGAGAGAGAATCGAAATAGCTAGAAATAAGTAACACTATAATGACGGCTTTATAGTTTAATGAGTAGGTTATGTTTCTTTGCCTTTTGTGTGACATTGGCTTTGCTGTCTTTGCATTCTGGAGGGAAGGGATGATGATTTGGTGGGACAGTAGTTAAAGTGATGGGATGGGAGAACACAGGTTTGGAGAACCTGGACAGTAAAAAGGAAGGATGCACAGAGAGAGGTAGATGCAAATGTTGAGCAAGGGAGAGTTTGGAGGTCTCGCCTGATAACGTCTGTTTTCTCAGAGAACTAGGATATATGGTCTCCTCCTGAAAATGACAGTCTCCGGGCGGGGAAGGGAGCAAACACAGTGAAGGACGCCCATCTCTCTAGGGATTATGAGAGGTGACAGCTCAGGGAGATACACACTAATTTGGCGACAGTGGCTCAGCTGGGAAGGGCAATTCTCACTTGTGTAATGACAGCAGTCTGTAAAGTGTGACAGGAAGAAGAGTACCGAGTTGCTTCCCAGGTCCTATGACAAAGGGCAGTTATCCCCCCAAGAGCCCAAAGGTTCCAAAAATTAATCTCCAAATGTAACCATTCTGCTCAGTTTGGCAGAAGGCAGACAGAGTGTGCTTTAGAGCACCCGCCAAGCAGAGCCGTCCCATTGTTTAGAGGATAAGCTATTTCATATCTTAAAACACTGTGGTAGTTATTTAGGACAATAATGCAAACCCTGTTGGGATGTCTTACACAGTGTGTTTCAGCATTGTTTGAGTGTTGTGTGACACATGACAAAGGTGTCCTAGCAGGGTAGAGGTGACCCTGATGTAGCTCTTTTTCCAGGCATGTGCCACCTACATTGTGGGTGTGAGATCTTTTCCCACAGAACAACACTTGGTGTTAAGCTCATTAACTCTAAGGTGCCATTATATTTGCGTTCATGTTTTATTGTATTTGCCCTCATTAAAGGTCTGTTTAGAGTAGCCACAGATACAAAAAACACTTTTCCAGATGGTTGTCAGTTAAAAAAAGTTTTGCTAAGTGCATATAATAGTTACTTTAAAAAACAGCAGTAGTTGTTCTTATTCACTGACTATTTGGGAAAGCATAAAGCTAGCCAGGATTTTGAGTCCTGTTTATAGAAGCCTTACATGATGTGGCTAAGCCGTCTCATTGTGAAAAACAGCATGGAGTCAGGTCTGGGCTTTAGAGGCAGAAAGGTCTTGGTTTGACTGCTTGACTTACTGACAGGTTGACCCTAGCCTGTTATTTCCCCCTTTGAATTTCATTTCCCTCTGCTATAAAAAGAAAAATTACACTATGTGCTTCATAGACTATTTGGGAGATTAGATGAAAGTATATGAGAGTACTCTACTAAAGTACCTAGAATTGAGTAGCTTTTCAATAAATTCAATGTACATATATTAATGCCTCCTCATTTTTTCCCCTCTCTACCTACCTCCTGATGCATTTGTCAACAGAAAGTTATTAGAAATTTTTTAGCAAAGTGACAGTGGTATACAGAATGGGTGTAATAACCAGGGAGATTGAAATTAATTTTCTTATGATGACGCTTTCCTATACTGCAGTTGAAGTGCATTAAGTGGTATGAACTAGGTTACAGGAAAAATTAAACGACTATATAGACTTTTGCTTTTAAAATAGAATAAGGAAGATTATTTTACCCCTCCTTTCTCCTTGGAAGTGGATTCACCACAAAGCCACTAGGAGAAGAAATAATAAAAACCATTCTCGACTTGTGTGAAATCAAGACATCTTTAATCAGGAACAACATATAAAGACAGAAGGTGATGCAGGAAGGAGAAAACTGGAATGCAGATATATTCGTTTCCATAACGAATCACCACAAACGAGGGGGCTTAAAACAACAGAAGAACATTCTCTCACAATTCTGGTTGCTAGAAGTCTGAAATCCAGGTGCGGGCAAGGCTGGTTCTTCCTGGAGGCCCTGAGGGAGAATCTCTTTCTCCTCTCTTCTGGTTGCCCCCAGTCCTCAGCATTCCTTATGTGCAGCTTCTGATATCTGATGGCGTCTTCACATGGCATGCTTCCTGTGTGTCTTTTCACAGGGCATTCTTAGTGTCACACCAGTCATTTGGTTAGGGCTCACCCTATTTTAGTACGACTCCATCTGAACTTGACTACATACCCTATTTCCAAATAAGGTTACATACACAGCTACCAGCAATTTGGATTTTAACATGTTTTGGGGACATAGTTCAACCCACAACAGCAGGTGACCCCAATGAGAAACAGTCTGATTTACTCCACAGGACCTCATAATGGCTCCGCAATTACAGGTGCCAGGAACTGGCAGATGGAATGAGGTATAGAGCTAAAAATGGAGGGATGGTGAAAAGAGCATTTCGACCTCCTCCAGGCACTGCTGCTCCGTAGTCCAGACATGGAACCATTCATTACCTGCTCTGCCCTCCCTCCCTTTCCTCTACCCATCTAGGAGATGAGAGGTCAATTGTCTGCAAAAACTGTGATGCTTCTAGAATGGCAATACAAGCCAGGACGAGGTGTACCATTGAAAAGGGATTACAGGAACACTGAGGACAGAGAAGAAATGAACAGCAAAATCCTCTTCTGGCCACCTCGCACCGCTTAGTCCTCAGAACACGGGAGCCAAGCTTATACTCCAAGCCGATCAAAGAATTTTCCTCGGAAGATAATGAATGATGTAGAGAAGGCCAGATACTGGCATTTGGGCCCCCTCCCCTCCAAAAACGCAAGCTTACTGCACGAGTATCCCATAGAGAGGCCCACGAGTTAACATACCTACTCACAGAAAATGTTTTCTCTCAGATATTCATTTGTGCCAAGGATTCATCAGCTGACATTTGAGGAAAACAGTCAACATGAAAAAAAGAGAGAGAGAAAAGAAAAGAAAACCCAAACAAAGAAACTCGTAGTAAATAGGGAAAATGTGGAGAATACTGTGATTAATAACTGTAAAGATAGCAAAGATTTCAATGATGAAAAGAGTAGGATTAGAGATAGATAGATAGACAGACAGACAGACAGACACAGATATTGCATGTTCGATTCCAGGTCACCACAAGAAAGCAAATATTGCAATAAAGCAAGTTACGTGAATTTTTTGGTTGCCCAGCGCATATAAAAGTTATGTTTACACTATATTATCATCTGTTAAGTGTGCAATAGCATTATTTCTTTAAAAAAAAACAACACAACTGTTCATACCTTAATTTAAAAATACTTTATTGCTAAAAAATGCTCAGAGTTGCCACAAACCTTCAACTTTAAGAAAAATGTAATATCTGTGGAGTGCAATAAAGTGAGGTGCAATAACATGGGTATTCCTGTATGCACAAAAGAATTATTAGGAAACAAAAAAGATCTTTTGGATATGAAAAATTTAGTATCAGAAAAAACATAGTACAGTATTTAGAAAAGCATGAATAATAGTTGGTTCAAGGGGAAGATCAGGGGGCAAATGTACAATTGACATATAATTTGATATATTTGACTATGTACAATTGTATTATAAACTTTGGGGACAAGTTTGGAAAGAGTGATAGGCACTAAGAAAATAAGAGGCAATTACTCATATTAACTCTAGAAAAAAGAAAAGTGATGTAATCATACTACTCGAATCTGACATAGCCTTGTACGCTATTTTACAGTTACAATAATAATAATGCTTGGTAGCCAGACTCCAAGATGGTCCCCAATGACCAGTGCCCCCCGGTGTTCACACCCTTATGTAATCACCCCCAGTACATCTTCCAGGGTTAGTCTGTGACCAGTTGAATAATGCAGAAATAATGGTATGTATGTCACATCTGAAATTAGGTTACAAAAGATGCTGTGGCTTTCATCTTGGGTGCTCTGTGGTGCTTTCTCCCTTCTGTTGCCTCTGTGGGGAGCTATGCTGTGAGCAGCCCTCTGGAGAGACCTAGGTTGTGTGGAAATCAAGCTTCAATCTAGTATAATAGGAAATCAGTAAGTAATGTCTAAAATTGATTAATCAAGTAACAGGAAGGGAAACATAAGTAAGGCAGAGAGGGACAAGAGTCTGCTATATTTCATTGGAGGCCTTTCGGATTTCTATGTAAAGTAGCCACTAACTAACTTTAAAGAACATTAATATTTAGAAGTATCTACAGCAAAAGTGTTAATAGGCAACAGGTGGGCAATCGTGATAAGAAGACATCTCGAAGAGTAACGTAGTTTAATCCCTATTAAGATATAACCAGAAGCCAACACCTCTTTTTCATTCATAAGTTATATCTCCTTTTCTCCTAAAATGCACTGATTATACTTTTGTTTTTTTTTATTTTTCCTTTTCATTTCCTCTCTCCCAATACTGTGTGTAAGCCTAAAAGGGGACTTCTCTCTGTTCTATCTGTCAGCTTACCATTTTTATGTGATCTAGCAACTGGAGTGCCCTTTAATGCACATTCCTAAAGAGTAGTAGGCAGTGATAAGACTCAATGACGGTCGTGCCTCCAAATTATTCTCCAAATAAAATGGACACTTGTCCAACCTTTTTTTGTGTTAGGTAATATTGGTCAGTGATTTTGCAGCACACATCTCAGTATTTTCTTTCCCTGTCATTAATGTGACAGAAAATGATGAGTAATAGAGAAAATTGAGTACCACTCTACTTTTTCTTTTATTTCTTTTCTTTTGTTTTCTTGTTTTTTTATTTTGACTTTTTTTTTTTTTTTTTTTTTTGCCTCAGAACAAAAGTAGCCTTCCAGTCTTCCAGTGCTGCATAAGAAGGTGATGGCTAATCTACAGTTTGTACCTACTTAGTCCTTGAAAAACAAGAGAATGGGATGAAATTAGCATTTTGAGACATTAATGTTATAATCATTGGCTCTTCTGTAAGTAAGTGTCTTAATGCATTACACTGGACTTGTGAAAGCCAAAGAGGTAGCTAGTATAGTGACACCTATTTGTGATTTGGAGGAAAATGGTGGCTCCCTTGTTGTGTGACTACTTGTTATGTTGTCTAGGTAAGGAGGTAAATATTAAATATTTTTCTACATTTAAAGGGTATATAAATTCATTGAAGAAAACGTTGACATGCATTAAGAAAGCTGAATGTCCGCTTGACTTCCAAGTAAATTAGAAATTATTAGTGTTAGCCTTGATGACATTATTGTGATGTGACAGCATTTGGCTTAAGTAGTTTCACCATTTATTAGCACTGATATTAGAATAAATGAAAATGATCGTTAAGTGCTATGTACATTATCATTTAACTAATCATGCTTGCAATCTCCTTCTATTAGTCAAACCTCTTTTGGTTAATTAGTTAAAGGAGCTGTCTAAGCCCGATATCCAGAGGAATAATGAAATAAAGGAACATTGAAATATACTAAAGAAAGTGACACTGTATCACCATTTACCTCATAGATTGATTTTATTTACCCTCACCTAGTCCATTATAGCAGTCTCAAGGTTAAAAGATTCTGGCACTTTTTTTATTTAGAAATATAATGATTAGGCTTATTAAATTATATGTGTATACTTTACTCACTAAAGCACTTATGAAACAGAAACGTGCTAATATGATACTCAAATAAAAACAAAATCTTCATTTACCAATTTACCCATATTGAAAGATGAACCAACAAATACTGCTGAGATTCAACATTAAAAATGTTAATAGCATCTTGTATTTTAGTTCTGACAATCCAATAACTCAAAATCTATAAAACGTCAAGTCTACAAATATAAGACACAGCTAAGAAAATTTTATCCGTCCTTTTATTACTTCTTATTAATATAATTAGCCTGAAGAGTTCTTAAGCTGATGTTTGATAAACCATGAACAGGGTTTTATTTATAATCCACTAGGATTTTATCAGTAGGTGAAAAGCACATCTTCATACCTTTTTAATGGTCTTTCTCATCTCCTAAAGAAGGGGAGAAAGGATAGGGAAAAGCATCTTTGGAAATTCACTGATCTTTCATCAGGCACCTTCGTAGATGATGATGCTAGTGCTCTATTTTCGAGTGTGCAGACAGAAATAAATGAAGGCACGGTGTGTGGAGAGCTGTCCAGTACAGTCTCACAGGGCAGAGGAGCACCGCCCGAGAGAGTGGGTCTCCTGGGATCGGCGCTACACTGGCAGCCTTTGGCAGCAATATCCTCTAATAAGGCTCGAGCTTTTTCCATCACTTCCGAAACACTGGTCTTTCTGTTTGCTACTCACTTGCTGGAAACTGGACATGACCTATTACTCTCCACTCTGTTATCCTCTTTTCTCTTCGTTCACTGATCCCCATTCCCTTTCTTCCCCTAAACATAAAATGCATGATCTGTTCAGGAAGAGAAATAAATATATTCAGTAATGGAATTAAGTCCGAGAAAGTCAGTGACTCTAGGTACTTTGTTGTAAAAACTTACAACATTTCCTGGAAATGACTCTTGTGTTTTCTACATATTTGTTTGTTTTAAAGCCAGAAAAAGGGAGGGTTTTGAAAGTAACTTTTTATATAATGGTTCTGTGATGAGTTTTTGTATCTTGCTAACATACCTTCCTTGTAATTTCTATGCACCTAGGTCCATGTCTATCTGTTTTAAAATGTGTAATTTAGTTTTCCCATGTTGTCGGCCCAGTAAGGTTAGTCACACGTTCCTCTTCTACCAGATCTCCTGTCCTATCTAGAATCCCCTCATAGTTTTGCACTGAGATCTTCATTAACCCTGTTACTGTCCTCTTTCAAGAAATACCAAACACAATTTCTAAATTACCTAGATTTTCCAGTAAGAGACCTAGAATGACAGGTGTGGTCCATATTATGTGTTAAAAGAGCAAGCATGTTGTAGGCTGCCACTTGCTTACCCTCGTCTGTTAAATTCTGTTTAATGCCCCCTCTCCCCCGTCTATTGTCTTGTCCTCCATGTTATGTGATAGTAATCCAGGGCCCCTCTAGCTTCTCTGACTGAACTGCAGACGCTCCAAGAACGTCATTCCAGAAAAGCTGACTATGTTATGGTAAAGGTTTCAGAAAACCATTTGTTAAATTAATGAATACATGAATAGTTAAACGAGGGACTGAATGTGTGAATACATGAAAGAAAGAATAAACACGTGACTACATAACTAGGTCTTGAAGTTGGACCTCCTAACTTTAAGTCTAATGTAAATTCCAGTAGGCCTAAATGTTTTCTATTAATCAGGAAATACTTCCTGAGTGTGGTAAATTATTGTCGTCAAATCTCGTGCTCAACTTGTAGCTGACAAGCATGAATCAGGGGTCCACTCTCAAGATAACAAACTTATAACACATTTAGATTTAATTTTATGCTAACATTTGAGTGGCTTATTTATAAACTACTTTTAAATACATAGTCTATTATGAAAGGAAAAATAATCCTTCATATTTATCCCCAAACACATGATTCCACTGTTGGTGAGTTAGAGCCATATTAAATGAATGCATATAAGTTTCTCCTAGAAGATGACTTTTTTTGTAACATATTGATTAAGGTAGTTTTAAATTGAGAAAGTATTAATATGAAGTAGAAATTACTCTTATTTTTGAATGTTGGTTCTATTCTATGGACGGGGTCAAAAGATGTGTGGTTTACTAAGTATGTGTTTCTAAGTTTATCACCTTCCATGTTTCTTCCTCTATGAAAGGTGGTATTAGATAAATAAACAGTTATTCTTTTATGACTTAAACTTCCCTCTCTGTTTTTTTTAGACTGAATATCCATTTTGATTAACATTTATAGTCAAGCTCTAGCACATGGCAGTTCAGTTTCTCATCTATTCTGATTGCTACATTTGAAACAATTGAGCTGCCATAGGGATCAAATATACCCATTAAAAGTAAAATAAACATTGAATTTGTTTAAAAATCAATGTATTTGAGTTTTCTGATGGAAACATCTACTAAGAATAGAATATTTTTTTTAAATACAGAGAAGTATAAAGGAGAAAAAATTTACCCATAACGTAACTACTTACATGGAAACATTACTGGCATTGATCTTTGTAATTTTTAAAATACATACATTATTAAATTAAGACATGCTGTGTCTAGTGACTCTGTTATGAGTATTTTCCATATAACATTAATTCCTCTTCGCAACAATTTGATGACTGTATAGTGTCTGTACTAAGGTTCGGCCATACATTATTTAACCAGCTTCCCTAGGGTTTGACCTTTAGATGCTTTTCAATTTTTTGCCATTTTAATAAACAGCGGTATTTCTTCAAGACCGGTTAACAGATGGACAGTTTGAAGGCTTTTGATGCATACTGCCACACTGACGTGGGTGGGATGAAGGGATTGGACTAAAATATATCCACCTGGCTGCAATGGCAGTGTCCATTCCTTAAACCCTCGACTGCCTAGGTGTGTCTCAAATTTTTTACCAGTTAGACAAAATGATGTGTCACTTTTGTTTTCCACTTTTAATTATTAATGAAATTGAATCTTTTTCTTTTATTATAACTAACAAAATGTGAGGGCCAGGGAAACAAGAAAGGTGGGTGGTGGGAGAGAAACTTTCTTAGTATTTCTTATCAAACTATGTCATCCACAAAAGAAAAATCATAAACTTTAATGTTATTTCCTCTATCTTATTTCTCCAATAGGAGCAATTATTACTATTTATTTGTGATGATTTTTCAATGATGCCAGCCCAGGAGTAGGTTTTATTTGTGCATTTTAACTGTTAATAGTAACACATACAATCAAACCTTGATTTATTGGAGTAATGAGATGGAGATGGGGGAATGGAAATCAGAGACAGACCTAAATCCTAGTGGTACCTAAATGGTTCAAGCATAGCTCAGAGCGACTTGTACCTCCTTCCCCAGGGGTTTTGGGTCGTTAAGCAGCAGCTTAATAGATCTGTAAAGATGCTTGTGGTCAAACTGAATCTACTTGATGCCAATGGAGTCAGTTGAAAGGTAAAGAAAATGAGACAACCAACTTCCAGATGGTTTTAACACCAATTTTAACAGATTTCTTTTCACTGAATATACCATCTGAATTCATTTAATAAGAGATATTTCCGCTATGGAGGTATTTGTACATTATGATCACTTTGCTAAATATGATTGTTGATATTTATAATTGAGTTACCCTATTTACTTGGAACAATTTGAGATGACTTATAAAAGAAGGTATATCATAATCCCGTAATTATAAGAGAAACAGATGCTATAAGAAAACAGAAGTAAATTGGCCCCTTAACTTAGAGACTTGGTTCTCAACTTGAGCATCTCTCCGAATCACCCAGGGGACTTACCCAAGCGCTGGTTGCTAGACCCACCCACCCCAGAGTTACTGATGCAGAAGGTTTGCAGTGGGCGTGAGAATTTGCATTTCTCACAGACTCACGCAGGAGCCACACAGTGGGAACGGCGGCTCTAGCTCTTCCCATTTCTCTCTGGATTCTTTGGGCTCATCATTGATTAATGGGGGTTGGGTGTTTTGTTTGTTTGTTTTTGTTTGCTTTTTGTTTTCAGATAGTTCTTTTTGTGAACCACAGATCCCACCACTGTCTGATCATTCCCAATAATAGCCGTGTTATTATTTTCGTAAGGCTTTTCATACGGATATAAAGGATATGATTGGTTGTATGTCCCAGTGGTTTTGAGTCTTGGCCACCTTAGAAACACCTAGAGAGTTTTTATATAAAACCAATACGGAGCCTTATCTCCACATATTCTGATTTAATTGGCCCATGAAGAGTCCAGATACCATACTTTTTAAAACTCCCCTTGTGATTCCAGTGTTCAGCCAGAATTGTGAGCCGCCGATAGATAGAGAGAAAAATAGCCCACATTGCCAACAGGTAATTGGTTGTTTTATTTGTGGCTTGGGTTTTCTTTTTTTTCTTTCCCCCTCCTCCCCCCCGCCCCACCTCTCCCATCAATGTGTCTAGGTACTCATCCCTATTTTTTGGAGGAATGGGGTATGTTTTGGGTTCTTAAGTATGCCATTTTGTTCTGCTCCTAATTGGACTTCATCTGTTTTTGATGAACCATTTCTCAAATCTGTAGGTAATTTTAAATTCTGTTTCTTTTTTCTAAAGTGTTTAACCCCTGCCCAACTAAATAACATTTGAAAGTTGAATGAGCAGATTTCCAATTTCCTAATTGAGACCGTGCTTGTTAGGTTTTAATATTTTATCATTTTACTGCAAATTATTTTCACCGTGTGGGTGATGCCATCTTGACTTTGCCCTGGCTGCGCACATTTTCGTTATGAACTTTTATTTAGTGCCCAGAAATTGTGTGCTTTTCAGTCAAATTCTATGACTTCTACATAGTTGAAAATAAGAGTTGGATCTGACTCCATGTACTTTGAACTATCAGAGGAGACTATGTATGTAATATGAGTGGCAGAACAACACAGAATATATAAGCGTTTAAACACAAAAATTGAACATTGAAAAGATAGGTCATAGGTCAGGGGGATGTAATGTAACAATCTAACCAGGGCTGTATAGAGTAGAGGTAAGACTACCAGCTGCTACTTACTAGCTGTGTAACTTTGAGGAAGTTACTTGCTCCTTGTGCCTCAGTTTTGTCATTCATAAAATGGGATCTTAATCGTTCCTGCCTTGGTTTGTTGGAAGGATTTAAATCAGGTAAGGCATGGAAAATTCTCAACAGGGCTTAAGAAATAGCAACAATTCAAAGAAATAGTAACAATTGATTCAATTAATTGAGGAATTGATAGAAGGCATTTTACGTTTGGTTTGACAGGGCTGATAATTAATAATCCACGTGACATAAGGATGATTGGTCTGGGATCTGTCTTCATTGACTAATGAGGCTAATCTGGAACCGTTGGTTTTTACAAGTTTAAGCATGTTTTTCTGTAAGCAAACAGTTTAGATTTTCATTCTCAGTGCTCTGTGTTTATTATTGGAAAGCGTGCTTCTGCAGATAACTAACTATAGTTACGAAGTGACAAAATCAGAATTCAAACTCAGGACTTCTGTCTACAAGTTGATCATTGCTAAATGGTAGAAATAGCCCCAGGCATAAGGCGTGAAGGGAATGGGAATCTACAGAGGGTGCCAAAGAAATATATACACATTTTAAGAAAGGAAAAAGCTATTAAAATTGTAATACTCAATATATACCAATAACAAAAGATGAATACAAATCACATTTGACTTCTGCAATTATAAGAGGTGCTCAAAGTGGTTACCATCAGTGTCCAGGCACTTCTGATTATGGCGAACTACTGCTTAAGCAACGTTGACCAAAGTGTCCCCTTGTATACATATTTTTGGCACCCCTGGTATTTTAGCAAAAAGATTCCAAAAAGAATAAAGTGACCAGTATTTGACCACTTATTGCATGTACAACATGATTGAGTGCATAATTTACATTGTCTCAAACTGAAGCTTAGAAATGTTAAGTAACGTACCCCTACTCATACAGGCGATAAATGACAGAGCCAAGAATTGAACCCAGAACTATGACAGCAAATTCCATTCCCTAAGTCACTTCAAAAAAATGCCTCTCTTTGAATGGAATCAGGAAATTACTTTTTCTGGAATAGAAGATGCTTTCAAAAATTACAGAATTAGAGTAGAGAAAGATAAGGTGGAGGCAGGAGTTGTGTTGAACTTCCTCTATTGTGACAGAATAAGTGGGGACAATCAGCTGAGAGATTTTTCTCTTGAGTTTAGCATGTATTTAAACTAGTTAAAGAGCTGAAAAGGAGGTGTCTGGGAAGAAAGGAGCTGCAGATGGACTAAATGAGGGTTTTAGAAATAGAAATAGATTGGAAGGGGTGGGTTAAAAGGGTAGGCAATTTATATACTTTATCTTCTTTTCTCCATTGGTTTACTTAAAATAAGTAAACATCAAGGGTTATTTCTTTGAGCCCATTAATACTAAGTTTTTTTGTGAAACAATTTTTATTGCACTTTGCAGATTTTAGAGTGCTTTTACATAGGTTAGTTTGTTTGATTATAACATATTGGTGGGCACTTTTACAACTTGCTTCTATTATCCTAAAATATTCATAAGTAAGTACAGTAAACATGTTTATAGCAAATTGGTTAAAGTCACAACTGTACTGGAGTTTCTTTGCATGTATCTTTTTAATGTTTATTTCATTATAAATGACAAATTTAATTATGATTTTAAAAAAATGTAGGTATTTGGAAAATACTGGCCATCGGGTAGTGTCTTGGAGGATCCTTGCTTTTTTCTTTCTTATTTTACACCTTTTTCTATCTCATAAAAAATCTCACTACTGCTACTGCTCAGACATGTTCAGAATGAAGTAATTTCCCCCATGTAATACAGTTTTGAGTCCCAAACGATCAGTTTGGTAAAAAAAAACAAAAAACACACACTATATTTTCAGGCTTGCATTACCATAGCATTTGGAGTCATAAAAAGAAACCAAAAACCAAAAAACTTTGTCCTGCCTTTTGTCTGAAGTTTGATGATTTACAAAAACTCTTGTTTTCATAGATTATAATTACATAAATAAATATCTAGTGATTCATGCAAGTAGAAACCTCAGATATTGAATTTCCTGGAAAGTCTTCTCTTATTTGCCCTTTACCTTTAGATTGGACTTAAATTAGACTTAGTCAAGTTCATTTGTCTATTTATAAGAAGTTTTTTTTTTAACTCCAAGCTTATCTCTGTTTTTGTTCTCTGTCCATGCTTCACTAGCATTAACCCTTTGCAGTATGATCTGAATTATCCAGGCAGCATTTAAAAAGCTGTAAAGCAGGATTATTTCTGCCAGAAAGTAACATATTCTTACCTTTCATCCTACTGAAAAAAAGTGTTTACTTTTTAAAATCTTTTATAAAACAAAAATAAATGTCCACATAAGTTAAGGGATACAATTTCTGGTCAAACTATTTACATGTATGTTTGAACCAAACCCGGTACTAGCTAATATGCTCAGTGAGAGTTAACTCTTTGTGTGTCTTCACCCCCGACCCACTCACATCCCCAGATAATTATTTGCAAAATGTGATCAAATTAAGCATCACTATGTTTATCATATATACTATTATTTTTTTATTTAGACTTTTTTCATTATAGAATTTGTACTTACTGTTATTCTAAAAAGAGACCAACGCTTTAAAATTAATGCATTATTGCTAGTTGTGCTGTAACACTTACAGTGAAGGTGAAGGAAAGAAAATGCTATAGGGTGGATTTAGTTTTGAGTTTCAGCTTTGCTGCTTCTATGCTGGCAGTTGCTGATTCTCTTTGCATCTTTGTTTTATCATCTGGCAATGCACAGAAACGATGCCCCCCTTATAGGGTATTTGTGAAAGCTGAATTGAACAAGCCATGCAAACCCTATGCGTTCAATCAATGTTAACTATTGTTATTGATAATAATATTTGGTCCTGTGTTGACAAGGATGTTGACAGGGATGGAGACTGTACTCTGGAAATATTTGAGTTTTGAACATTTTAGAAAGGAAGGAAAACAAAGTCAATTATACCAACTGGCCTCACGGTTCTGCCACCTGGGAAGTGCCCTGGATCAGATCCACGGGATGCTTTACATGACTATGAGTGGCACTGACGCAATAGTGTAGCTCGACTGCAGACCATTTAAGGACAGCCAAGGTGGCTTATTTTTATGTAACTTAGATTAATTTTTCCATTTTACTTGTACTGCTACCAAACCAATTTCAAAACATTTTCAGTTTTCTGCTTTATAAGTTTACTTCAAAAACAGTGTGATTGATAATGTTCCTGTTTGATTTAAAATGATTTAGAAGACCTGCAAGATTGTAGCTCTTGCTATAAATTGCTTCGACAGTGTTGCTGCTTCCTTCATTCCATTATAAACATCTAGAGCTTGGTTGAATATCCAGGTATAAGAAAGCACACGTTAAATTTTCACCGGTTATATACATTTATAGCATAGCCACTAATTCAGGAAACATAGATTTGTAAATAACACCGTTGCAGCAATAAAAGTTATGTCTGCCTCTTAAGATAGGAAATAGGAAAATCAAGTTAAGAGGACTCTAATTTAATCACTCTAATTATTTTACTGGAATTTCAAAAGAATGGATCAATAATTATATTTTGTCTCACGCTATTAACAGCCAGAACAATGGCTCACAAAATTTAGAAATCAATTCTTGTTAATTAAACTTAAATATGATGGCAGAGATCTTTGTATCATGAATCGAGAGCCTGATCTCCGGCTATTTTGTTTCATACTTAGTATAATATACAGTACACTGTTCTCAGCCAAAGCCCTATGTTGTCTGGGCAACTCCCGTTGCCATAGCAATGAAATTCTTTTGCGGGAGCAGGGCGAATGCTAATTGTAGCCATTTGTTGTTCCTTCTGTCGATCCCTTAACTAGCACAGTTGTCGAGCAGCCAGAGACGTTGGGTGAACAGCACGCAGTGCCCCCAAAAGCATTGCTGCTGAAGGCAACCGCCTGCTCTGCTTAAAAATCATTTGAGCAGCCGACAGTGCTGACAGTGCCACTACGTGGGCAGAGGCACAGCTTGACTCAGACCCTGACAACTGTTGATCTGGGACTTAGAGGCAAAGAGGAGACTGTTTAAAACCTGTTGAGAAGGTACTGATGACACAGAGATTAATTTGACACCCGAGCCTCAGAGGTGGGTACCAGGCATATCACAGCAACTGTTTCTCTAGGCTACATTCCATACCTGAATGCCCAAAGGCTGTGGGAGACAGATCAATGGTTCCTTCCTTTATTTCCATCTGAACCTGCATTCCTGCAGCCTCAGGTAAAAATATGCTTTTGGTTGGAACCAGCCAATTGTAATTCACATAGTTATTAGATTCAGTTTGTACTAGTAACTCCCACCACTCTTTATAACCCCTTATTTTTACAGACTTATGATTTAACTTCCAGAAATGAGTTGAAACTGAAAATCAACTCAACGTAAATGAGAACAGACTCCTTTTGAAAAATAAATGACAAAGTGTTATTTGCCCATTGTATGGCCTTTCTTGCTAGTTTAATTTGAGAAAATGTCTTAAACCTGGCAAGTAATAATTCATTGTAAAACCTAATTGCTCTAGGTATTTGGGGAAGAAAAAATTAATGGTAAGAAAAATTATAATGGTAAGAGAAAACTTGTGAGGTACTAGTATATCTTCCCTTTAAGCGTGTATTGACCCATAAATGTGGTCAAGTTGATGAGGTTTGTAAAACCAGCTACTGTGTAAACATGGTGATAAATTTCAAGGTAGTTTTTTTTAGGTATAAATTTAATATATATGCCTGTTAACTGAATAGACTGAAGGTGCGTCCTGGCTGAAATTTTCTTAAAATTCATTATTAACTAATATTGTAGGCTGTTGTCAAGATACTCCTCACTATAGCTTTATGTTTGTTTGTATTGAAATAGTCAAAATTGGCATGAAGATGGCCGAGTCATAACTACAGAGTCCTCTTTTACTGGAGAGCAGGAAAAGAAGGCCTTTCATTCAATGTGATTTTTTTTTTCCTTGAAAGAACTCCATGTAGAGTTATTTTTATCACTTCTCCTGCTCTTTCCAGGAAGACAGCTACCGGAGTATTCCACTCAGTGCCCTGCAAGAAATTAGTTTCTGATGATGGTGGTCATAATAAGTCATTTCATGTTTCAAACACTAAACCAATCAGTCCCATCTCATTGATTAAAATACATACTCAGTCCATAAATTCCAAGGAGAAAACACTTGAAATTTATTGGTGAAATTTTCTAAGACCTACTGTTTTCTTCTTTTCATAATTTTTAATTAAGACAAAAAAAAAATACGTATAAATTATATAACAAATACTGTTTTCTAAATAGTATATACATTTTGTTTGTGAATTTTATATGCAAAGTAGCTTAGATATTCCTTAATAAGCTCTATGGAATATTTTTAAAGGTTATTTTCATTAACTCTTCAACTTTAAAATATTTGGCTGTACTTCTAAAACACTGTATTCCCAGCATAATGAATGATAAAAAAGAACTCTTAAAGGTAAGAAATACTCTTAATTGCTCAGTCAACAGAGATCAAGGTACTGTCCAATTTACCAGCCATCATGGCTGCCAGTGCCCTCAAGTGATTAGGTCTGCCATAGGGTTCTGAGAACAAATGAAGTCTAAAATATCCTTCCCGGGGGAGTGCACATCCATTCTGCCCTGGCAGAGAGAATTTGTGTTAACATACAACTTCGCAGTGGGCTGGACGATAACTGGCAGGGTAGATTCCGGCATGATCAGGCTGCAGCATAGCCCTCCCGAGAAATAAAAGTAGACGTCCTCACTCTGCCAAAGTTCTTTTCCTTAATGGGCAGGGAGATGAAAGGCCTCAAACCTGAATATTGGTTGGGGAGCATTCTAATATCAAGGAGTGTTCTGAAAGCACATGATGATAATACCAAACCTCATCAGGAAAGCCAGCTGTTAGCTGTAAGTATCTAGAGCCCCACCCAGCATCCTTCCCGGAGCAGAAACGTGACTGCTGCGGACGGTTCCATAGCCTTCCTCCCGTGGAAGAGCCTGCAGCCCGGTTTGTTGTGTTGGATGCTTCGTAGGCCTTTGCTTCTAGTGAGGCTGACTTCTGCCCCGCCAAGCTCATTTGGGCCAAGACAAATTAAAGCGTTCCCAAACAATTTTTGGTGGAAGGTGACAGTCCACAGACTTTTAGAATCAGGTCTCTTGATTGAAGTGGGACTTACAAAGGGAGTATCACCTGGGAAGGAAGAATTGAATATGAGGAAAAGAATTCCAAGGGACAAACGGGTCCCCCTACCCCATGTCTGGTGTGGATGACAGGACAATGACTCCCTGAAATGAGAAGAATATAATCATACTTGTACTGTGTTTCCCCAAAAATAAGACCTAGCCGGACCATCAGCTCTACTGTGTCTTTTGGAGCAAAAATTAATATAAGACCTGGTATTATATTTATTATATATGATATTATATATGATATGATATGATATGATATGATATGATATGATATAAAACCCGGTCTTATAGTAAAATAAGACCGGGTCTTATATTAATTTTTGCTCCAAAAGACACATTAGAGCTAATGGTCTTGTTGGTCTTATTTTCGGGGAAACACGGTGCATCATTCAAATGTGAGACAGTTGCCCGTTGAGGAAGGAGCATGTCCACAGTCGGGTGTAACTCAGGAAAGCCAAGAAGGGATGTTGTCTTGGTGCTAATAAAGTTAATGGCTTCCTCTTTCCACTTGAGCTCTCTTCTGAGGCAGGCCCCAGTGGCCAAGACAGGACCAGATGGCTTAAAAGAACCACTCCGTTGGGAAAACGAGAGAATGAGTGACCCCCATTTCAAAATCCTATTTTCACCCCTGCTCAAACCACTCACTCCTTGTCCCTCCTTATCAATAAAAGGTGACTGAAGGAGCTATTTCCCACTCTGATCTTCCCACCGTCCCCCCAGGAAGGTCGATGAATCATCCGTTCTAGCAATGAATAGATCAAGGCTGGCTGATTGACAAATCTAGCTGTAAAATCCCTACCTTGTATGGGTATTTATTAGAAGACCCAGTAGCTCTTGAGCTGTGCAAGAGTCCTCAGGACATCATGTGGAAATCACTCCCTAAGTGTGTAGGCCTCAGTGACAGTTCTGAATATCGGTGGTGATTTTTTTTTTCATGGAGGGGTAATTAGTAACATGGGTCACCTTAGCGACCTGTTAAGTACTTCTTAGTATTTTTGTGTTTTATGCTTTGATTCACTTTCATGTTTATTTTCTGTTATTTTCAGCCGAATATGCCATCTTCACAATTTTTCAATGTTATCTGAATTAGTTTTAATTGTACCCAGCATTAAGTGATTTGCTCCTAAGAACACAAGTCGAAAATGACTGCTTTCAACTACTGATTATATATTCATAAATTTTTGCATCTCAGCATGATTTTGTCACTTTTGGGTGATGATAGTTCAAGTCTTTAATTTTTAAAACTTAAATTTGCTTTTCTCTTTGTCGGTTAATGTATGAAAATGATCAGTCATGCCAAAAACGAGCACTATTTAAATTATAAATTAAATATAATGAGAAAGACTCTATCAGTGGTTCCAAACCTTGCAGTTTATCATAATCAACTGTGCAGCTTCTTTAAGAAGTAGTTTTATGTGCCTCATTCATTCCAGACCTATTGAATCAGAACTGAATAGGTGCTCAGGAACTATTTTTAAACAAATTCCTCAAAAAATTATTGTGTCGCTATGATGTTCCTAGTTGGAAAGGAGCATTTAGGAAACAGTGATCTGGAGTAATATTTCTCCCTTTTTAATATCAGATTTCAGTGTGAAAACAAAGCTTAAAATCTTGATGTCGATTCCAGGGATATTCAAAATCAACTGGCTTCTATTTTTTTCTGTTTGGTTCTTTTTTGTTTGTTTTTCTCTAAAAGGAAAATGTTTCAAATATTTGACTATAAAACGTACATACAATTAAAAAAGGATGTTAAATAGGTAATATAAGTATTACTAACTAAAAATAAATTGAAAATAATATAGAACACGGACAGAATTACTGTTTTTAAGGCATCAAAATTGTTAAAACAAACAAACAAATGGAAAAAAAAACCAGAGTGCAGAAACAAAAAATTGTAATTGCATAAACCAGTGGTTGGAAGATTCGTTTTCAAGTCCATATTCTTCCAGGCTATTAACTCAGAGTTTGAAACATACTTTCACTGTTAGTGAAAACTGACAAGTAAGGAGAACAGACATAATTGGCTGAAACTTAATTAGAAAATCTCTTTCAAAAAAAGAATTTTTAGAGAACCCTAAAGTATGCATAGATTGCAGGTATTTGTTTTTTGTTTTGTTTTGTTTTGTGTGTGTGTGTGTGTGTGTGTTTTGTTGTTGTTGTTTTGTAGGCATTCATTTTTAATCAGTTTGTTAGTGTCAGTTTTCCAAAGCTGAGGAGAACGACTTTAGGTCCAGCCTGTTGTTCCCCAGCTAATAGCAACTCACTGTTTCAGTCAAGTCTGGGCTGCTGGGTAATGGGATTGTAATGAAGTTAATTTAACCTACGTTTATATGTGCAACTGTTTTACTTCATATATCACATACACTTGGGAAGTGGTAACCATTGACTTGCAGATAGTTTTTTGATGAGCGAGGAATATCTGTGTTACATACACCAGCCATTAGTGAATCTATTTCTCTCACCACTAAAATCATGAGACACCCTGGAGCCACTTGTCGGCAATACCTCTTCCAGGATATTTTGCTCTCCCATTCTTGGAAGTATCAGTCTCCAGATATACCAGAAGAAATCGCTAAAACCTTTGGCATTCTGTTTTGAAAAGATAGCTAACCCCTAGGTTTAGCAGTATTCACACCTGAGATAGTATTAGCCCCGCCACGTTGAGTTTTGGTCCTGTCTCCCTCCCGTTTCACCTCCTCTTTCATTTTGTTGCTTTGCTCTTGTTAAACATGCTGACAGACCTCAGGCTGTGTGTTGAAGTGGAGGAAAAAGAAAGATATAGAAGTAAGTTATAAAACACTTCCTTCCTGGCAGGCTAATGTTGTCCGTTCTTATGAAAGCCGCTACAGCAAGAAACCTTTCTGAAACGAAAAGGCTCTGAGTCTTACCAGTTGTCCATAAAACTCCTCTAGTCATTCTTAGCGAAAATGCTTTAGTCTCTCCACGTCGTGGGTCATTCCCTCTGAGATTCTTTTTCTCCTTTGTCCCGGCGCACTCTTAGTTGCAAAGCCCTCTTTCAGAGGCCGCCTTCCAGGCCGCACTCCTGGTCAGAAATAAATAATCCTGCTGCTCTGTGCGGCAACTGCATGTTCTGCCTCTATTATACGTGGTTGGTTTGGTTGTTGGTATAGTTGTCTCTCTCACCGGGGTGTGAATGCCTGGAGGGCAGTGACCATCTTGTTCATCTTGCATTCCCCAGTGTCTACCAGAGTGCCCGGTAGATAGAATGTACCAGTGAGCTTAGAGATTAGGATTTCTACTCATAATGCCATCTGTGCCTAGATAATATTTTTTAGAAAATTGACTGGTATCATGAGCCCACATATTGGATATTAAGTCTTCGTCTGGTATCAGACTTATAATCATCTTTAAAATTGGGGGATTTATTTTTGCTTGTCGCTATTATTATTATTATTATCATTACTGATTTATTGCATACATGCAGAAAATGGGCAAATCTAAGAGGATGTATGATTCAGTCTATTTTTCTCAAAATGAACGCCCCTTGTGACCAGCGCCCGAATGGTTTTTTAGCAGTATGGAAATTTCCCAGAGAAAACAAAGAACTGATCCTAATATAAACTTAGTATAAGAAATAGTGTGGTCTGCCACCATTTTCCTTGATTGTGTGTGTGTGTGTGTGTGTGTGTGTGTGTGTGTGTGTGTGTTCAGACAAGGAAGTGAGAGTGAGCCTGTGGTGTATAAACTTTTTTCCTCTATTAAAGTGCTTTTTTATTCTCCCAGTTGCAGTCCCTTGGCAATTTCAAAGGAAATTGAATTTAAATATGCTTTTCTAGCTGCATTTAAATGTATGTAAATGTATTGTAAATAAAAACTTTAAAGGAAATGAAAATGCTTTACAAATATCCTACTAATTCCCCAAGCATCCCTACATGACTCTGAAAAAGACAGTTGTCATAGAATCAAAAGGCTAGAAGAGACCCTTCAGTACATCTATGAATAGCCATTACAGAAAGATAATTGGCCACTTTTCCTTTAAAATGTTCAGAAAAGGAAACTTCATAGTTTTTTGTGGCAGTCCTCAGTTCGGGCTGTCTTGCAAACGTAGGAGGGGTGAGGCCAGGGTGAGAGCATTCTCTTCCTGGGTGGTCATCCCTCAGGCCCCCTCAAAAGGGTGCATCTGGGTCTCTTACCCCACCTCCAAACTGCAGTCCAACCTCTTCATTCCTTTCCCCACGCTGGAAAACGTCTCTTGCCTCATCACCACCACTACCACATACGCAGCACATCCCTCACCGAGTACAGTTTATCCCATCTCCATCTGGCCACTGCCTTCTTTCAGTCCATGGTTATTCCTAGACTGTTTTCTTACAGTAGCATCCTGATTCCTCTCCCTTCCTCCACTTTTCCTCCCACCAATTTCATTCCTTCATGCTACTACTACTATGAGGTCATCCAAAAACACAAATATTTTCATGCTCTGTAAATTCCAGTACTTTGGAATGGAAAATCCCCACGTGGCACTATCTGTGCCTCCCCAGGCTCCTCTGTGGGCCCCTGTCACCAGATGCCACCACCGCCTTGCCCTACCGCCGGCTGTACTTGAGCCATCTGCAGTTCCCAGCATGACCTACACTGTGCAACTTGTACCGTTCTTTCATCTCGTAGGAAGGTTGCCTCTGCATTTCATCTTCCAACATCTCATTAAGATTAAAAATGTGTTTGTCCTCTCCGAGGATGCCCACCCCCCAACATCTACCATTTCTTCAATTCTAATGAGTTTTGTTATCATTGATGAAGGGTGAATTGAATTGTCAAAGCTGCTTAAATATAAACTTAAAAGATGACAAAATAAAAACCATGACCTACTATGTAGAGTACAGATATCTTGATCTGTTCTTTTTGTACATTCCTTTCTTTTTTTCCTCCTTGTAGCAGCATCTCTGCTTAGATGACATGCTGGTCTTTTTAGATTACTACTCGTTCGTGGATTGCTGAAAATAGTATGGGGAGGGATTGAGATGGGTGGGTGGTGAGAGTGAGTTTGTACAGTCTAAGAGGAGATTTAAGTTTCTTCAAATATTTTCTTTGTACTGCCCTGGGTTTTCTCTTAATTTTTAGTGTCCACGTAGTTGTGGAACTTAAGTCACAAGCTTTTTATGATGGAGCCTAGTGGTCTGGCTCCTTTAGCTGTAGCTGCCTCCCTGGCTACAAGGGTGTTGTGTCACCACTATTTCTTTTGAACCCCTCAGCCCCTACTATTGGAATAGTACAGTTGAACAGCATGGGTGTTAGGGGTGCTGACTCAACTCCCGCACAGTTGAAAATCCACTTGTAACTTTTTTTTTTTTTTTTCCACTTGTAACTTTTGACTTACCAAAACAACTACTGGCCTACGGTTAGCCAGAAGTCATTAACCCGTATTTTGTATGTTATATGTTTTATATACTGTATCTTACAATAAAGTAAGCTAGAGGAAAGAAAATGTTAAGGAAATCATAAGGAAGAGAAAATACATTTACCGTACTGTGTGTATTGATTGATACTGTAAGTTTACATCGTCTGTTTTAGGCTATGCAGCTGGCGAGTTTTTTCAAATTGTGAATTGTAAAATATTTGCATGTTAGTGGACCCGCGTAGTTCAAACCCATGTTGTTCAAGGGTCAACTGTGTATAGTTCAACAATGTATTATCTCAAAACACACACGTCATGTAACTCCACCCATACCAAGGAACAGAACACCACCCTTATCCCCAGAAGCCCCATTTTCTGATCCCTTGCAGTCACTAGCTCCTCTCCTTGCCTCCTTCCCCACTTCCCAAGGATAACCATCCTGTGCTTTCTAAGACCATCGGTACTTTCATTTTTTTTTTTACTTTTGCTTGTTTTGAACTTCATATAAATGGAATACCATCGTCTGTTCTCTTTGGAATTTTCCTTCTCCTACTCAACATGTCTGTTAGATTCAATCGCTATGTTACACATAACAATTGTTTACTAATTCTTAACTATTGTCTAGTATTCCATTGTTTGAATAGTGTATAATTTGTCCAGTCGGCTGAAACACATTTGGTTTGTTCCCAGTTTGAAGCTATTCTGAATAGTGTTACGTAGGAATGCTCTCCAACATGTTTTTTCGTGTACATACATATGCATTTCTATTGAGTATACACCTAGGAGCAAAATTGCAGGATCACAGCGTATGCTTATGTTTAGTTTGCACAAATCCTACCAGAAGATTTTCCGAAGAAATTTTACCAATTTATACTTCCATCAGCAGTGAATTGAAATTACAGTTGCTTTATATTCTCAACACTTGATATTGCCGGTCTTTTAAAATTCTTTTTTATTTTAACCATTCTGCTGGTATATATTGGTATTACACTGGCACTATAATTTGTATTTCCTTTAATTTGTAACCTCTCCTATGAAATGCCTAATTGAGTCTATTGTCCATTTTTCTATTGGTCCATTTTGTCCATCAACTCTTTTGTCCATTTTTCTTGATATATTCTGGATCCAAGTTCTTTGGTGTGTATATGTAAAGCAAATATCTTCTCCCACTCTGTAGCTTACCTTTTCCCTTTTGCAGTGGTGTTCTTATGAACAAAAGACCTTAATTTTAATGCAGTCCAATTTATTAGTATTTTCCTTATGTTTAACACTTTCCGTGCCCTATTTAAGAAATCTTTGCTGACCCTCAATATCATGAATATATTGTTTTCTCCTAAAAGCTTTTTTGTTTAACCGTCCTTAGTGCTACCATCTAGAATATGGAGTTTAAATCTTCTATTTTTTCTTCTTTTTATTTATCTTGTATTTTCCATCCTTTTTCTTACATACTTACATTTTTTTTACTGTAGTAAAATATACGTAGCATAAAATTTGTCATTTTAACCATTTTAACTGTATGGTTCTGTGGCATGAAATACATTTATATTGTACAATCACAACCAGTATCCACCTCTAGGACTTACTCATTTCCTCAGCTGAAACTCTGTACTCATTAAACACTAAGTCCTCATGTTACTTACGTATTTTTAAAGAATAATACTTTCTATTTTTCTTGTAACAAATTTAACAATACCAGATCTGCATACAGAAATGTATTTTAAGTTCTTAATTTCTAATTTTTACAATACTTAATTCCTGACTTTAAGTACAAACTGTCAGAAAAGAATGTACCTTAAATATTTGAAAATGTTTCACTCTTTGTTTCATATATTGTTAATTTACATAATTTTGATTTTTTACTATTATGTTGAAACAACAGAGAGAAGGCAGAAAAATACGACCATTTGAGGCAACACTCATGATAAAAAATCAAATAAGAAACTATGAATGTGATTAGAATACAAGTCATTTCCACAGACTTCTTTTTTTCTATTTCAAAATAGTGTTAATGTTGAATAATATTTAAATAGGTTCATTTCTGGAACATAAGTGACTTTATTTTATAAACTTCTACCGTTGATATATTAGCTATATTTGAATTGGATTATAGATTTTATTCTTGCATGAAATCTGTATTAGTCTACCCAGTTAATTTTAATTTATTTAAGATTATGTAAACAATTTAGCTTTATAGAGTGGAATGTATTCTTTAAAAATAACATTTTGCAACCCTTTCTCTTATTGCTAGCAGTACTTACAGCTTTGCCTTCCATTACTATTTTCCTCTCTGAAATACACTTAAATCTATAATATTTTCATTATGTAGATACAAAAAACTCAAATAAGTAGTATAATAGCATAAGTGCTATCAGAATGTTTCTTTCCCTTTTAAAGATATTTACTCACATTTTCTTTGTATATTTGTGTGTCATGCATACACCCCTAAAATATCTGTGTAATGAGAGGAAATTCAAGACAAAAAACTTGCCTGTGTATTTTTTCTTTCCTAACTACTCCATCCCATGTACCTATTCTCTTTCTCTTAAATTAAATCTGCTTGATTTTAAAGTTTCCTTTAAGTTGATCATATTGGTCTTATCAGAAATGATGGCTGGTTAGTTAAACTGTAAAAATGAGTTCTAAATGGCTCAGGTGGGTACAGGAAGTAACTGGTTGCTTTGCTTTCCTATAGTTTTAGGTCACCACTTAGCTTCACTCGTTTGCTCCTCATCCTCATTGTCTCTTTCTCTTCCCAGCCTTGGCTATGGATTCCTTGAGCTTATTCCACACTGTTCACTCATTCGTTGAGAAAATGCTCCATGCTTTTGGGCTACTCCTTCTCTGTTCATTTTCTTATTCTCTCATCCCCTACGCCTCATCCCCTTGTTACAGTGTGAACAATACCGGGGGTGCCAGGGGTAAATATCTCGTGTCTCTAATACAGATCACGATTCTAACTTGTAAAAGACAGGTAGGTAAGTTATCTAACCCTAGCTTGCTACAAGTTTCTTGACGCGTTATGTACAACTTGATGAAGTTTTTCCCAAGATACCTAAGCTAGAATTTAACTTGCTTTTACTTTCCTCCACAACATTTTTATGTGCTGCTTAAGTATCCATTGTTTGCTAAGTTTATAAATTGTGGAAGTACTTGGTACATGGTGTTAGACTTAGCATATGGGAAATCCCAGCACACAGGCTAATTAAATATCATTAGCACTATCATTGTAATTAATATTAGCAGATACCATTTACTGAGTGCTATCTGTGTGACAAGCATGGTGTGCTTATCTTCACTCTTATAACGGTCCTGTGAAGCAAGTCAGACTATTCCCATTGCCAAGCTATAGAGGTGAAATCATTCGTATGTGGTCTCATGTGTGGAGTAGGAGAGAGGTGGACTGGAACTCAGATTGTTCTACCTCCAAAATAGGTATTTCTTAAGTTTTATGCTTAAAGTATGTTTTAATTGTTCTTAGAAAAGAATATAATTCCTAAGGAAGCAAGGAAAAAATATTCTGGAATGCTTCTGCAATGTACCCTGGAGCAAGTAGGTAAAATGGGTGTGTACACAGTACGGAAATTTGAATGGTGTGTGTCTGTTCACGTTTCATAATTAGCATGTATTTTCTGGTGTCCTCCATTGCACTTTTGTCGTGCTTAACAGGAGTCATCATATCACTGTGGTAAGAGGAGACATGCCCCAGGATGGGCAGGCCTGGGTTCAAATCCCAGATTTGATATTTCCTTAATTCTTAATCTTTCTATGCCTTTTCTTCTTTAAAATCCATAAAAGAAACACACGTTGTAGATTGCTGCTGGTACTAAATAAGTTCTGCATTTAAAAGCTTTTCCCAGAATGCCTGGCCCAGAGTAACACTTACACACATGAAAGACCGTACAAGCTATTACACGAGTACTTCTGATGCTGCTGGTACTGGTGGTATTGACAGTGATCCTCAGACCAGCAGTGTGAGTTCCATATGTTGCTGGTAGTCATTACCAAATGAGAGAACGGGTATTCAGCCGTAGTTAGCTGACCGGCTCACATTGCTGCATACGGAGTGAAGAGGTTCTAATTCTTGCTTCTGATATGGTTTTTTCTACTATACCTATGCCGCCTCCAACGGTTCTGTGTTAGAATGCTAAATACATCCAAGATTCAAATTAAAATTCAGTAGACGAAATGTGATTAGTTTATTTTGTACAGCACGTTATTCTAGAGGATCACATTCTTAACGAAATGCAAATTCAAAACTTCAAATCCCTTTACTAATCCCTCTCTACTAACAGTTGTTAATTTTGATACTTTGGACCTAAGCATGGGGATGGGTAGATCCTTACAACATGGTCAGGAAAGATGGGAGGCCAGTAGGGAGAGCATTTGAACTTCACCCCTGAAAAGTTCTTATTACATGAGACTATATTGCTTCACTACTGTTTAAAAAAATAAAAGGCTTCCAGAACTGGGAAAGTCATTGGTTGTAAACACAGCCAAGTTTTTATGGGCAGTGTGTTGTTAAAAATATTTCAGTATACAAAGAGGCATATACGTAATATGTACAGTGGTCAAACTATCTAAAATATAGGAAGGTACATTTCAAGTCCATTTGTAATGGTTATTGGAACAGATGCAGAGCTGACTTCATCTACAGAATTCCCTTATGGGTGCTACCAGCTATTACATGACAGAGTAGATTTTTAAAGTGGTACCACTTAAAACTATTTTCATGGATTAATCGGATTATAGCATCATTTGTAAAATGTTGAGGAATATATTCTCTGGTGTTTATTTTCTTTTTAGTGCCTTAGTATTTGACAGTAGGTTAAACCTATCTCAGCTAGGGCCTGCCTAGAATAACAGCCCCTTCCCTCCCCAGTACAAAACAGGAGGAAGCAACCTGAAGAGAAGATGACAATTCTTTAGCAATTTAGACATTGCTCTGGCAAATCAACAGGCTCCAGGTCTGGCCAGTCTCTCTGGGGGTGCTCTGCTGTACGCTTCCTACTCCTTCAGCTGGCCACTCCAGACCCCCCGTCCCATTCACATGCACCCTTTACTGCTATGGTCCCCTTACTTTGACAGGCCACCACATTGACCAGGATATGTATTAAGGTGACCCCAGATTGTTGTTACCATGGGTACAAATTCTGGCCAGGGAATTCTATAAATTGGGTCATTTTACATTTTAAATGAGGGAGCTAGGTCTTATATATCTCTGAGGATGGCAACTAAACTTGGGAGGTGTTTGAAGATGAGAATTTGTGTAAGGGGAAGTGAAGCTAATATTTAATGAGCAACTACCCTGTGCCTAGTGTTTTCTTATACAGGTTAATTCATTTCAAACTCAGATCCACCTTTTTGAGATAAATCCATTTTTTACAGATGAGAAAATGGCCAGGTTAAGAGAGTAACTTACCCAAAGTCATACAGCTCGTTAGCTAAACTGAGATTTGCATGAAACTGTGTATGCACACTCGTGTTGGAGTTCGGAGCTGGCAGAACTGTGAATGCCTGACTCGCTGTGAGGTTCTCTTTCTATTTTCCTTGGAAGCTACAACCTCCTTGGTTGTGTGTCTGTTTTGTTTACCTGCAGTCCCAGTGCCTGCCTTTTATTCATTTTTCTATGTCTGATGCTTAGTTTATCATAGAATATATAGTAGGTTCAAGTATTTTTTTACTTGAAAATTATTTAGTAAGATGTTGCAAATTCTCCTAGTGGTCTCCAAAATTTGCAGATTAGATCAGTGTTATATTTTCCTGCAAATGACTAAGGTGCCATTCAGCACCACAAAATATTTAAAGTGCACTGGTCTCAGTCCATAAGTAATAACTTTTTCAGACAATTTTATATTTTTACTTCTGCAAAGTAGTCTTCTACATGCAGAATTAATATGCAATGCTCATTGACTAATATTTGCTTTACAACATTGCATTATGTTTTCACTTCATTTTTGTAATGATGTTGCTGAATAGTAAAAAAGATTTTTTGAGAAGTTTTGTTGAAATATTTTTGTTGAAACAATTAAAATGTGGAAACATTTAAAAGCATGACATCAATCTCAAGTAATCTGCAAAAATATGTCATTTTCTGCTACTACATATAAAAAGGCAGGATTTTAGAGTGCAGCATTTTCTCTTTCAAAGAAAAAGAAAGAGTGGTATTTTAGTTGTTCACTTAAAAAATCAAATTAAAGAATAGGAACATTATGTGGTGTTAAACTCTGAGATTACATGTACTATTAGACACTTCAAAAAATAAACTCTTGGCATTAATCTTGCTTAATAATTCTATTTTTAAAATCTGAAAATAAAACGAGACCAGATGGACGAAGAAGTCTCCAGCACCTCTCTTCATGGTGGCAATGCTTTGATTTATGACAAATGCCAGGAAGAGCAGGCAGGCACTGGTTTGTTGCTTTGGATGAGAACTGAAAGCAAACAGGTTTTGTTATCAATCACTGGTTGTCGGTGTAAGACAGAGGGGCTGTTATAATTGATTTGATGGCTCTGGATGACTTGAGCTTTAGTAGCCAAAGCGGATTGTGGCAACTCAGCCATGCAAGACATTGACGTGAAGAGGAAGTGACATGACTCCTCACAGGCAAAGCCAGAGGATTTAAAGGGGCAACTTGACTCACCAAGTCTGGAATTCATAAGCTTGAGCTTTTGGTAGGAGATGGTGTTGATGAGCAAAAAGAGCAAACTAGGTTTTTGTTTTTAGCAGTCAGGCTTTATGGTGCATTTTAAGGGATCAGACTAGCTTTCCATTTTTTCTTTTTTCACACCCAAGACTATTGACCATAAATGACACATATGATATTGAGTTTAATGCAGAACTTCACATATTATGTATCATTTCCATTACTAAGCCATTTGATGGGAATGCGAGTTCTAAGAGGAAGCAAAGAAACGGAGAAGGTAAGAACCAGATATCCACCTTCATGTATGACTTTGATTCCTGAGTTGGAAGAACATGAATAAGATGAATTTCATGAAATCAAGCGACTTCAGGAACGAAACACAATAAAGGTTAGAGTGACTATTGTGCCTCGTCGCTATCGAAATCAAACCAGATTTCTGAATGCATGTGTGTACCAGTCAGTTAGGCAAACATACAGGTGTGTGTGTGTGTGTGTGTGTGTGTGTGTGTGTGTGTGTGTGTGTAATGGGAACTTGGTTTGCATACCAGTTTTCTGACATAAATGAATTCTGATCTGGGCCTGATAAGGAAAGTGTTTCCTCTCAGAAGCTTATTCCCTGCCATTTGCGTCTGGAAGGTTCAATTGCAAAGAACATTGGGCTCATTTAATGAGGTCTGTGATGGGTGCTGAATAGAGAAGTGACATTATATACCACACTGAACAGTGTGCCCTCTGAACAGTACTTTAACCTATTGAGATTGATAGTGGAAAGAAGTTGGGGTGCATATGTGCTTGAGGGTTTATTTTCCAAAGCAAACATATAAAAAACCTAAGGGCCATGATACTGAAGGTACAGCAGACTTAAATATAATTAAACCTCATATCCCTGATATCGTTCTTCAAATTTTATCTGTAATGAATTTATCAAAAGTTATATCTTTTTCTTTTATAAGGACTTCTTCTAGAAATTTTCGAGGATACTTTTATTACAAACTTTAGGATAAGATTATGGGACACACTAGTTACACAGTACTTTTTCAATAGGAGACTTCATTATTATCTTCTCAGTGGTTATATTTAGATTATGGTGTTTTAAATTGAAAATTTTTATGGAAATTAAGTTAGGACTTTATTGTTTATTTTGAGAAAAAGAAATTGCCAGAAATCAATTTGTTCCAAGTTTTACTCAGTAATGAACATTTTCTTATTCATTAACATGCATATCTGTTAGAATTTTTCTTAATAGTCTCCTTTGGATAAAGTTTCATGTAATTCAACAATAGCTCTTAATGAGCGATGATATAAAAAGAAAGGTTGACATCTAAGTGAGTGTCTTAGAAATTACAGAATCTCAAGCTTGAAAGAACTGAATGATCTTCTGTCCCCAATGCCTTCTAAATGTTTTTGACTTCAGCCCACATTTAGGAAAACATAATACATCAAGGCCCACCACATGTATCTGCACACATACCTACCGAAAATCCTGAAAACAAAAATTTCACAATTTTTCCCTTTACTTCATGTGATGTACTCTATTTCCTTATGTAATGCAATCTGTTCTAATCTTATGTATTCCATCAAAAATACATAATACCAGTCTTGATGGACAGAGACCTGAAATTTAGAAAATACTGTTCTATCCTAACTTTTTCATTTTACTGATTAAAAAACTAAAGCCAAAACCGAGAGGTACCCTTTCTCAAAAAAAAAAAAAGGTAATTCAAACACCACAGTCTCCTATTAAAAAGTTACAGAAATTAAGCCCCAGGCCCTCAAGGAATTTGTGGACTGAAATGTAAATAGGAAAAACACTGTTAAATATATTACATCATTAACAACCGCCCCCCCCTTACTACCAACTTATAACACATAGAATTACAAATAAATACTTTGATGACACTAATGAAAAGAATATGGATAGACTTTATAAACAAAATATTATTTGAACTATATTTTGCAGGAGTGGAGGAAGGGTAGAG
This sequence comes from Rhinolophus sinicus, assembly GCF_057876585.1. NCBI lineage: Eukaryota > Metazoa > Chordata > Mammalia > Chiroptera > Rhinolophidae > Rhinolophus > Rhinolophus sinicus. The sequence goes on from NC_142516.1 coordinate 178,675,687, forward strand.
GTTTTTTTTTCACAAACGGACCTTTTGGGGGTTTTAATTGCATTTTGAACAAATAAGAAACCATGACAAATCAAATTTTCCAGAACAGAGAGGGTCAAAGTTGGAATTTTTAATTCACTTTGGCTATTTAAAGAACATTATGCTGTTATTGTTCTGAATCTAATCTCCCACAAAGATTCAATGTAGTTTACCACAGTGGATCAGTTCTCATAATAACAGGCTTTTAAATATTTCCAGTGACACAGACACCAGGATTCTGACAGATAATCAGTAGAGACCATCTAGATGTTTAAAATCGTCAAATTCAAGTGAAACCAGCAGAAAATAAGCTAGAAATCTTTCTAAATTTAGGTATAAACATTTCCATTTCAGCTATGAAAAGCTAAACAACCTAACTTTTTGGTTCTTGCTGTTTTTCTTTCATATATATATATATATATATATATATATATATATATATATATATAACTATATTAGCCTATAGATAACAAGCAGCCGCATATGATCTTCGAATATGGTAATTATGTCTTTTACATTGATGTACTGGCTCATTCTCTTTCTAAGCTTTCTAACTGTGGTGATTGGTGTAATTACGGAGCTGCCTCTACCGTGTGAAGGCCCAATTTGCAGGTTAGAAATGTTATACAGAAGTAGGTATGGTGGCTGCCTGATTAGATTGCTTAATATTTATCAAAATGGCATTCTTTTTTGTTGTACTGTTGCTTGTCTCAGTGTCCCAAATACTCTTTCTTAATATAATTATGTGACTGGATTTTCTTTTGGCCTTTATGAACATTAATCAGAGTTAAACATTTAACTCAAAATATCATTTGCTGTTATACATAAAATCCACATTTTTTCCATCGATGTTTTGTAGTTTAATCCTGAGACATTTACTCAGATATTCCTTGTGCATCTCCCAAGAACATCTGTTTTTGATGCTGGAGTTGTAGGTATGCCTGCCATTGTGGACCCACCCTCTCTTGTAACTGCAAGTAAATAAATGAAATAAAGTTTATTATAAATGCTGTGAAGGAAATAAATGAGAGGACGTGATCATCAGCAGAAGCCTTTCTTAGACAGTGACATTTGAGCTACAAATTGAAGGGAGGCCCTGGAAAGTCCTACCGTGTTTCCCCGAAAATAAGATCTAACCGGACAATTAGCATTAATGCGTCTTTTGGAGCAAAAATTAATATAAGACCCAGTCTTATTTTACTATAATATAAGACCCGGGTTTTAATATATAATATAATATAATATAATATATAATATAATGTAATATAAAATATAATATAATACTGGGTCTTATATTAATAATAAGACCTAGCAGGACAATCAGCTCTAATGCGTCTTTTGGAGCAAAAATTGATATAAAACCCAGTGTTATATTATATTAGACCGGGTCTTATATTATAGTAAAATAAGACTGGGTCTTATATTAAGTTTGCTCCAAAAGATGCATTAGAGCTGATTGTCCGGCTAGGTCTTATTTTTGGGACAACACTGTAGCTAATAAAAAAGCCTGGAAAAAGCAATGGTGAATGCACGGGGTTGGGAAAGATTTGAGCTTGCTAGAAGAACCAGCAGAAGTGATGTTGATGAGAAGGTGATGAATGAATGGCAAAGAAGAATGAATGGAGAAGTTAGATAGAAGACAGTGGTCACTGTAGTGAAAGTAAGGAGTTTGGGTTTTTATGCTGACAGCAATAACACTACCTAACTTTTACTGATCACCTACTAGGTACCAGGGACTGTGCTAAGTGTTTCATATGTCTATCTCATTTGGTCATCACAGCATCCTTGAGAAGTAGGTGATAATGTCTCTACTTCTTATCTGGCAAAGCAAACCAGCGAACACTAGGAAAAATATTCAAACATAAGAATAACCAGTGGAGTTCTAGCCTTGCCAGAGATTAAAATATGAAGCAACAAACAAGAAACTAGAATATATGAGTATTTCAACTCACAAGGAATAATTTTCTTTTATTTTCTTTTTGATGCTCACATTGTCAGACTTGTCCAATAAGAATCATATTCAAGTTTCTGTGTCCTTTTAAAACCACCCCAAGCATTTTTAACGTGTCCTTAGGGTTTGGCAGCAAGCTGTCCCACGCTGCAGAACTTGGAACCAGTTACTCTCCACAGATGCTCATTTTCTTTAACGGAGAAGTGTTGGAGACCAAAATGTGGGCATTAGTGCCGCACATCAAATTCTGGGAATGGCGGTGGGCTGGTTGAGGAAGGCCACACCAGATCTTGTTCATAATGAACTAGACAAGAAATGCCTTTTTTAAGTTCACAAGTTCACAATGGTTTGTTTTGTCTACATCACATTTTCCTAACAGTAGAAATAATAGCGAACATTTATGTAGGTCCTAGCATAGCTGGGCAGTGTTTTGGCCTTCTGTGTACTAACTCATTCTGTCATTACAAAACTCCCATAAGGCATAGGTATTTGTATATATGTACATACACATACACACACACACACACACACACAAAACAAACTTTAGGCACAGAAAGGTTAAATAACTTGCTCAAGATTAAATAGGTAGTAAATGGCAGAAATGGGATTCAGACTTATGCATTTGTTCATATTTTTTACTTGAGGAAGATGGATGGTTGACAGGAAGGATTCCTATGGGAGAGACTTTCCAAGTTTCCTGGTTCTTCTTAGGCAGATATTTGGGAACGAGGCAGACTGAGTATCAGTCCAGACAAGATCTAATCGTCCTCTTCCCTGGGTATCAAATAATTGTTTACTATGCTCAAAGTAGGAACTAATTATCATCCCAGCTTCCTAAACAACAACCTATACCACTAAGGAACTATATTCTGAGTTTGACCATCAGCCATTGCCAGGGGAGAATCAACACCCCTGATTACTGCAGGTCATCGTGACCTTGCAAGAGATCCGCAGAGGTTTGCTTTGTTTTTGAAGAGGTTTCTTCAGATAGAACTAATTCACTACCCCCATTGAGAGACATGATAAGGAATAAAACATTTAATCTAAAAGAAGAGACTATTTCATTGAAGGTCTTTAATCTTTTTATAGAAAAGATAATTTGTATGAAAGGCCTTTGTTAACTGACTACAGTTTATTACCATCATTGATATCTAACCTTTACTCTCGCCTACATTCACTGGGAGCTCTTAGCCAACAGTCTTCTTACACACTATTATTTTTAATGTGTTTGTATTTACTTCTTTGCACCTAAGGCTGTTTTCTGTTAGTATCGTATTGCATTTTTAACACCCATTTGCCTGTTTTTCTCAAATGTCTAGTGAGGATGGTTAAATCGTTAGTTGAAAACTGAAATATTGAGCCAGGCTGAGTCAAAGATATCACCCCTCTTATAAGTGAGGGGCCGTTACATCAGCCTTTTGGAGACAGGCTGGATCTGTGATGAAGCAGTAGAAGAATGTGAAGGGTTGGGGATTTCTGAATTGGTTAATTGGACCAGGAGGCCCAGTTATCCTATGAGCTCCTGAAGTAGCTATCTGAAGCTGTACATGTAGCTCAGAACCCAGCGATGGAAATCAGAGAAATAGAGTAGGCATGGGGACGAGCCATTGACCGGGGCTGATGGTTATCCTGAGGTGTTATGTTCAGATTATCAAGTTCTATCAGTGAACAACATATTCATACCAGTTCAGAATTATTTGATTCATTGATTCCTGTTTTATTGTATGAGCATGCTGGAGAAAACATCAATTACATATAAAGAATTACGTATGTGTATACGTATGTAGAAACACATGCACATTATTTATATAGGGATGAAAATAACTGTTTTTTTAATACAATTCTTTCTATAAATGTGGTTATATGAAATCTATGCATTTAATTCTAGAGTAATACAGTTGCAAAGTTCTAATTTATGTAATAGAATAGGCTTTACAGTCTATTAAATGCTCGTATGGCAGCTACTTTTTCACACACAAAAAAATACCAAGTTAATAACAAGAGTTGAGTTTTAATAAATGATCATAAATTTTTAACAGAAAAAAGGCATTGGTTATCAAAGCATATGATGCTTTTTTTTTTTCTGTCTTTTACCTTTGTGATACGGGTTTTTTGTTTTTTTCAGTTGTTTTCCAACGCTTAAAATGGTAGCATTTGTGTTCTAGCCATAATTGTAGAGGTTTGAATTATAAACTTTGAATATCAATTCCTCCCTTTCTGTGACAGTTCTACCACTAGGGAAGTCAGACTTGCAAGGTCTAATTGCTGCAGCGTTTTTGATATCCCCAGCTACAATATTGGCAAGAATTTAAGCCATGGTAGAATTCTTCAGTGACACCATTGTAACTAAAAAGCAGAATCTGTTTCCAGGCTTGTCCGGGATGGAATCAGTATTGGATGATGTCAAATAGTCTTGCTGTAAGTTCAGAACTGCCTTGGACGATTCTAATAGGAAATGCTAATTATTTGCCATAGAATGTAAATAAGGTGGCACTAAGTCTTGTTTGCAGTGACTAATGAAAGCTGTTGTACTGTAATCAGTGAGATACAGAGCAACAGGGCAATTCATTAGGAAAACCACAGTTGACAAGCAGTGAATGCGTGCCATTCTGGATATTTCTTCTTCTGTTTGCTTCTATTATTTCTTCTCTTGGATAATAATAAGTCCCATATGGAACACATATAACAAGGATAAGAAGAAACTAGCAGCTAAATTTTGTCAAGCTATGCCGAATGTCTGCAGACTGTAAGTCTTTCTTAGCTTGTCTTTGCCGGTGAAAAACAACTGCCATAGTAGGCTGATTGAAAAAATAGTGATTTTTCTAGTCAGCAAATGGCTGATCTGAGAATTTTTCATGTTATCTCTCCAGACTTGAGCAAAGCTTAACTATGCTGCAAATTATTTTATTTTTCAGATATATATTACATTTCAAAGTATAGCCACATTTTCACTTCTCATACTTTAGCAGGAGAACACTTTGAACAAATAAAAACACTAAATCGCTTGGTACCACTCTCTTCTCTGTGTTATGGAGTAGGCTCTGGTAAATAAAAGTTGAAACTCTAGAATAGCTTTTCTGCTCTGGGGTGTACATTCATCACTGCAACGGCCGTGCAGGGTACAGCACTGTTCGAAAAACTTACATAGCGAAATCTCTAACTTATATAACTATTAAAGTAAACACACAAATGGAAAAATTAAGGTGAGTTCTATTGTGTATAATTTTCAGAACTGTTTCTTTCACTAACGACTCATGACTGCCACAGAGGAAAGCTAGCATCTTGATGCCAATGTTTTATAGCCCCAACTTTCATTTAAAATTTTTGAGGTGACTTGTCTATTTAAAGAATGAAAAAGAAACTGAAAAGGCAAGACTCTGATTTATTTGTGAGCTTCCTAACACCCAGGGGGACAAAAGGAAGCAGAGCTGGTTATAGAATGACATCTCCTGGGTGAAAAAATACTTGAATCTGGATTCAAGGAGACAAAACCTGGGAACTACCAAGTCTGGGGCCAATTAAGAGTTGCATTTACTCTTTATTCCCCATTATTTAAAATGTCACGAATTACCCACACTTAGCTTTTTCCTTCTGTCTGAAGGTGGGTGTCTTAGATCCTTGGACAATGTCAGGCACTTCAGTTGCCGTAGAATAAAATCACTCTGAAGTGGTGGTGCGTGCAAGGGTTTTCCACAACTAGGATTGTCAGAGAAAACATAAGATGGTCAATTAAATTTGATTTATGGATAAACAGCCAATACTTTTTAATGTCAGTATTCCGACAAGTACTTTTTAAATACAAATATGTCCCATTTATTGCATGGGACATCCCTGTTATTAAAAATTATTTATCTGAAATTCAAATGTAATTAATGTCCTCATTTTCTCATTTTGTTTTGCTAATGCCGGCAACCCTTCCACCGTCAGCAGGTAAGCCTCATGAGCTAAGATAGGGTATTATCCCTTTGTCACAAAACCTGAGGGCTCACGGTGACAGCCAATCATAGTCTTTTTCTTTTAACTTTTGTTGGGATGTTGATGGGGATAGATTCTTATTTTCAGGCAACGAGAAACTTAACAAAAAAGTATTTAGATACTATTTAATACCCACCCACCACCCCCAAAAAAGGAAACTTTAATCAAGAGACTTGAATATTTCAAGTAGAAGACCACGCACCCACAGTATAAACTAAGTTTCCAGTTAAAATAGCGAGAGACATAGCATCTTATAGGACGTTAGATGGTCATGCAGGAGTAGATGGAGCAAATCTCAGAACCCCGTTGCCTCCAGGAACCAATGGGGGCCAGGACCCTGTTCCCAGAAAGCGGGGTCTCACTGACTTTGAGAAGCTTAGTTCTTACTGCACTTACTGTTCTTTTGTACTTAGGGTTTTGAAACTTGGATATCATTCTGGGAGTACTTACACAAATAATCTGAACACTTCGAGTTAAGGAAATAATTTTTTAAACTTTGGCCTTACTGGGTCCTTGAACATCTCATTGTCTCCAAGACCAAACCTTCATTCTGAGTGAGGGAAAGCAGAGAAAGCAGCCGTTCGTTTCTGACCTTTCTTTTGGAGTGCCACATTCCCTGGAGACCTTTAAAAGCTGCATTGTCCCTCCGCTCCCCTACAAATTGGAAATCCGTTTCTCGGAAGGGGTATATATGCACTGGTGTGTGTCTAGATCAGCATTCAGCTGCAAGTGCCAGGATCCAGTTTAAGCAGAAAAGTGTTTATAATGGCTCTCAAGTGGATTACAGGATCATTGGGAAGAGTGAAGAAACCTTCTAGATTGAGCTTTGACGAGCAACATCAAACGCCATAACAGGCCACCCAGGCACTTGTGTCTGTGTGTCTTCTATGGTACAGAAACTGCGTGCTCAGTGGAGAAGCTGCTGCTTCAGCTGCTGGCCCCAGAACCTCACTGCCACTCCGTGACAGGAAGTTCTGTGATCAGGACGCTTCCATCTTTACTGCCAGCTACAGAACTGCTATGGTCTACACCAGCATGACAGACACACATCTTCCTGCCTGTCAGCACACAGAGAGCTAGTGATCAGATCTTAGGGACTCTGCTGATGCCATAAGAAAAGGCTAAATGCCTCCCAAGTCACACTGGCGAGCAAAACCAGCAAAGATGTGGCCTCTGCCTCACTTCCAATTTCCTAACCTTGAGCAATTTGGAGACTGGCCAAACCAAATCACATCCAAACTGCAGGAGGATCTTTGATGTGTTTTTATTAGGTTGGTATATAAGTAATTGTGGTTTTTGCAATTATTTTTAACCTTTTAAACTGCAATTACTTGTGCACCAATCTAATAGCTTTCTAGCCAGTACAACACAGGAAGGCACTCAGTAGGTGGTTACAATGGGCGTTGACTATTGTCCATCGTAACCAGGACAAACAACCTTGTAATAATGACATCTTATTATAATAATGTGCCCGCCCCCTACGAAAGGGAAAACTCACTAAAAGCCAAGTCACAAGGATCTCAGATGCCTTTTGGAAATATTTCTGAAGGCCTTCTTTAAGTGAGAGCATTATTATTTCCTTCTATATGGTCATATACAATTTTTGAACACTGGCAAGATTTTTTTCTGGTCTTGAATTCCTGAGGACTTTGAACACAGAATCTTCAGCAGGTATAATTCGGTGTCTTACATGGACAATGTTTTGACAAGTTTTATATCAAAAGGCTGCTTTATATAGTTGTACCATTTGCCAAAGACGCTTTTGCCTTGCTTTCGCTGTCACTTGGAGCCCGGCTCCTGGAAGGAAGGACCCAGCAGCCTGGATGCTTCTGGCCATTACCTTGATGGTGCTCAGAAACTGGTTTCAGGTCTAATCTTCCTTGATTCGTTCTGCTTTTCAAGTAAGCTGGTGGGACTGGAATTCCTTCCCTCTTTCACCTACTATTATGGCTAGATGCATGCCAAGTGGGGCATGTTCAAATCCATGCAAATTGTGTTCTGTTTATGGTACAGCTTTCTTCCCCGCCATCATTACCATTATTTTCACACACTAAAAAGGTTCCTAAGGCAATGGTAAGAAGCAAATAGGGTAGAATTAGTGATAGACCAGCAATACTGATAAGGCTATTACACTCATTTCGTTTCCCTTGGGATTTTTAATTTGTAGGACATAGAGAAACCCACATCATCAAGTCACCTAGTTCTTATACAGATGTGGAAATGTTGACAAATAACTTGAAAAGAAACAGGAGTTAACAGCTTGAGTGCTGAAGTATGGCTGCTCTTTTTATATTACTTGAGGAGCCATAGTTATATAAAAGTCATAGTACAGTAAATGCAATGAAAATCATCTTTATTTATCAAAATAAGATCTATTACCGAGACATGAAAAATGAAACTAACAAAGTAAGTTATACATTCCTATCAATCTTAAAAGTTTCATGGATTTGCTCAGTAAGAAGGCTTTACATACTTGCAAATTCCATTTGAGCTATTCTAATCAAATTTTCATATAAGCTAGTTATACTTCCTAACAATCGCTTTTGGGAAGATGAGTGATCTTTTTAACAGAACAAAAGGAGGATGTGTTATAATGTAAATATAAAAATATAAATCAAAATTCTTGATTTATGTAATGCTTAGAGGCTATTTGTGGAATTTTTCAGTGTGAAAATGTAGCCAAGAGTACATTTAATAAGTTGTGTTCTTTTGAATTGCTCTACTAGAATAGAAATATTAGAGAAATAAAAATCGTGAGAATTAGGGCAAAGTTCTTTCTGTATTTTAATAGCAATTTCACGCCCCACCCCACGTAAGTACTTTTTCAGCTTTCACTTGGGATTATTACGTATGCCAGTCGTCATTGAATACTTGCAGAGGAAAATGAGTTATCAGAGCAGATAAATAAATGGGCTTATAATGTTTGCTTACTAGCTTAAATAACTACCAATAACTGTTCTGCTAAGCTTCCACTCAAAAATTCTAATCCTTTTCCTCTGTGTTTGCCTAAAGTCTTCCTCATACATTCAGTTTTGTAGATAACTGTCAGGCACACACAGAGGAGAGCACCTGCAACGGTGATGTAGTTTATGGTATTTTACTCATTCAGCCAGCGTTTGCGAGCACCAACCACATCCAGAATCCCTGACCTATTGCTACTGTTACAAAGGTTCCCGTCCTGATGTACTTCCAAGTTGTGCATGCAGATGAAATGACTGAGGTTTATAGCACATGCCCATATTTATTAAAATAAATATCAGGTCCAAATTTTTCTGAACCTTTTTCTTAGGATAAATGTAAATGTTTTCATTTAACAATCATAATTTCAAGTATTTCAGACATGGTATTTTATTATTTTTAGTAGTTTTAAATTAATTTAATTTTGACTAAGTAATATGTTCACACAGCTCAAATTGAGATTTTCAAAAAATAAAATACAGTGAAAAATCCCTCTATTGCCCCTGTGCTCCGTCCAGCCAGTTTCCCCTCCCCAGCGTGGGGGTGGTGCTTATTGGTTCGGATTAGATTCAAGTGCGTATAAGAAAAAACTCAAATATCATTGACTTATATACTCACTTAAACAGAGAAACTCAAAGGTTTCAGTCTGATTAATGCTTGCATGGAAGTTCCACAGTGTCATACGGGACTTGGACTCCTGTCATTTTTGCTTGCAGTTTTATAACTTAGTATCTGACAGTAGCTAGTTCTCGTCCACATTGACTGTGAATTTTTGAAGGTGGTGACAGGTACATAGGTAACCAACATATAGCTTGTTTGGTGAACCGTCCCCTTATTGCATTTTATGGGCAACCACATATGGATGTAGTGTGGGCCTTTCCTGTTTCTCTGGCCCAGACAGCTTTGTTGAGCCTGGTGTCAGTGTGCACATCTGGCATTCTCGTCTCCTTCGTGACACATTTCCAGCCTCTTTGAGCGCCTGAGGAGCATGCCCCTGGAAGCCCGTTCCATGGAAGTGCTTGTGAATGTTGGTGGTTTATTCTCAGTCCCTACCTTATGGGCGGCAGCCTTTCTCTCCCCGCCCTTCTTTGTGGGAGCCATTCTGCTGGGCCCAGGTTGGAAAGGACCAACAGGAGGGATTATCTCCTTCGGTCCTTACACTTACCATCTTTGTCCGTTAGCTTCTACTCGCAGGGCTGCCTGTTGGTCCAGTTTGGCCACGGGAGTGTCATCTATCATTTCTATATTCCAGGGAAGAGAAAGAAGTTTATATGAGCCAAAAGGCATGACTCTATAAAGAACTTTCCCCGACCCGAAGAAGAAATGTAGAGAGATATTAACAGGCATTACCATTTGCCTTTGGAAACTTGCTTATGGTGATCTCCTTTCTGCCTAGTATGATCTTAACAGACACATCCCGTTAATCTAATTTATTAAGCACTTCACATTTATGTAGTAGCTATGAATAGGAGTAAGTAGTCGGTTTTATTTAGGCCAGTAACACTTTGGCGTCTATGATTTATAATGCTTTTCCTTGAATGAAACGCTATCACTTTTTCTGAAAATTTGAATGGACTGTCAAATGCCAAACAGATGTGATTGTCTTTTTGTGCTAGTCACATAGATTTCAGAACAAGAGGTATTTAGCTTTTAGTTACAAGGATGTCCCATAGTACCTTCTCTAAAGGTTTAGGACCTTATTGGGGTGGTTTATGTTCTGTGATATTCTTTTTAAAGGGAGGAAAGTTAAGTCTGCGTGTTTTCTTCAACCCGGGCAGCATGGTATCAGGCAGATAGCTGATAGCCTAACCTTAATCTTTAAGCCTGTTTCCTCACTCTAAAACTGGAGTAACAATTCCAGCTGTGGAAAGTTGTTAAATGTCAGAAAGTGAATTGATATATAAAAGGACCTGGCTTAGTGCCTGGTATATATACCAGTTCAATAACTATTGATTTTTCTTTGTATTGTTCAAAGTCCACATGGAGTGTTTAGTGATCTCTGTAGAGATGATTAGAGATAAGAGGGTCAATAAGATTAGTTATATATAGGATTGGTCGTTTTAATAATTGTCTTGAGGGTTACATGAATGACTGGATTTTATGTTTAATAAGGATCTTCCAAAGCTCAAAATTATACCTCCTAATGATTTGTTTCCTCATCTTCTCCTCTAAGCAGACGCTATATCCAGAAGATTTTTACCTTCGCAAGGTTACTTTAAAACCCTCAAAAATATAGTGCTATAGATCAGATGTATTAAACAAATATTTGATCACCTAGCAGGTGCTGGGAACCTTGCTAAGCTGATAATCTGTGACTTCTTCTCGAGGTGAATTCTGAATAGTTATTTGAGGGCAGAGAAAATGATGTGCTCTCGTTAATGTCTAGATAATAGATGGTTATATAATAAACAGTAACAAATGCTGGATGAATGAAAGACAGGAAGACAACTGTATACCACATATAGGTCGATAAAGGGGGGAACCAGGGTACATTCTAGCAAGTAAGTACATTCTTACTTGCTAGAATGTAATGAACATCTCAATTTATAAGAAGTTTTGGTTAAGAGAAAAACCGTATTTCAGCATTGCCCCTCCTCATTGGTCTCCCTGACTCTTTATTGTATTTGGGGGAGGGGGAGTTGATTGGAGATTTTTTAATTTTAAATGGGTAGACTATGTATTTTTGTCCACCTAAAATATGTTCTTATAAAATTGTTCCTATGTACTACATGCTAGAAAATGAAATTGCTTGTTCTACATACCCCCAGGCACCTCCCTGAGGGACTCATCAGCCACCTCAAAAAGTCCAAAAAGCTAAAGATTTCTTGATGAGTGAGATAATAAACACACTGCTTAAGTGAGGCACTTTAATAAGTAATCTGTCACTTGAAGTTGGAGCATCCTAACTTCAGTGAGTGAGGATGTGGCATCATATTAGAAAAAGAGGGACAAGAAAAAAAGTAAACATACAAAGGTTTACATACAGATCTTGAAATTTGTTTTAAGTAAAACGTATTTCCAGTTTTCATTCAGGATGCAATGATGTCATCAAAGATTTGGACTCTATTTTCAAAAGTCTTCCTCTTTGCTCTCTGCGGCTGTTGTCAGTCTTGGGCTGCCTGACTCATGCTTGCAAGATAACTGGCATCACATCCACACACAGCCGTGTCCAAAGACATCTAGGTCTGGGAAGGGCTCTCTTCTCTCGAGTCTCTGTTTTCAAGAGGAAAAATCTTTCTCAGAAGTCCTTTAACAGACGTTGTTACGTCTTAGTGGCCATAACCAGGTCACAGAGCTGTGTGGGCGCCCGGCGCTGCCATCCAAAAAGCCTCTCTCACCTGTAGTCTTCTAACAGCTTCCCAACTGCCCTTTCTCTTCAAGTCTGAACTCACTCTAATCCATCCTGTGCTACCAAGTTTTTCTACGTAGAACAGATCTGGTCAGATCCTTCCACTGCTGAAACACTGTCGGTGGCTTCCCTTTTCGTACTGAGTGAAGTCTGCTTCCCACCCGCTCCCCATCCCGATTACTGCACGGCGCATGCGTCATGTCAGTGCTCAACAGAACTGGGCTGGATTCTGATTCTGCTCATTGTGAAATACTTGTAAACACAGTTCAGATCATATATCGAGGGGCTTTTTATAGGTTTCCAAAAACAGATCTTCAAATTACCGCAGGTGATGTACTTACGATGAGAAGATATAGCAGTATTTATTAAGCAAATATTTATTGTACACTTCTTATGGGCCAGGCACTGTACTTGGAGTATAGGATTAAACAAAACAAACACAGCATTATCTTCAAGGAATCTGTAGTCTAGAAACAAAGACTTATGAAAACGAACAAATAATTTGCAAATGTGATAAGTGTTAAGAAAACGGAGAGTGACAAAAGACTCAGTAACAGGAGGACCAGTCTTACTCTGAAGATGACGTTCCCCTGAGAAGTGCCATTTTAAGTGAGAAGCAAATGAGTCTGATCGAGGTGCAGAGGTCTGTATGGGAGCCAGCTATGTGGAGAAGGGATTGGGAAAGGCGGGAATAGATTGGCTAGAGACCAGTTAGGAAGAAATTGCAGTAATCCCAACATGAAATGGTGTTGGCTTGGACCAGAATTGAAGCAGTGAGAGTAGAGAGAAAACACAGAACACGGTGAAGGATTGCATATGGGGAATAAATGTCTGAACTCTGGAGTTAGCGTCTTGAGCAGTTGGATGAGACTAGTGTTTCCTGAGAAAAGGATCACTGCTTGGCTAAAGAAAGAGGAGCCAGAGAAAAGTTTGAAAGAGCATGTCTGCAGCTACCCGATCAACCCTTGGAGAACTAGAATGCCAGGATATCACCATTGCCCCAAGGATGCTGTGCCATCCTCATGAGTATCATCTGTCTGTCTCTGTTGTCATTACCAACAGAGACGATGCTTTTCCACTTTGGCTTATGTTTACACTGTGGCTCTAATCCACTGCCTTCTCTCTGGTCCTTGATTTTAGTGTCCCTGTACTATTTGTGCCCTTGGCTATGTGTACCCTTGTCCCGCAAGAGGAATTCACAGGGTGAGTTAGATAATATTAAGGGTAGAATCTCCTTCCAGTTGTCCTGTGAGCTGTTGCTACTGCTATATGACCCAAAGCATGGGAGCTTCTATTTATGCATTCATGCAACAAACATTTTTTTAGTGTTAACTCTGTGCCAAACAATACACTAGCGAACACATGCCTTGTGGGTATTAAAACTGATCTAAATCCTGGCTTTTCCATTCACCAAATCCATGAACATAGGCCAAAAATTATCCTTAAGTTCTCTATGCCTTGATTTCCTCATCTATAAAATAGATGCAACCTATCCCGAATTGTTCTGAGAATTAAATGAAGCAATTCAAGTGAACAGATTAGTTTATCCATATTTATCCTTAGTGGTGTTGGCAATAGGGTTGGTGGTGCTGGTGGTGTGAGCCATGGTGGTGGTTGTGATAACAACAGAGGGAAGCATTGCGAAGATTGTGGTAGGAATGGAGGCAATAGGAGAGTGTTTTGATCTTGACAATTTTGTGGTGGTTGCAATAGTAGATAGTATACACAACACACGCAAGAAAACTCCCTTTGGCTGCTTTGCTCAGAAGGGCTGTGAATAACAAAGGCTCTCAAAGCTTCACAGACTGTCCAGTACAAAGGAGTGTTTAAATTTAGTTGGACTTTATTGTTAGGAAACAAATCACTCTACTCACTTAAACTTGGACCTTGGAGAGTATATTTTATGAGTTTAACACTGAATTACTTTCACAGTTCAAGAACACTGACAAAGTGACTTAAAAGTGTACAACAATTATCTAACTATTTCAAAAAGTCAATTTAGGGGTGGAAAGTCTATATTAAAATGGAAAGAACAATGCTCACTTGCATGTACTTTAAAGAGTAAGTTAAAGCCTGCTTCTTGGCCAGGATGCATTGTAGTCATTCAATTACATCCTCTGAGCCTTTTTGTCTTTTTGACAAGAACAAACTGATTTCAAAGGATAGCTTTGTTCTCTGTAATAAACTGTGTTGTTTAAAAACTTTCAGGCAGAATTCAGAGCTCAGTGTGAATATTCTCTTTGTTTTAATCTTGTTACTTGTTCATTGGGAATAGCTTTGGTGGAAAAAAAATGTCTTAGGAAAAAACAAGCGGTAGTAAACAAGTTTAAGAAATTAAATATAATGGTAATAATGGCTAACATTTGCTAAGGTCTTATTTTATGAGATTAGGCACAATGCTAAGATATTTAGATATATTATCTCACTTAGTAATCACAATAATCGTGACTGGGAGTCAATATTATCTTTATTTTACAGATAAACTAAAACTTAGATTTCCTTCTGCTCGCACAACTCAGAAGAGATAGAGCCAGCATTTACACCCCTTGTTTTTAGCCATATTACTAATTGACTAAGTTCTTTATCATTCCTTCTGCCTTGATTGTTTAGTAATAATGATTGAGATCCAATTCAATGGAAGTTGGATTCTGTGCTTTCCTTTGAGGGGTCAATCACCATTTTATTAATGTTTCCCTAATCCACTCCCATATTTTACATTGCATGCCTTTTTCTAATTGTGCTTTATCATTTGTTGTGTCATTTTTTAACGACCTTTGAATGGGAGGTACATTTGAAATAACAACAGTAATTTTTTTTTTTCCTTTACTTGAAATCTGTTATGTTTTCATATATACCATGGTATTTTTTTTTTTAGTACTACTGTTCTACCTTAACTGTCATGAATCTGTTATCTTTTGAAAGACCAACTTAATAAAAGTAAATCATGTTACACTAATGAGTCTATAAAGTTATAGACTCAGAAATCAAAGTTATTCATTAAAAAATATGAAAGGGCAAAAGATATATGCCCATTAAAAAACTTTTTATCAGATACTATTTGTTTCAAATGAGTATAGGTATTATCCATTTCTTCATAGATTGTAACGAATTTTTATGGGTCTAAATATAGTTATCTCTAGGTTATGGAAGGACAGGTGATTTTTAAGTCCCTTTATTTTTATATCCTTTATACTTAGCAATGAAGAAAAATCATATAAAGCTCTTTTGAATAAATGCACTTTTAAATTAGTTTTTGATTGTCTATAACAAATAGCCTTTTTTTTTTAGTTAAGAAGAAAACCAGCAGTTTGATTGTTTGTTTGTTTGTTGTTTGTGGGGAGTACTTATAAAAGCAATACATCGTATTTAAGATATTTTAAAACAGGTCAGGGCTGTGGAGATATAAAATTGGGAATTTATCGTAAGCAAATGGTATTCAAACAATGAGACTGGAGTAGATTACTCTGGAAATAAGTGTAGATAGAAAAGGGATAATGTTCAAGGACTGAGCTGGGACTTGCTACTATTTAGGGTTTGGGATGATGAGAAGGACATATCAACACTGAGAAGGAAAACCAAGCAAGGCTGATGTCCTGGAAGCCAAAGGGGAAATTTCAGGAAGTAGATAGCGACAACTGTGTCCAGTACTGCTTGAGAGGTCAGAGAAGGTGAGAACTGAGAAATGACCCCTGGATTTGTTGAGGTGGGAGTGACTAGTGGCCTGGATAAGAAAGACATTTTGGGTGCCATGGGGAGGACCAATACCTGATTGAATTGGGTTCCAGAGGGAATAAGAGAAATCAGAAACTGAGATTATAGATAACTTTTTCACGGAAGTTTGCTATAAAAGGAAGGAGGAAAATGGATTAGTAGTTTGCGGAGGAATCGGGGTCAAGGAGAAGGCATTTGTTTATTTTTTAAGATGAGAAATAGTAGTATGTTTGCTAAGGAGAACAATCCCATGACATGGGGAGATACTGATGATGTTGGAAAAAGATACGTGGACTGCTGGGGCATTGTCCTTGAATGAGAGGTCATGAGGTCGGGGTGACATACCAGAGGGTCGGCTCATCAGAGCTTACAAAGTTTATTGGTAGACACGGGCAGAGGCGGGAACATGTGAGCCACAGTGAGGGAGGTGAAAGATGTCACCAGGAGTGGGGTTTGGGGAAGCTCTTGTCTCACTGGTTTGTTTGGTAACTAATTTTCATTTCTTCTCTTCTAGTTTTCAACTTGTATAGTTATTTAAACCACCTCCACAGAAACGT
Source organism: Rhinolophus sinicus (assembly GCF_057876585.1). NCBI lineage: Eukaryota > Metazoa > Chordata > Mammalia > Chiroptera > Rhinolophidae > Rhinolophus > Rhinolophus sinicus. The sequence goes on from NC_142516.1 coordinate 178,692,206, forward strand.
TAAACCTTGATATGAAATGTATCATCAGCTCTTCTAAGTTACAAACTTTGGAGAATTTAAACTTGCCAGAAATACCAAATAGATTTTCTACTTCAATCCCTTTGATTCCAATTGCCTTTAATATGTTCACCTGAGTTTCACTTTCTAAAGCCTTATTCTGCAGTTTTCTTCCTGATATGTGGTAACTGGAGGAAGTCCATTTTATTTCTCTGAGCTTTTCACATTTAACTTGAGGAAGCCCTGTTTTCCAGATATTTAACCAGTCTCTAAATTACTTAACCAGGTGCCAGCATACTACATTTAATGTACCAACTAATGATTACTGATTGCTGGTCAATCCATATTTTAATTGCTTTCCCCCTCAAGGTATTGTTCTCCTGGGGAAAATTTTCAGCAGTTCAATGTTTTGAGACCAGAAACATTTAAAAATACATTTAAACTTAAACTTGGATCTTGGTAGAAACACATTCAGCTGGCTTTACTAGGTTCTAATCACCTCTCGTGTAACGAATATGACTTCATTTTCTGTTAAACTCTGTTTCTCAGACAGGTAGATATAACCATTTTCCGAAATTATTGCCACAATAACTAATAATATATAATCATAGTTACTTCCTTGCATTTGCATGTGTGTGTCAATTCTATTCAATTAAAATACTCCCACAGAAGTATGTTACTAATATAAAATATTTACATTTTGTTGGTAGTTTCAAATTGAAGAAATCAATTTATGTTGTCTAAAAATGCTAGTATAAATAAACTAAATTATCAATACTAACCTGAGAATGACTAACAGGAGAAGAAAAGAGAAAGAATACAGGAGACCTCTCAGGGGCTACTTTATTTTCTTTATTAGTAGCAGATCTCATAGTTGAAGCTTATTTTGTTCTGGAATCTAGATGTCAAAAGAAAAAGCCTCCTAAAGTCATAACTTATGGACACTTTGAGTGTTTGTTCCTGTTGGATCCTGTTATAGTTTGTATATGAAAATCTCAGAATATTTTTCAAAGTCTGTTAAGAAATATATTGGACTAACTTAATCACCATTATTAGCAGCCAGCTTTTGGTTTCATTGTTTGTATTCTAGTCATATCCTCAGTGTCTGTCTTTTCTTTCTTCTTCCCTGTTTGACCTAATAACTCCTCAACTGAAAATGGGAAAAGGTGGCTTTTTCCTTCACTGTTGATTCTTATTATCACAGTATTCTAACTGTGATGCATTATGGACTCAGTTCAGTATCATGAAACACAAAATGGAATGGTTTGTTATTAAAGACCTGCTTAATATTATCACAGGAAAATGTTGCGTTCTAAGCTGTGAAATACGGGCTTTGTGAAATCTAAGTACTTCCATTTACCGTAACAATTCTGAAATACTTCTCTGTATTCTTAATGTACTTTTGGGTGTTCTCTAACAGGCATTGTGTACTCTGGAAATTACTTACTTAATCACAGGACTAAAATAATGAAACAGAACACTAAAATACTTACTGCGATAGTATTTTCACTCATAAATTTTCCAGTTTCTTGAAACTGCTTTCAGAGCCAGTTTACAAACCACACAAGAAACGGAGTTCCACTTGCCTCAGTCTTCTCTCATTGTTTGGAAATGATTTTATGAGGGTTTTTTGTTTGTTTGTTTGTTTGCTTGCTTGCTTGTTGTTTGTTTATCAAACCTCACCCCAAAGTGTTTCTGATTGTTTTCAAAAGTCAAATCTACTTTCAAGGGGAAAATGTTTTTGCTACCATTGAAAACAAAGATGCTGTAGGCCCTGAAGGCAATTATAGGAAAATTGGCAGAACTGTTCTGAGCAGAATCCAAGGGCATCGAGGGAGTAAGAGTATAACTTCCCGCAGAAACTTTCGAAGGAGGTTGTCGTTAATTAGAGTCCTCATATGTTTAAAAACCTCTTGTTGCTCTCTTGTTATAAGCCAGGAAAGTACATTTTGTTTTGTTTTGTGTAATCTCTGTTTTTTGTTGGTCTTTTTCTTTGGGGTAGGGCATATGCTGTATTCATTTTTGAATGCCCAATTGTTAAGAGACTGTTTGGCACATAGTAGTAAGGGACCAGCAAATGATGGTAAAATAAATATCTATTTCTTAGGAAGACAAATCAGTGTTACTTAAGAATCACTTTTATTCAGGTTGTTTTTTGTTGGTTTGTTTGTTTTATCTTACCAATGCAATGGTCATAAATTCATTCTTTCCACATTTTATGAGAACTCCGGATACATATATGAAAAGATAGACAAAAACCCCAGGCTTCCCGGAGGATACATCCTACGGAAAAAAGAAGATGATAAACTAAATAAATAAAAAACATAGTATGTTAGATGGTGAAGTGCACTGTGAAAAAAATAAGAAAGCACACTTCAGCTTCTGGGTGGGGGTGGACCATCATCCCTGCCAGAAATAACTAGGATGCCAGTCAAAACATGCAAATCATGTGAGAGCTGTGGAAACAGCAACGACCAGAGGAATCAACATTTTGGAGAGGAGTCTGCCTTTCTTTGATGCCCGCAGCTGAGATATGTACACTTGTGAGATGATACCTGCAGCTGTTAAGGCTGGGGGCTGGGAATCTGTCCTTCGCCCCAGAAAAAGGGCAGCTCCTTGGGAGCAGCGAAACCAGTCAAGTTTTAGTGGTTGTGTGGGGCTGGACTGGCAGAAAGGGAGACTGGCAGGGTCTCAGTGCAGAGTCTGTTTCCACTTTATGATGTTTACAGTATTCGGAAGCTCTGGGCAATGAGGAGTTGCACAAAACTAAAAGTCTAAGCAGAAAACATCTAGTTGAGGAAATAACAGCCTGCCAGGCAATCACTCAAAAACTCTAGAGGGTGATGCCCAAAAACAGGCAAATCAGAGTAGCCAGAATCTTACTAAAACTGCAACTTAGCCCAGGGTCAGCTCAGTCCCCAAATGGATAAAGATAACCACTCATGAATTCTTCCTAGAAGAGGCAATTACGAATCCTCAGTATTATCTGGGGCACCCTATGTTTTTTGTTTTGTTTTTTAGTATATGCATAATGTCCAGATTTCAATAAAACATTTCTAAACACGTCAAGAGATAGGACATATGAAAGTAAGCGTACACACACACACACACATACAAACACACACACACACACACACACACACAATAGATGTGCATTGATCCAGACATTAGGGTTATTACACAAGGACTTTAATTGAGATTAAAATTTTCAAGAAAATAAAGGAAAATAAAATATAAAATAGATGCAAAAATAGAATGTTTTAAAAGAGAAATTAGAAGTTATAGAAAGAACCAAATTTAAATTTTAGAATTGAAAAATGCAGAATATGAAATTAAGTTGATAGGTAAAGTGATGGTTAATATGTCAGTTTTTAAAAAAAGAAAAGGTCATTAGAAAATATCCAATCAGAAGCACAGAGAAGGGGAAAAAAGGAAACAAAAGTTTAATATACATGAGATAGAAAAAGTCAATATACATGAGACACGTGAAAAGCATTAACAGTACTGTCCAATAGACATATGATGGCAGGACATGTGTGGAATTTAAATAGTTGAAGTTAATTTTGATAATATATTTTGTGTACCCCAATGTATTCAAAGTATTATTTTAACATGGAATTAATGTGAAAATATTATTAATCAGATATTTTACTTTCTTTTATTCATGCAAAGTCTTTGAAATCGATGGTTTTACACTTCACCATGTCTCACTGGACTCTATTTCAAGTGACATGTGGCTGTGGATACCATATTGGCTAGCTTAGATTTCCATGTATATAATTAGAATCCCGGAAGGAAGACAGGAAAGGGGAGAGAGAATGCTAAATATTGTAGTGGGGGGCATGTGGCGGTATACAGTTTTAAATAAAGAAGTGAGAGAAGGCCTCTCCACAGGACAAGCCTTGAGGACAGACATGGAGGAAGGAGATGGGGAGTAGGTGTGCCTTGCAGGTGAATGAGGGAGGAAGGCTGAAGATGGGGTCCTAGGCAGGAGTATGCTGGTATTTTTTTAAAATATCAAGGAGACTGCTGTGTGATAGAGGGATTAACTTGGAGACTAGAAGATTAAGTCAGAGAAGCAAAGGGGGGCCGTAGCATGTAAAGCCTTGATAGATTCTTGACATTTATCTAGAGATAAAGGATATATCTGTGTATTTTCCTGTTTTGTTTACTCACTTCATATTACAGGGGATAATCTCAAGACTTAAAGACTGGCTTTGGTTTTTCTATTGTTAGGAATTTTAAAAAAAAAATACTTCCTGAGAGTGACTGACTGGTAAAGTCATGTGATGCCTTCGTAAAGGTGTCACTGAATATGCCGTGTCTTTTGAGGTTGGTTTTGGGAAGTCCTTTTCCCGTAGTCCCTAGGATATAGTCAAACTCTAGCAGCATAAATTTTTAAATAACAACTTTTGCACAGTGTGAATATAATATCTAGCAAGAAAATCAATACAATTATTCATTTTCAAATTCCTTACATTTTGTTTTCTCTTTTAAAGATTGAAAATAACCACATTCAATTAGTGAGTTAAGCATGGATTTAAAAAAAAAAAATTATAACTAGCTCGTTCTTTAATATATTATATGTCAGGAGACAGGAGGCTGTCTAGTTAAAGCAAGAAGGCATTTCCTCATCTGACAAATGAAGATTTTAAAACTAAAGATGCCTGAGTGTTATATGTTATCTCCTAGCTCACGGGTATATAAAAATGTAATTCCTATAGTCAAGATGGGGAAATAAATACGAATCTTCACTTTCTAAAGTCGGATGAAAGGATTAATTATGGGAAAGGAACTCTCTTAGAAAAGGAAAACAAATGGTAAGAAGAAAAGGTTGAAAAGTTTAAGGACTAGGTTTCTTCAGGGATTGACATTAGCTCTAGGCTTACTTAACCCTTTTACAAATAATCTGGAGAAAGGCAGTACTTGGTCAAATATCAGGTTTTAGGGAACGCAAAGCTCTCTAGTAGGAAAGAGTCAATAAATTGGTGAGCGTCCTCGGAAGATTCATGCAGCTCTGTGCAGGTGGGCAGTTGAGTTAAAATGGACAAACGCAGTGATATATTGCTGGTTGTTGAAAATCTAGCATATGTATACGTGTGTGTGTGTGACTTTTAAAGCAGTGACTTTTTCTGTTTTTAAAGGGTACCCAGATACCTTTGAAAATCTGATTAAAATGATGAAGGTTTTCCCTAGGACAAACGCTCAATGCTCACAATAAGAATTCATGTTTCAAGGCAGTGGTCTTGAATTAGCTAAAAAGTTTAGCAATAACTTTCCTCAATCTGTTCCTTCAATGAGTGAACAAATATTTATTGAGCTTCAGTTATAAACTCTGTCCTGGATAAAGTACTGGAAATTTGTAGAAACCAAGACAGACTTGGCATCTCACCTCACGTAGATTACAGTTTGGGGAAGGTGATAGATAACCAAGCATTTGTGCTGTGATGTGGAAACAGTTCCCACCCCCACGCTAGCATGCCGTACAAGACTCTGGAGGGGCACCTCTTTCAGACTGTAGAGGGGAAACAGGGATGTCAGAGACGGCTGTGAGGGAACATCTAATTGTCATCTGGTGGTTACCTTCAGTCAAAATTTTACCCCCCAAGTAGGGTGCCAGATGGGCACTGGACATATCAGGAGGATCACTTCATAGACAGTGTAGGTGCATGACCAATGGGCTGTACACCTGAAGTCGAAGTAGAATAATATTGTGTGTCAACTATGATTAAATATGTACACACACACACACACACACACACACACACATACACACACATATGCACACACAGTCCCGGGATGTAAAGTACATCCTAGGGAAGATAGTCAGTGGTATTGTAACAGCTATACACGATGTCAGAGGGGTAGTAGCTTGAGGGGGGTTATCACTTTGTGAGGGGTGTAAATGTCTAACTGTTAGGTTGCTTTGTATACCTGATACTAATAAAAATAATTACCCCCCCAAAAGAAGTCTAGACACAGAACTTTATTATATGTACATTGCAGATATTTAGTATCTGTAGATCTGATACACCTCAGGATAGGTACAATGGTATAAAGCTACTAATATGAGCAGAAGATCAAGAGAAAATTTTAAATGTGTGGTTCTTTGGACTGGAAAGCAAAGGCTGAGAGAAAGCACTATAGATAGACATGGGTATATATGTAGACACAAATATAAATTTTATAATTTTTAACAGTGTTATATCAAAAGACTCACCAAATCTTCCAGTACTATAATAACAGATATATATCCTGAAACTTTATGTGGGTCACTTCCTTTACTAAGTAAATTAATTTCGTAGTCTATCCTAAAGATGGTACTGGAAGGAAATACTAATATAAATTAAGATTTTTGACAAATTTTAGAATGACGGAAGTGCTAAAATAATGTTTCACATTTAATGTGGATTTAACCAGGATAACCCAGTAAGCAATCTTAGTGGGGGCTATGAAGAGTTACTGTCACATCAGTCAAACCTGGTGTCTCATTGACTTAACTCAGTGAAGGCTTTTTTCTCTCCCACACGAGGTCCAGTAGAGGTCAGGCGACCTAGCCATCACATAGCTACATCCCCTGGAAGGCCACAGCCTCTGCTGAAGGGAAAGAAGGATGGAGGAGACACTTTGGCTCTAAACTGCCTCATCACAACCGTGACTCACGTCACTTCAATTCATACTCAGAGACCAGAGCTAGTCACACGGCTCCACCTAGTGCAGAGGAGCCCAGGAAATGTGGGAGGGTACGTGGACTATTTGGTGAGCACTGTCTGCCACACCTTCCAACGTCACATTCCTTGGGGACACTTGTGAGCAAAAATGTCATGTGGCCTAACAAAGGAATTTGTGTTCCCCTGCATGCACACACATGCATCCCTCTTTCCACTGTTCTCCGAAACAAGTTCCCACCAGAGAAATACCCAGCTACTGTTACAAAGATTTCTGGCTGGGGGATTGCGGATAAAGAGGAACGGGGCAATTTGTTGTTACGTGTAGAATTAGAATTGTAATTAGAATTGTCATTGCCCCTTCTCTGTCCTTCCCAAGTACAGAAATTACGAGCTAAGCGAGGAAATGGTGGTACCACTACACAAAATAGGGAATGTGAGGAAAAAGAGCAGGTGTTTCTCCCTGGGAGAAAATTAGTTTGCATGTAGACATCAGCAATTTGAAGAAAGGTTGTGTGTGTGTTGGGTGGCAGGGAGAAGGAAGGCAACATTCAACACAAAGATAGAAACAGATCTGCAGCTCAAAAAAATGTTTAGCATAGAGGTGTAATGTTTGGGGCCAAAAGCCGAAGGTTCAAGCCATGGGGACAATGAGCTTGTGGGAGAAAAGTGCCTCCTGAAAGTTGACAGAGAGAGAGCGAGGTTGGAGGTGTAAGAGGATTACAGGGGTGAAGGAAGTAAAGGAGCCCCATGAGCTTAGGGGCAGCAAGGGTGTACCCAGAAGTTTGGAGGGGAAAATAACTCTTTTCACCTGATTTAGAGATTAGAGAATCCGAGCGAGGCCATCCTTCTAATTATGCTCCAGCAGCCCATGCAGGGTCACGAACTGCCAGCCCGTCCCCAGTGGGCTCTGCTTCCAAATGCCAAATTCTTCAAAGTCCCCGAGTCATCAGGAACCCTGGAGAAAGTCCAGCTATGAACTGAGATGGAGTGGATGACTGAAATCACTTTCTCATAAAGACCTGGAATTAAGATAAGTCTCTCGCTGCTTAAAAGTATTTCTGAAAAGAGTAGGGCACTGGGAAATGAATTAGCAAGTCAGTGCTGAAACGATTGCTGTTGAGTCAACATCTCATGTTTCTCAGCATCTCTTAAGTAGGAGAGCAAGTCTAGTCCCATCCTTTCTCATGCGCGTGATTGGACCCTCCTCTTAACTGGCCTCCTTGCTGTCCACCCTGTCCCCTTCTTGTCTTTGAACACAGCAGCCAGGGTGAGCGTGTTCAAGCATAGATCACAGTAGAGAACTCTTCTTCTCAAAACCTCCAGTGAGAGCCGAGCCCTACCAAGCCAAACTGCCCGTCCCCATCATCTCTCCGACCTCGTTTCTGCTACGCCTGCCCTGGCTTACTCCCCTTCCACTGTCCCAGCCACCTTGCTGTCCCCAGAACACATGAGTCTCTACTGTTTCTTCTTCCTGGAATGTTTTTCCTTCCAAAATGTAGGTATGTTCACTCCAGGTATTCCTGCTGGTCTCTGCTCCATCTGCACTTTATCAGAGAGGCTTGTTCTGCCCATCCTTTGTAAAACAGCAACGCCAGCCCTCAGCTCGGCTACGCTGCCTTCTGCTCTAATCTGCTGCCCACCCTCTGACATAGGATGGAATTCCTTGTTTGTCTCCACCTCCTGCCTTCCCCACAGAATGCAAGCTCCATGAAGCCAGGGAACCCTTGAATTTTGTGGTCTATTCTTTCTGGAATAGAGTTTGACCCACAATAGTTGAGTAGGTAATTGATGAATGAATGAATGGATATAAAAAATGATCTGTTGCATTCATTTACATTTCATTTTGAATAAGAATATTTTAACATCAAAAAAGAGGATATAAGGTTTTTAAATTTGTATAAATTTAGCTTCAAGAATCATTTGTTGTTTGTTTTTTCATTTGGCTTCAGTGAACAGTTGTGAGCAGCTGTTCCAAGCCACACTAATTCTCTTAGATCCATTTATCCTTGCCATGTAGTATTTGTGTTATTCAAGGAAATAAACTACTTCAAGCTGACTTAAGGAAATAAGAATATTGCTTACTTCCTGTTTTTTAAGAAGGAATATGACTTACTGTGCTATTTCTTTAGTTAAGATACCCAATTATAATACTTTTTCATGCACTAATTTAGCAACACTTGTTTCTTGCACATTTGCTCCATATGTTTGTACAACAGAGGTTTTAAAATGAGAGATGGAAGGAATATTTGCTGGTGCTTTGTTATCTTTCGTATCATTACACATTACTTTCCTATTCCAATTGCTTCACAACTACTGTGTACTAAAGTTCGGCTTTCCAGATAGAGCAGGTTGTCACAGAAGGTCTGTTGTTACTCTTTTATTTTTCTCCTTTTCTTGTATTTGTTTCAAGGCAGTAAAATAATTCTGTGTGCCTTCATTAGAAAAACATAATTTTAAGTTATTTTAAGCCCTTAAAAAGACCAATTTACCACAAGGAATCAGAGACAGCAGACGGGAAAAGACTTTAAAACCCCACATTAAGCTCGGAGTGAAATTGTAATCAGACAACCAATTATTTAATTTTCTTAATGATGCACTTTATAAATGTCAACGCAATAACATGGTGTAGGAAGAAAAATAATAAGAGCATGAGATGTATTGATAAGTGTGAGAAGGGAGAAGACAGATCTTTGAAAGGCTATTGCTTCTACTTCAGTACTCATCAAATAAGCATTCTTGGTTTATGCACATTTGGGCATATGTATTTCGTTGAACTTTCCTGAGGGTGTAATTCTTGCCAGGACATAACAGAGTTCTCCTTTCTTTGACGACCTGAATTTAAAATATTATTAAGGGCGTAAAAAAGAAACCAGGAGCATTATTTAAACAAAATTTTATGTAGAAGCAACCAATGTTTATAAGCATAATTAACATCTTAGAATGAAAGCAAAATTACCCACTATTTCTAACCCCTTTCTTGGAAATAGAAAAGCATTAGCACAGTTAAACAAGTATTTGATAATTAGTTGGGTGATTTAAAGTTGTTTTTAAATCTCCTAAACACTACTAGTTCTTTGCTTTTATCAATAGCAGTCTTTATTCATAGCTTGTGTAGACGTGAGAACCCGGCTTCCCGTCCTCAGATACCAGGTAGTTCCAGTTATCAAACGTCAGTCACATTCACTAAAGGGAAGAACGACTCTTAGCTGTGTCACAGCCCAAGAGGCAATGCAGAGTCCTGGCAGCTAGGGATGACTAACGGGCATCCACACGTTGTCTGTTGGAAGTGATATTTAAGTCAACCATATATGTGAAATAATTATACATGTTGCTACATGCACCTCAATTCCTTCTTTGAAAAACCTCTCTGCCCTCTTAATCTCTTTTGCTGTCAGTAAGTAGCGTACACGGTGTAGAGCATGTAAAGGACGACTATAGTTAATATCCTAGAACTGATACTTCATATGCTGTGTCTGAATTCCTACAATTATCATTATACCTCAGATACCGGGCGCTAGTCAAGTGCCGAGTCAAGTTAAATGACTCAGAGGTTTGCAGTGAGATAATCCAAATCTCTTGGGAATGTGATTCCTGAATTCTTTTGCAGTACAGTTCATCGTTTATAAGTAACAAGGATAGAATTACAAGTTTACTTTGACTTACTTTCTGGAAGTAAAAGCAAATGTGTCTCAATTAATGAAATGAGAAGTTGTTGTGGGTTTCTTTATTAATCATTTATATAAAATCGGGAGCCTTCTTATCACATACAACTAGAGAAAACACAAAGCACTGAAGAAAATTCAATTTAGCGTTACAGAGATTACTGCAACACAACGGCTCTTTATCTGTGCTAGTATATGAAAGCACTCCTAACAGTGCATCAATTTTCACAGGCATTTTGTAGATTGGAAAGCAATTGTAAACAGTGTAAAACCCACATTAACTCCTGTCAACATCCTGCCTTTTGCTCAGTTATGGATTTGTTTGAAATAACAGTGAGATCTAAAGCGATTGCATAGACATCACAGATTGTATTATAAATATGAATGAATTCATTGTCATGGGATGCATAGCAGTATATGGCAGACATTTGTCCTCCTATCCTGGTAACAGGTTTGTGACATAAGGGAGGGACCACAGCATTGTCTCTGAGAAATAACTCCGCAGGATCTCAAGTGGTAATCGCATCAACTGACAGGTTTTCAAATTGCCCTACATTTTATATTCTAATATTGTACCAGTAACAACCAGTAATATTATACCAGTAATTTTTAATGTTCAAACATCAGTCCAGATGATATGGAAACCATTAAGCTATTTCTAAAAAGTAATTATTAATGTAAATAGTATGCCATTTTGATTTTTTATATATTATCTTACTTGATCGCTGCCTAAAAGCATAATATCAAATAACCATCTCATCTGAATAGAAACTAGTGAATGGATTTGGATACGCTGAACCTGGAAATTATTTTGAATGACAGACAAGACATGCATCCTTACCTTTCAAGCTTCTTCAGTGAGGATGTAATTGGTTGTTTTCTTCTGTTTGGAAGATGAGGGTGTACATCTTAGGTTCTGATTTGCTGGTTTATTTTTAAAGATAACCACATTGAGAGGTTTTAGTGGTGGAACAAAGACAATCTTTTAAAGACATTTTTTTCATACTATTAGATTAGAAAAAAGGGTACCAGTGCATATCTTTTTAATTGCGTGATTCAGCTTGAGTTGTCATTCTTTTTTACATAAGGGTCACTTTATTCTACTACTTAATGTCCTTTTGACGGGATATTCTTATTCTGGTTAAAAGTTTAGTACTAACTTCTTAAGTACATCTTTTAGTCTTCAGAAAGAGTAAGTACACATTTCAGCATCAAAGCCATGAATCCAGCTGGGTTGCATATTGACAGTTGACTTATTCACAGATGATCTACCTGATTATGGACCTTCCTTCTTTGTCAGGAACTTTGCTGTTAGTTTTCTGATGCTCAGGAGGAGGGGTAAATGGCCACTTGTTGGAACTACTAGTTTAGTAACTTTTACACGTGATGTCCTGGGCGTTGTGCTTTACACACGTTGTATGATCTCATTGAATACATTCTCCCTTTAACTCGTTAGTATTTGAAGGCGGCGGCATGGGGACGGAATCATCTGGATGTATCAGAACAGTGGCTTCTTCAGAAATGCACAGTTTAGTTGCAAAAGCAAGTTCCAGGGAAGAGAATGTAGGTTTAGTGTTATTCCCTCTGGCTTTCCTCACCCCAAACCTAGCCCTCACCCGAGGTTCAGTATCGTGGAAAATGAGGAAAGCATCGCTGTGTATGTCTCTGAGGGAAAGACATTTATGCTTGCCTTCGGGTAAATATCAGCTACACCCAGGAATATTTACTCTCACCCCTTTTTCCCTCTAAAGGGGCGTTTATGGGACTGGCCACATTATATCTATGGGAATCCTGTGTTTCTAGTCGAGACCACAGGCACGATGAAGCCTAACTAGTAACCTACGAAATATATTCACTAGAAGCTGTGGCAGTGGTTCAAAGTTAGAAAGATGATTAGTATATTCATTTTTATCCCCTGTATATGATGCTCATGGAAATATTTTTGGTAGATTATTCAATCAAATACATTTTACATGAGTGTTTTACTAACAAGTCCAAAAAATTATTTTCAACTAAATTCAGTCAGACAGATGGAGTCTGTTCTCCAGGTGGTTGCGTCTTCTTTTCTTGATAACCTGTTCGGCAGTCTTGTTTTGAACCTGTGAATATTTATATGTCAGGGCCCTCTCAATAATTAAGAAATCCACATTCAGTACCAGATGTTTCAAATGCCTGAACAACTTTGTTTCATTCTAGAACTATTACCTATTTTTTACTGTTTGTTTTTTAATAACATTTTCCCAAGAATCAGGAACAAAGCAAGTATTTACTAAAAGTCTTGTGCTCACGAAGAAGCTCTGTTAATGTTAACTGACTTAAATTAAGCAGAAATGTAGGCACCCCAAGAGCTTTATTTATTTTAACAATCAAGTGCTTTGGAAGCTCTAAAAATTAGCTGCTTTATAATGTTTTCAGTTAATTTTCTTCTTAGGTTAAGTATCTAACTAAGAAACACATTCAACTTTAAAAACTATGAAAATATGCTTTCCTACAGTATATTATCTAACTTTTTGACATAGAGCTTTAATTTTTTTTTTCTTTTAAGAATCGTGCTACAAATGAAGGATGACACAGCTCCCTTTCTAGTAAACTTTACCAAAATCAGTGTTATCAGCCTCAGACACTTATTCTTGGAATAAAGCTGGACTTGAGAAGAGATTCTTGGTTCCTGTAACAAATAAATCTTGAGTGTCCTGTGGAGGTTAGGGGGTCATACACAATTTTTTTTGAGTTTTTCCAAGTCTCCTATTTGTTTTATCTTGATTAGATCCAGTCCAAGAATTATTGAGGTTGCTTATTGGTTATTAATACTAATTTCAAACCCAAAAATTTTTAATAGGATCTTATATCTGTGCTTTCTCTAATGGTAGACAAATCGAAGGTGGAATATTTGAAAACTTTGGTAATATATAGCACCACAGGAATACTTCAGGACCACTAAAATGAAGTCCTTTTTGAAAAATCACATTTCAGCTAAATTCATCAGAATGATGAATTTGGAATGTTATGTACTAAACAGATTATTTCTTTACTTATTTCAGAAACTTTCCTTAAAAATTCACTTTTGGCCGTACTTTTAAAATGAGGATTATAAAGATCATTTAAAATTCAGATTAGAAAATACAATTTCCAATATAAGTTATGGCTACAAGTTCATTTTGCAACTAGAAACTCCAATTTGTCATGTAATTTTGTAACGCTTTCTTTTGCCTTTTTATTTAAAAAAAAAAAAAAGAGCTATTGTTTTCACTGTTTTGAAGATCTCACATGCCTCCACAATTCTGCATAAACTGTTACTTTTTTTCCAAATTTAGATAGTATGCTATTTTCTGCAAATTGTTTTGTGTTAGATTGCAGTCCTAGCCTTCTCTATAGTGTACATGACGTGACCTAAGACTATCAAAAGGACATTTACTTTGTTTTTACGAGTAGGAGAGAAAGAGTTGCACCGATAATTCTCTTCATTCTTTGGACTCATGACATATACTTTTAAAACTGAGTTATGTGACAAGGGTCATCCCAGAGGTACATATGTGGCCAGGTGACACTCCTGCTTTTGATCCTTTGGTGGCTTTCCGTGGTCATTGGAATGAAATTTCAGCTCTCTCCAGTTGCAGTCAAGTCCCTTTTGCTGACCTTTGGTCACTGCATCCCACCCAAAGAGCCTCTCACCCAGGGACTTTACATGGTTCCTCTGCACGGCTGCTGTTCTCCCACCAAACCTGTCTTGCTGACTCTTTAATTATCTTTTTGGTCTCCAGTACCATTTTCTCATAGAAGCTTTCCTATAACCACCTCACCTCTAGTACTTAAATCAGGTCCCCCGTTACACTTCATAATTGCATCCTTTACTTTCCCTTCATTGTATTTACAAGTTATAATTACATGTTTGTTTGATTATTTGTTTAATGCCTGCCTCTCCCAATAGTGTATAAGCTCTGTGATTAAAGAAAGAGTTGGAGTCAGAGGAAAGACTTTATTATAATCAGTATTTCACACTTTTGACAGGTAAATTAGACCAAAACTCCCAGGGAGTAACACAGAGCCTAAAACCCATGAAATCAAGGAGAGGCTGTGTGGTGTAACAGGCGAGTTACACAGACTGAGCTCCACAGGCTCACAGAATAGGAGGGTGGTGATGGACGGGGAGGGGGGGAGGGGTTACATGGAAAGCATGTACCCTGGCTATTCATGATGGGCTTCTTTCTTAACCTCTCTGGGTCTCAGTTTCCTTGACAGTAAAAGGAAACCTAAAGTTGTATGACAATAATATCGTCAACATGAAGTAGAATAAAGTGAGGTTTGGGCTCCAGTGTTCTCTGATTTCTAGACAATGGGTTATAGTCATGAACCATTCCCAGGATTCCAGGCGAAGAGAAGAACACAGAGCTTCAGAGGGAGTGGGGAGTAAAATAGCTAAAGAAGGGATAGAGCTAGAAACTATGTAATTAACTGACCTCTTTGGCTCCAAGTTCACAATTAGTTATTTACCATTCACGCTCCATTCCAGCCCCCTCATCCTAAACCTCAGTCCTCCTTTTCCTCACCAAGTTTCATAGATAATTCTCAGGATTCAGAAAAACAGCTAAGACTTCAAGTATGGAAGCTGATATTCTTTTCATAAGGAAAAAAAAGAATAAAGAAAAAATGAACTAATAATTTATCAAAGCTATGAGGAACCTGTACCAAGTAAGATGGGGAAAAAAGAAGTTTCATTCTATTTTTAGTTATCAAAGCATAGCGAATACCATCAACTACAGCTGGGGCATTCTTCAGTCTAAATTCTATACTTGGTTTTTTAACATCCTTTTTAATTTATCTTAGGCTGAATGAAGTATTTTAGTCTTAATGTGTACATTGCATAAGCTTCACACTAAAGGGTCAGGATTATTTTTCACTAATGTTTAAAAAGCATCAGTGGACTGTATCCTTTTGTTTATGTTATCTTTTTGTTTATGTTACGCATGAAAGAAATACAGTTTACTTAGTCCTGAAAACCTGCAGCCGGCCATTGGCAAATAGATTATGTGCTTGAATATAAAAAAAATTCCCCCTAAATTTAAAATATACTTGAGCTGAAACATTTTCCTCTCTGTTCTCTTCTTTCCCTTCCCCTAGCTTACCTTCCTTCTTTTGCTTGTGTTAGTCATTTTGTGTGTGTTCACTGAAACTGATGTGTATACAGACTGAAATGTCAGGTGAACTTTTCTTCTGAATTTTCCTGAAGTATATGGTTACAGTGAGATGATTTCTTATGTATAATCCCAAAGGTTATCATCTTGTTAACATAAAGTATATTAATTGAACAGAAGCAAGCATAAGGAAACAGCTGAAATGTGCCAGTTTTTAAGTAATGATCCTTTACCATCATTCCTAAAACAGTAAATATCATTCGGCAAACTCTTATTTTCTTAGATTTGATATAGTCTGGCAAAAGATTGGTAAAAGTTGATCATACGACACATGGGGATAAATAATAATAATAATAATTAAGAAAACAAAAAAAAATGAATGCAATGATTACATAGAAATTCTTATCTTCTGTGCAGGGCAGGGGTTTATATAGCTTTCTTGATCTAGATAGCCTCTTTCCTTTGGAAAATTCAAGAATATAAGATAGTCTAAGATACCCCAACATGGACCAATTTTGCTTATATGCTGATTTTGCTCCTTTCTTTATTAGTCCTTTCTCCAGCAATTACTTAAATTTTTTATGACTAAAAAACATCTGATAGTTCACAGCCCAACTCCCCCCACTCCCCCCCAGTCTTCCTGCCATCCTTTCCCCATATTCACCAGACTCCTTTGCATCCTGGTACTTATACATCCTGTTCCTCCTACCTGAGATGCCCGTTCTTTCTTTATTTGACAGTCTGGTCCTCACTTGTCAAGACTCAACACAAATGTTACTTCCACAGTCAATCCTTTGGAGGCTCACTTCCTCTGCCCTCTTTGCTCCTGCAGCACTTTTTCCCCATAGCTCTGTTTTAGCACTTATTTATAATTTATTTGTTTTAATAATATGCTTCTGCCTACTACATATGAGTGCCTCAGGGTCTAAGACCTCTTCATTTTTGCATCCCCAGCCCCAGCACAGACCTCTTCATTTTTGCATCCCCAGCCCCAGCACGATGGCTGGTAGATACATAGTAGGCAATCCATTATTGTTGTTTCAATGCATGAATTAAGTAACCAATTACATGAAATGTCTGACAGACGATCTTCTACTTTGAAACCAGTTGTATTCCCAAAGTTAATTTTTAAATCAGTTGTTTCGGAACTCACAAAGCAATTTCCCACAGAAACAATGTTATAAATGTTATAAATGGTGGTTAGGTTCCCAGGCTAGCCCTCAAGAGTCTATTTAACCCATAATGTAGCTTAAACACTATGCAGTTGTAATGAAAAATAGCAGAAAATAGCACTGTTACAAATGTGCAGTGTTTTCATGACATTAAGTAAATACAATTCCTCTTCCATGTAGAAACTGCAATCCAGGGCACATTACACCAATGGGCAGGCATAACATGACCTGGCAACAGGAATAGCATGGCTGAATACAGACCAAGCTCTTTCACTAACTTGCCTTATAAAGCGTTTACCTTTACTGTGCATGAGTTTCTATATTTGCCCCCTGACCCCCCAGCTTGGTATTTCTTGCCTGCTCTCCCTGAAGAAAAAGCTAGGTAATGTATCTAAATACACACCGAAACATGTAGAGCGCTATACAAACGCAATGTGTATCATGGTATAAAGTACTCACAGACAAATGAAATTAAACTGTATTATTAACATTTAATGGAGTGGAAAATAAGGTAGCAGAACTGGGGTTTAAACCTCACTTGACCTGACCCACAAAGCCTGGGAGCTGGACAGCCACTATGTTATCCTTCCTCCATAATGACCAGCTCTAGGACCTGTGAGTTCATCTTTCTGGGCCTTAGTTTCCTCCTAGGCAAAGTGGCATTTATATTATATGATCTTCCGGTTCTTTTAATCTGAATGTCTGTACTTAACATTATTAGGACACAGTGATAACTTTGGTGGGATCGAAAATGTCCTGGAGGGGTAATAAAATTCGGTCTGAACTTCTTCAATTTCTCTTCTATGATTAGTTTCCTTCAAGCACCACTTGCATACTTGATATTTTTACTTGGTATGTTTTTTTCCTTAGTCTGCTGAATATGCGCACCTTAAAACCACTTGTTCCCCATCTGCCATTAAAATCCCCATAGTAACTTCTGTAACATAGCATCTTTCTCAAAAATTGCACAAAAGTCATCTTCTTGTTTCTGACTCAGAATTCTTGATTCTCCCATGAAGAGGGAAGTTTCCCTTTGTGATCTGGTTAAGAATGTCTCAGTCAATTCTGGTACAGTTCACGTGTGTTCCAGCTAGCTGTCTAATCAAATGTGTTTCTCTAGCAGGAGCCATACGTTTGACATTGACTACCCCGTTTTATTTTAGTGCGACCCATTGTAATTCCTTCGTCTGTTTTTACCACACTCCCTGCACTTCCAAGTTTCCCGGCTCACCCCTTCCTTCCTTTCATGTGGGTGAGGGAGGGGACGGAATGCAGTGGAGGCTTGAACCCCTTCTCCCTGACTGCCTGCAATGCCTCCCTCCTCGGGCTGTCTGTCACACCCTCTTTATTTTCTGCTCTAGATTTAAACTTTCCCAGAAAATCTTTGGCGTTGGAGGAGACTTTCCTGGAACAAAAGAAAGAAGTTGGTAAAATCTTGGAATCTTTATCTTTCTGTAACAAGAGGTTCACATTTGTCTCTCCGTCAGTCTTTGCTTTCCTTCTGTGCCTGCCGGTCAACTAGTAGGTAATAAACATGGGACCCCTTCTAAGGAAACAGTTGTGATTGGGTCAAACTCAATTACAAAAACATTTTCTGTGTGAAATTTCCAACACAATTTGACACTAAAAATGTTAGTATTAGGTGGCCCACGTTACACGCTTTCTTTGTTGTCTTTATATGTCCATATGCGTGAATGTCACCCATCCTGAATGACACCATCTACTACCGTGTTCCCCGAAAATAAGACCTAGCTGGACCGTCAGCTTTAATGTGTCTTTTGGTGCAAAATTAATATAAGACTCGATATTATATTATATTATATTATATTTATTATATTATATTATATTATACCTGGTCTTATATTAAAATAAGACCGGGTCTTATATTAATTTTTGCTCCAAAACATGCATAAGACATGATGGTCCGGCTAGGTCTTATTTTCGGGGAAACATGGTAGGTGGGACCTTTGTAGTGTTTTTAGTAGATTTTTCCTTAGGTAGAGTTTCCTGCAAATTGTTTCTGAAGTATCTTAAGTCCTGTTGTTATTGCAGAGATCAGCTGAGACCCTGCCATGGTGAAGCGTCCACTTAAACTATTCCGAGGTGGACCTCATTTGCAGTGTGCACAACTCATTTGGCACCTCAGTAATGCTAAAGAGAAGCCATCATACAACAAGCTCTTCTTTTGTCCATGGTCCCTTTCAGACCCACAACAAACAGTGCCATAAACTTCTTGGTGGTGTCCGGGTCTGTAGCTTATACATGTAAATCGGTGCTCAATGAACATTTATCGACTCATCATTCAGTTACATATTGGTTTATTTGTTAAGTGGAAGCTTTCAAGTGATCCCATTTTTTTCACCTTTCTAGTTATTGTTTGTGTTTTCGATTACCCACTTGTATTTTTACCATCAATAGGTTATGTCTGCAAATAGAAGTCTAGAGACATTTTTAATATGTTTGGGAAAAGAAGTTGAATTTAAAAGTTCAGAGTTTTAAATTGCAGATGATATTATGTTAGTGATTAACCGCAACAGACATATTTCCAAACAGTTTATCTAGCTGAGAAAACGACAATAGAACCATCCCTTGGGACCAGAGTTTCCATGGCTTCCTTCAAAAACAGTCATTTTAAAGTTTTTGTTTCTTTCTTTCTTTAATCTCTCATGTTATGAATAATATTTAGTTGACCTTCCAATGCAACTGGGGGAAGAAAATCTTTGGTGTTGATATTGGATAAAATATGAGACATTTACTTTTGTGAATTTTAATCTGAGAAGAATTTAACACAACCTTTTGTTCTCTGGGCTCTTGTGTCATTCAAAGATTTCAATTTAAACACCAGCGTGTTTTTGACCACAAGAAAGACCACAGAAACACCTAAATATGAAAAATTTTAGTTAGGAATATGTATAGAATTTCATTATTCTTTTAATTAACATTTCAGCAGTTCCTGGATGGGTAATAATGCATATGGTTTCCTGCCCTTTATAGTCTGTTCATAGAATAATCGTCCTGAAGTGACACTACTTTGTAGTTCTTTATTTCTCTGAGCTTTTTATTTTACCTGTATTTGCTTAGCAACCAATTTAATTGTTTAAAAATCATTCTACTTAATTACTCTCTGAATCTTTTTGGTATATCATTTCAAAGCACGAAGAGGAGTTGCCACATTTTGTCCTGACTTCTTGTCCAAAGAGTTAAAACTCTGTTTCCTATATTTTGACCTAATACATTTTGAACTCTTCCTATAAATTTCAAAACTGGTGATCGCAAGGTGCATTCGTAGATCTGAACATTCACGTAGTCTTTAAAAAATGTTTTTGTTGAGAATAAATAGATTAGATCAAAAGTTTTGTCCGATAGAATTCCCTTCTATGTGTTTTTTTTAAAGTCCAAACTATGTTGTTTCTCCCTGGTTTGAACATGTCGGCTGGTTTTTAGACTTGGATGAATGTCACTGTAAATTGCACTTCGATGTGACTCAAGTACCCAGGAGCTGTCAGGACGGCTCAGTGATTTAACGCTGGTGTCCTGCAGCTTTGACGGTAATCAGCAGATGCTGCGGCATTTCCATAAATGTTTCCCTAACCGCTCCTGTCAAAAAGAGGCAATTCTTCCTGCACGGAGGCTGCTGCTTCTGATTAACTTCAGTTTGCCGTCTTTTGCATAATGAATGCCCCTTGATGATCTCTGACCTTTTGTTTTGAATGTTGCCTCTTGGTCTAGACTCACTCTTCATGGGGAAGCTGAAGGAAGCGCAGACAAAGGAGTGGGTGGTACAGTAACATGAACCCCCAGCACCTCCATGGCTCTGAAGTCCTTACTGTTTTATAAACCATCACTTGTCAAAGATCAGGAAAGGTTCTGGTCTTCGCCGTGTTTGCCACTGCCGTGCCTCTGTTCCATTCTACTCCTGAAGCTGTTTCTGCCACGCTTTGGTGTACCTGGTTTTTGCCTGCGGATGTGTGATGATAGGATCTGCTTTAGAATGCACTCACCCTGGGTGTGTGCGCTGTGATAAACCTCAGCACACACCAGGCAAAGGTTTCCTGTTTTCTGCAACACCTTCGGTACCTCTAGCCCAAAGTAAATCAGACACTATTTGCCACAACAAAGTCAACGTAGACAAAGCATAAGTACAGCAGGTCCTAAAATAATGTCATTTTTTTCAACATCATTTTGTTATAACGTTCATGAGGGGGGAAAAAATTAATTCCCCATCGAAGCCACTGTCAGTGTGGAGTTCTCCCGTCGACTGGATTTTCTCCAGGTCCTGCGGTGTCATCCCACATCCCAAAGGTGTGCACGTGAGGTGAATGGGTGTGTATTCATTGTCCCAGTCTGAGGGAGTGTGAGTGTGGGTGTGGGAGTGGGTGCCTCCTGCTGTCAAAGGGTGTCCTGTCCAGGGTGGGGTCCTGCCCTGCGCCCTGAGCTGCTGGGACGGGCTCTGGTCACCCACCACCCTGAACTGGAATAAGCAGGTTGGAGAATCACGATCTTGTTTTTGTTCATCTTCCTTAAATGTGTGTATAGCTCACATTTATTTCAGTGCTTAATATTAGAAGTGTTTGAGTCTTTATTTAGAAGTTTGGTGATGTTTTTGCGATCAAAAATATGCTGTAGGAACTTAACTCTTGCTTGTATCAGTTAGCCTGAGGTAAAACTGGTTTTGTTATATGTCGTTTCGCTTAAAGTCACAGAGTCTAAGAACCTATGGATGATGTTCAGTGAGGACTTACTGTGTCTTAAAAATGAATGCCCTGTTTTGTCAGTGAAAGCATTTTTCATGTGATCTCAATGGGAAAAGATCCTTGAATTTGCTAAATAGTGGTACCTTTCTCCCGAAGAGCCCGAAGTGCTTCGTCATTTTCCTTTTCATCCGTTTAGAACCTGTGAGGACTCCTGCCTGCTAATCACCTGTGAGTTGATTTTTTTTTTTTCTTTTTCAAGTGGAACATTGATGTGAGCAGATACCCTTTGTGATGTGATTCTTACAGTGTAAGATTAAAAAGTATATGAGGCCTCTGTAAGATACTAAATCGTGCCAGTAGTAACTGGCAAATTTGCAGCTTAGAACTGGTCTATCATCATATTATCTGAAACGAGGATTTCACCTGTTCCTTTTGTTTCAAAAGAAAGGATGAGTGGCTGAGCCTCAAATTTTCTGTGGCTTATCTCCTCTTTTTCCTCCTCTAGGACATTCTCGGAGTAAATATTTATCACATTATTTTTAGTACTTTATTTTCTTCATAGAATCAAAGAACTTTAGAATGCAAAAGGATCTTAGAAAACTGATCCTTTTGTGATTGACGAATCTGAATCTAAATAACTGATGTAAAGTCACAGGTAGTGAGTGGCACGTTTAGTTTGGGGATTTCCAACTCTTGCCTACTGAAATTTCAGTAGAGATGTTAGTTTATCTCAGATTGAAACCAAATTAAAGAGAAACATGGAAATTTCCAAATAAATGAGTCAGTCCCCAAATAGATTCCACATAAAAGGACTCTGTTACGATTTTGTTATGTTGACCAAAACCTGTTTATTTTGGTGTTTTTTTTCCTTACTCAAACTGTTATTACAAACTCTTTAAGCTTGTAGCTGCTTAGATGTTCCGAAGCCCCGATATATTCTTTTTGTTTCTACACAGCCACCAGCAACGACACTTTCCCATCTCTGTTCATCATCTCTTCCTATTAGCCAACCACGTCAGCAATAGAGAGCACGCCCGTCTGCAAAACAGTTGATCCTGGTCCTGGAGAGCAGGGATTCTCAGTAAACCTCACCAGACGGAATTCCAGGACGTACCAGAATAGGCCACTTAAGCAAAGCCGAGCAAGCTGAGCAAGCGGTGAATTTTACTGAAAGAGGGCAGGACAGTGCACACCCAGAGTGGAGGGAGTGGGCAGGCTGGGCAACAGCTGCTGCGCCAGAGAGGGTGGGGATGGGAATTTATTATTTTCAAATGAGGATGCAGAATATTCAGGGGTGATATTAATTATAGGCATTCCCAGTCAGGTCTTTGCTGATGGCTTCTTCCCATCAGGAAGAGAGATTTTTCTTTTTTTGCTTTCTTTATTTGGCCCTTGTTGGAACTGTCATGGCGACACGAGGTGGAGATTTTCCTTAACCTTAATGCTGATAATATTAGAATCCATTACAATTAGCTAAAGTTCACCTTGAGGGGCAAGATGGCATCCTGGGTCTGCTCGCGCCACCGAAATCAAGTTCTGGCCTGTATGGTAGTTGTTCCTTTTCTTAAGAATGATCTCATCTCGTCCTCCTTTGTTTTCCCTTTCTACCTCCTTCCCTTCCTCCCCGCCTCGCTCCCCATGGCCCTGTGCTTTCTGCCTTTGGTAACAGTCCATAACCCAGAAGACAATGGCGGTGTGCCATGTGAAACAGGAAGACTTGGAAATGTTCATTCTGCATGTGCCTTTTCTTAGCGTTGTCACTGGAGTAATCCACTTCTGAGCTCGATTTCCTTGCCGTTAAGTGGCGGTGAGCATGACCACCGCACGGGAGGACGGAGTGGTGCTGTGTGTTAATATGTCCACACCCTGGCATCTTTGACATGGTATTGGAGAGCCAAGGACGCCTAGGAAGACACTTGGCAAAGGCAAGAACCCAAGAGCAAGAGGGCTTATATTTCATTCAGCTAGAGATTTCACTGGTTCTTCCTAGTCTGTTCCCTCATTTCCAGTGTATTCATGAACATAGTGTGTTAGTTACTACTCAAAGTCACGGATATCTCTTTTCAAGATTTTGAAGGCGAGTGGAAGAAAGTCAAAGGCACCAACATTTTAGGAAAATATGAATGTGTCTGTGATTCTCAGAAAGAAGAATCTCCTCCCCATCCCACACCACTACCCGTCAAAAATCAGCTTTTCACAGTTTCTTAATAACTCCAGATATCCTAAAATCCTCAAATTTGATTTTAAATCAAGTTTGATTTTAAATTAAACAGTGTTGCTGTTATCATACTTTAAGAGGAAGCTGTCGGTTTATTTTAAATGACAAAGAGCTGTAATTCTTAAGCATTACAGCTGCCATTCTCATCAGATATATTCAGAATTTGGATATCCACCCACCTATCCCCAGTAAATTAACGCATAAATGCACATCACTGGATTTATCACTTTAACCATGAATTTAATAACATGACATGTCAGCATAAGCCAGTTTGCTGATGCGATAGATTACACTGAAAGTAATAGAAATGAATATTTTTCTTTTCTTTCTTTTTTTTTAATATTAAAAGAAATATCTTGATCAATTATTCCAAAAGCATCTACGGCTCGGTTTTCCCTCAGTTGTAGGACTTCAGGAGTGTCTGTTACAATCTATCTGCTCTAACCATCAGAAAAGAGGCCCAAACACAGCCACTTTCAAGATTGGTGATGAGAGGACAGCTTACAAATGCCTTCCCTTTGGATGGTGATCTGTACTTCTTAAGGAGCTTTCTATATATTGTTTTTGTCATAAAAATCTGTTGCAGGCTTGGCTTATTTAATCATCCCCAGTAAAGAAAGAAAGGTGCTGAAGTCTGCAGAGATGAAGAGGATCATTCCAGGATATAAAAAGTGAATGACAGAGTTAAGAAGAAACCCTGACAATTTTCCTTTTTTGATACAAACTCACCCTACGATGGAGCTTCCCCTGATCCAAGTAGTCACAAATGAGTTTGCAACTAACTAGATGAGCCAGGGAAAATTGTTTTCGATTCTCTTTCATGTAAATCCACAGAACAAACAAATCAATGAGCACACAGCTTGATGAACAAACAAGAAGGTTGTTCTGTGGCAGCAAGCTCACTTAAGACCAAATCTGGGGAGACAGCAGGGAAGGGGAGTGAAGCTCAACTTGCCTCACGTCATAGGTCCTCTCTCTGATTTGCCTGGAGAGGTCATCATAGCCCTGTCCAGGAGAGCCACAGCGCAAAAGCAAGAGCACTGTACAGACGGTAGCTGACGTCGTGGCCTTGATTTCTTTCTCCTGTATAATGGGAATGTTAACAACAGCTTCATAGAGTATGTGAGAATTCACTGGGGGATGTTTTTACAGCTACTTGTCATGTCTGACAAACAGAGAGGGACAATAAATACTGGCATCGTCATCCCCATTTGGATAAGACCTGGTGAAAGATTTCTTTTGTAAAAATGCAGTAGAGGAGACAAATACTCAATGTGTAATTCCCCAAACACATTATGCCCGTGGTAAGGTGCAATGAAGGGAAAGAACAGGCTCCAAGAATGAGCAATAGGAGGCGGGGCGGACGGGGGGGGGGGGGGTGCCAGGGGGTAGGGGGTGCTGAGGAGGGTTCCCTGGAAGTGACTTCTGTACCGAAGCACTTTGGCCTGGTTTCAGGCCGACTGGGACCCTGGAACACCAGTCTCTTAAGAGAGGCTTGGAACCTCGACAGCAAGAACAATAGGACAACCACAAACAACAGTGGAGACACCCACTATTCTCGACTACATCTGGAGCAAAAGTGTCTCAAATTCAGGACTCATGATTACAAATCCATTTCCCTCTTCAGACGTTATTCTTCAAATCCCGCTAATTCATCTTGTCTGAACTATTGCTGATGGGGTCCACTCCACACCTGCCTTGCTACGCAGCCTGCTTACCCTCCTTTGTTCTCTGCCCATCTCCCTCCTTTCAATCATCCCCCACGTAGCCTAGTTCCGTCATTCTCCTTAGAAGATACTCTAATTAGGCCCGTTTATCTTGAACATTGCTTGTGTTCCCTTCTTTCATCATCTACTGCTACAAATGACACCCCCCTCCCCAACCCTAAGCATTTTCTTTTGAAATGTAACACACGCGCAGGACTTAAACATTTGTGTTTATTACTTAAGGGGCATGGAGCCTAACGTTGCTAAAAGCCATAAGAGATACCAAATCCAATAGTTCATTAAAAAATGTGAGGCATAACTGACTATTCAAAACTCTTTGAATGGTCTCCCCATTCTCCTTGTTATATAGGGAAGATAATAAGCAAATACCTCAGTAGATACAGCGATACAGATGGGAGGCGACAATAGGCTTCCTGAGGACAGGTACCTCGTCAGCCCTTCTCTGCTGCATTCCTGATACTTGGTACAGCCTGGCCCATGGCACAGACTCAGCGTTTTTTGACTAAGGGGATGTTTTCCATCTTATATCCTACTGTATGCCAAAAACTTGTGAGACGTGATCTCTGCCCTCTTGAATGTATAGTCTTATGATGAAATGACATATCTGCATGCAAAGTGCAGCTTTTAACACAAGGGAAGAGAAGAACCCAGACTCCCTACTCTCAGTAGCTCCTGGTCTTCTCACTCGGCTTTCGCATGTAGCAGGAACACAAAAAAAACCTAACACCAAGGGGACCAGGATACACAACATGAGAGAAGCACAGTGGAAGTTCATTGGCAAGTGACATCACAGCCTTTTGGGAAATCGGGAGGTAGCATTTGATGAGATTTGTGGGATCATAGATTACCACTAACAATGATTAGGACAAAGGAATAGAAAGGGGGCTAGGTTAGTACTACACAGAGTTCACTGCATTACCACAACGAAGAAAGTTAAAACACAGGTCTTAGTTTCAGGAATTGCTCCATTTTTAAAAAGGCTAGCAGTTTCCTCAAGCATGGATTTCTAGTGAGAGAAATATATTTAAAAATTTAGACTAAACTGAGGCATTTGTAGTTAGTTCATTTTATGTATAAAGAAAAACTAGTACATCTTATAACTCTGCACTCTCTCCTTGGCACAGATTGGGTAGCAGTAATTAAAAGGCAAAGTTTTTATGTGTAATAATGTCTAAATTCAGTAGTTTGCCCCAACCTTGTCAGTTTTGCTTTCCGTGGCCTCTGTTACCCATGGTCAACCACAGTCTGAAAATATTAAATGAAAAATCCAGACATAATATACAGAAGGTTTAAACCGCATGCCGTTCTGAGTAGCGTGATGAAATCTTGCGCCATCTCGTTCCACCTGCCCATGAATCACCCCTTTGTCCAGTGTCCCCTCGCTGTGTGTGGACATAGTCACTTCGTGGCCCTCTCGGTTATCCGATCAACTGTCTCAGTGTCGCAGAGCTTCTGTTCATGTCGCCCTTATTTTACTTAATGCCCCAAAGCCATACCCAGAACTTTCATTGTAGTGTATTGTCATAATTGTTGTATTTTATTCTCAATCTCATATTGTGCCTAATTTACAAATTAAACTTGGTCATATATATGTATGCATAGAAAAAAACACTGTATATATAGGGTTCGGTACTATCTGTGGTTTCAGGCTTCCTCTGGGGGTCTAGGAACCTTTCCCCCGTGTGGTAAGGGGAAAATTAGCTTTTTGTATTTTCTAATGTACTAATGAATCAGGGCCACACGTTTTGCTTCTTCTATGAATAACTAATTACATTGCCTTTTAAGCATAGGCATTACATTATATACTATACAAGCAAAAACCCTGGAACAAATATTCCTGGTTCTGTTTCTAGAGCTCAATCAATTTTTAAAGTATTGATCAGAACTAATATTAGTAAACATGAAATGTTTCATAGTTCCCTTTGGTTCCTTGTGCTAATATAGGAATACTGTCTGCTTTTTCAGAATTTATAGTTGTTTTTTTTTAAGTTAGATAACACTGCTATAGTTTGGAGCCCAGAGCTGAATTGGGGGACTTGGGCTTGAATCCCAGATCCACCATAACTTACCTCCTGGTGGGGGGCAAGTTCCTTAACCCCTCAAAGCCTCCCTTCCTCATCTGTGAAATGGAGAGCATAAAAATCAAACTCCCTTAGGCTGTATGGTGATTCATGTAAAACACCTCATGCAGACAGACTTAAGTGCTCAAACATATTAGTATTGTTTTTATTTTGACCTTTTATAAAACAAAACCTGAAACAGGGGGAAAAAATACCTTATAATTGTTTTATTAATTGTAATAATAGGAGGGTGAGAAAGTGGATATATTTTTGTTAGAACTAAATCTGAGTTCCATCTTTGCGGATTGTGTCATAGTTGAAAAATTTTGTTGGCAACAAATTTTTTTTGGTTTCTCATATAGTAAATCTCATTGGACAGATGAGGATTGACACACACACACACACACCCATTATAATTATTTTTTATTCTCATAGGTGGGGCTATAAAAATGTAAGATAATAAGATTTGTTTATTCCAGGAGAAAATAGACATAAGAATTATGTTAGAGAAATAAAATGATTCCTCTTGGAAGGTCCATGAATGTTAGAGTTTCCAAATGGATTTGGGAAAACTGCAGAGCACATCATGTCTCTAGTCTAGTCCAGAAGAGGCTTTTTCATGTCATGGAATTCCATTAATTGCGAAGGTTTCTAGATTCCATTAATTGCAATGATTTCTTCTCCCAATTAAAGGAGAATCAGTATAGAAAGGTAATGTAGCATTGCAAAATCTAAGACCTTTAGAAATAGAATACTTAATTAGCAAACATATTGTTATTATACTGTAATAGTTGTAAAAGAATGTATTATGTTCCATAATTTTTAAGTCACTGAAAGTTATTCAAGATGCTATTATATAATGCCCACTTAAATTTAATGATTGGTGACAGGTGCAGCTCTGTGACCTCTAGTGGCTATAGTTTACAGCTGCATCTCAGTTGCTAAGTTTAAAAAACAAACAAAAAATACCTCAGACTATGAAAAGAAATCTTCTCAGATCCTAATAACAGTTCTACAAGTGAGTGTATGATTACCTTCCCTAAATTTCTACTAGTCTAATTGTGGGGGTACTGCCTCCAAGAAGAGAGTTCAGAATCAACTTTATTCATCTGTGAGTTTAGGTGCTTAAAATATGTTTTTAAATAGCTATGTATTAAATTTCTATATGAATAATATCTTTCATAATGTAGATATGGGTTAATAGGAATATTTTCAGATTCAGATGGAACAGCACCACTGCTCCCCATTTATTCCCTCATGAGTTAGGGATGCTGTTTATAACCAGGAAACAGAGTGTGATTGACCAACAATTTGCGGCATAAACTTTCTGATTACACTAAGCCACTGAACTAACTAAATAGGCTGAGATACTACATTTAATATGACGCCCCAAATTGAAAAGGACTAAGAACATTGATACTATCTTAAAGTTGAGTAATAAAAAAAGAACATTTTGTCATGTGACAGTAACATAGTTTCCTTTGTCTTTTAACGTAAACCATATTGGAATATTTGATTTCATTTTACTCTTTTTATATTTTGTCTCTCAAATACTGAGAGCTTTCATATCCGTAATTTAGTGAACCACAAATTGCTGGATGGTTACGGTTAATGTGGAGCTCCAGTAATTCTTTTTAATTTCTAATACCATAGGGATTATAAAGTTCTATATACTTTAGGGCTTCTTCTGAGCTAACACTTGAGCTCTTTTACGAGAATATACAAGAAATGGAACAACCGACTTCTGTAACATCCTGTCCTCTGTGCATATTCCTGTCCTCAGCACCTTCTCTAGCTTTCCAAGAGTACTGCACTCTGATTTCTTTCTTTTCTGCCTGCTGTATGGTACATTTTTAGTGCTCTGTGTTTCGTGTTACCATAGAGACAGGAGGTACTCCACAGCCCTGGGAAGAAGAGCAGAAGCAGGTCTTTGAGGAAACAGTCCCTTCTGGCTAGAGAAGCCTGAGGCAGGAATCTATAGCAATCAATGGAAAGAGGGAATTGTGTGTTCCGATCTGACTCTGTGTCCATAGGGTCTCAGGAAGCACAGGCCCAGCCTGTGCTGCATTAAAAATCAGTTGTTTACAGAAACCCATGTTTCAGAGATCTCAGTACAGCCTAGAAACAGTAGCTTAGTGTTTTATTTGCAAGGAAATAAATAACATTGACCTATTCCTGTTACTGTTACTGTTTCCTCATTAAAAGGAAGCAGCTTCTAGGAAGGTTCCTCTTTGCCTGACTTATTTGGCCGATCAAAAGTCTCACCTTTAAAATGCAGATCAATATTTGTCGACTCAGCCCAAACCATCAGAAGTCAAACTGCAGTTTGAGCACAAGGGAGTCTACAACCAGCACTCGGCACCCAAATCGCTGATGCAAATATGCTAGTTCTAGAAATGAACAGTTTATAATTACCCAACATTCTTGGGTACTACTTCCATATTTTAGATACATAACTTAAAGCTTTTAAACATTTCTCTGATTTAATGAATCGTTATATTTCCTACTATATTATTTCAGCTCATACTTGTTAATATTTTATTTTTTTTTATTTAGGAGAAAGCTGCTAAAAGATCTAAAAATAATAGAGGTTTTCCTCTTGACTTTTCCTTCCAGATACATATGTGGTAAGGTTTTATAAGGAAAGAAGGAAGAGAAAAATGAAAATTTTAAGAACAAAATAATGTGAAAAAGAATTTTGAAAGAACAAATGTTATTTTGTAAATTTAAAACCAATTTTTTGTTTTTGGGTTTTCTTGTTTTTTTGTTTTTTTGGAAGGGATAGATCCATACTCAGTTTGTGTTCTGGGTCTTTGTCACAGATCTAGTAGCCTAAGCAGGGAAAGGGTTCAGGGAAATTCAGAATATCTGTTTTCCTAGGTTGTGATCCCAGGGCATAGTATGCAGTATACCTTTGGAGGAAGAAGGCCAGGGGTCTGTAAATCTGAAGAGTAAGGTCCACTGAGGCACTCATTTCCTCAAACGGACAGTAGGAGGCAGTAGCGTACTAGCCTGAACTGCTCTCTTGAAAGTAATGTCTGTGACTCATGCCAGATATTTTTTTTTCCACTCATTTTCTAGAAATACATAAAACCAAAATCTTAGAAGTAGTTTCAGATTTCATAATGAAACTTGGTACCATCAATCCAGCACAAGATAATGCTGCTGGATTATGAATAGAACAATAAAAAAAAAAAGGCAAGTCTGTCAGCTTCTAACGGGCAACTCTGCACCTCAGTTACAATTT
Organism: Rhinolophus sinicus; assembly: GCF_057876585.1. Lineage (NCBI taxonomy): Eukaryota > Metazoa > Chordata > Mammalia > Chiroptera > Rhinolophidae > Rhinolophus > Rhinolophus sinicus. The sequence goes on from NC_142516.1 coordinate 178,722,786, forward strand.
CTATAGAAGAATGGCAAGAAATAAAAGTCGATCTCATTTTAGAAAGAAGGCGAGTCATATTAAATAAGTTAGATGCTTCTAATTTTTACTGATTTACTAAAATGTGTACAGAACTGTGAAGAAAAAGTAGAAGAGTCTCTAGATGGTAACCTGGTCTTCCTATGCTTTGATGGCTGGGTAAACATGTCAGAACACAGCAGTAGCGCCGGTAGGCATATCATTATTAGCATTCACCTTGCGTGATTTTTACTTTCATCTTTAGCCATTGTCTATTTTACCATTCACAGAAGCTACATAAATCCAAATTACCTAGGAATGTACAACTGTTCCTTGCTCCTTATGTAAAACAAAATTACAATGAAATGCTCAATTTTGGAACATTGCATTCTTTCACTTGATTGTCTTTTATGTAGCTAAAAAAAGTGATAATGTTGGAAAAACATTTTCCCTCTGTAATAACTGCTTTTATTAATAGGTTATCTTTCATTTATTTACCTAATTTCAATATGGTATGTATTTGGGGATTTTTTTTTTCCTCTGCGTTAGGGATGTTTTTATAACTGCAATTTATTTCCCTGTGTAATTCAAACAGCACATATGTATTTGATATCTAACAATGGTTAGTGTACACTTTGTGATCGTAGAACAAAGCCAGGTTTACTAGTCCACACTACATAGGGAAATAAATTGCCAGGTATGAATACATCCCTAATACTGAGGAAAAGATTCCAAAATATTAGGTTGGTGCAAAAGTAATTGTGGTTTTTGCAATTTCTTTTTTTTTAACCTTTTAAACCGCAGTTATTTTTGCACCAACCTAATATCCATACAAGGCTAGGGCTTGTGATCTTGATTTTGTAACTTTTGCTCTAGCTAAGCAACTACATGACCTGTACCAAATTAGAGAAGTATTTTTAGTAAGCATGGGGAAATGAACAATATTGAGTTCCATTAGGGTATGGATTACTCCAATTTGAACTTTTAAATTTTAACTAAAGTTTTAAAAGTTATGTTTGTCATAATTCCTAAATTTTTAATAATTATTATTCGTTTTTTAGTAGTACAAAATCTAAGTTGAGATGAAGTTACTCATCACAGAGATTTTCTATGAAGATATCCATGTAACAAAAATGTTACGTGTAAATACACTGTTAGAAACTCCAGGTGCTGGGTATGTGCTCTGAGTGCTATAGCCAATAGTCGTATATGTGGCTCCTGAGCTCTTAAAATGTGACTAGTCTGAACTGAGATGTACTGTAAGTATAAAATACATATTTGATTTGGAAGAGGGAGTGCGAATGATGATTTTATTAATATCTGTTTTATTTTGCTTACATGTTGAAATGATAATAGTGGGCCTTTGATTTAAGTAAAATTTCTAAAACTGTTTTCCCAATATTTACTGTGACTTCTAGAAAATTTTGTGTTGCATATTTAGCCCACATTTGTGACTCTCGTTATATTTCTATTGGACAGTTTTACAAATGCTATGTCCTCAAGAGAACAGAAAGTGCAAAAATATACATTATCCAAAAATGATACGATATGTCATCAGTTTATTATTCGGGTAATGTTATTCCAAAGGCTTTTTTGTGTGTTTGTTTTGTTTTTTGGAAAGGATTAATGTAAAGCAGTATGTGAAACAAGGTGGTATAATTAGGCTATGTTAGGTTCAGTCACTCAAGAAATACTGTATTAAACTCTCATTAAGAGGCAGGCGCTACTCTAAGTACAATAAGTCCTCGAATAACATCTTTTGTTCAATATCATTTTATTATAACATTGATGAGAGGAAAAAAAATCAATTCCCGTCCGGGGCCACTGTCTGTGTGGAGTTTGCACCCTCTCCCCATGTCTGTGTGGGTTTTCTCTGGTTTCTCCAGTTTCCTCCCACATCCCAGAGATGTGCGCGGCAGGTGACTTGGCATATCTACATTGTCCCAGTATGAGCAAGTGTGGGCACACACCCTGTGATGGAAGGGCACGTACCCTGTGATGGAAGGGCATGCTGTTCAGACTGGGGCTGCCCGCCTTGTCCCTGAGCTGCCAGGATGGGCTCCGGCCAGCACGACCTTGAACGGAAATAAGCAGTTGGAAGATAATTATCTTCTTTGTTTTTAGTTAGTCTTTCTTAAATGTGTATATAGCTCACATTTATTTTAATGTTTAATATTAGGAGGGTTTAGAGTCTTTAGATAGAAGTTTGGTGATGTTTTTTGTGACTAGAAATATGCTGTAGGAACTTAACTTTTATTTGTATCAGTTAGCCTGCGGTAAAATTGGTTTTGTTATGTATCATTTCAGTTGCAGTGTCCAAGAACTTATCGATGACGTTATGTGAGGACTTACTGTACTTGGGGACACAGCAGTGAATAAAACAGGAAGAGCTCTCCTTTGTGGAGCTTATGTTGTAACAAGTTAGCTGTAGTTAGCTGGATATAAGTTTGTTTCTCTTACTATTGAACCTATTACTACCTTTTAGATGTAGCTTATATATATTTAGTAGCAGGCTGGGGAGAAGTAAAGGAAGATTTCTGTGTATACAGTCATACATAAAATTGTTTGAATTTAAAATGGTCTTTATCACAAACATATCCCAGGATTGAATTCTGTAATGAATAAAAACAGATTGTTTTAAGCAGAGTTTTATTAGGCATATACTGAAAATCAAACTCGCGTACTAAATCTACATGGAAATTTTTTAATGGTTGAATTAAAAAGGCTTCTATGAGCCTATAATTCTATTGTTTTATGGTACTGGATACACTAGTTGGGTTTGGCTCCTCCCGGAATTTTAAAGTACTAAATGCATATGATTTTTCATGTTCATAAGAAAAATGATGAGATCCTATATGTTTCAAGGGCTCAGCGCCTAACATGGTATCTAAATACTCATTGAATTAACTAATGAATTGATTTAACCATAACTTCAAGGAGGAACAATTGAAATTGTGGCTATTTGTCTTGGCAAAGAGAAAATTTGGGGAATGTGTTTTCTGTCTTTAAATAGTTGAAGGGCTGGTGAGTGGGAGAGGAATTAGGCTTAACACAGCCCTCATGGGAAAAATCAGTCAGTCCAGTGAGTAAGATTTCAAGGAAACAATTGTAGAAAAATGTAAGGTAAAACTTTTGGTTATTAGAGCTGTCCAAAAGTAGGCATATATTGCCTTGTACCATTGTGAGGCTATGACGGGAGGTCTTCAAACCTAGGCTGTTCAGCCATTTGACAAGATGCTGAATAAATGGAATTTCAGTGTTGGATCGATGATTCTACAGGTAACTAAGGGTCTTTCCAATCCTGAGTTTGCATGATACTAAGTTAAATGATTCTATGAATCGAAGTGAAATGGACTTGAAATAGCACAAGTTATTCAGAAGGAACATCTGTACCTTGGAAATATCGAACAAATGTTGAGTTAAGAAACATAGAAAGGAAAATACTTGAAAGCACATTAAAAGATACTGCTTAGAAATGGCTTCCGGAAAATATTTAGGTCCTCTAGTATGTATTTAGCTGGTTGTTTTCCAGTATAGCTTCCTAGTCTTTAGCACTAGGGATTGGCCTGCCCTCAGCCCTCCCACAGGTGAGGTGCACTGCACATTTCACAGTGTGTCCATGTGCCCTAATCAGGTGGTCCCAGAGCCGTGCTGGCATAAGGTTTGGATTGGGCTTGTCACTGGCAAAGTCTGTGGCCTTGACAATTCATGGACCTCTTTTAACTTCAATTTCCACATTTATAAAACAGAGTTGTTAGTAACTCTCTTTTAGGGCTATTGGGAAAAAAATTTTTAATGACGTGTAAAGGCTTTATCACGTGTATATATTGTATGTACTTAACAACTATAATATCAAACCATGTTCCTGTGTTATTTCCCCACCCTCTTCCTCATAAGGCACATCAACTTAACAAGTTATTTACTATCTGTCATCTATCAGCTAACAGGCAATTGTATCTTCAGAAATATTTGCTTAATAGCTGCTAAGCCACAGACTAGCCCGAGACAACTGTCAGTAACAGATAGCAGGACTGGTAAACAGATATAATAGTACCTCGGTTTTCGAACGTCTCTGTTGACGAACATTTCAGTTTATGAATGCCATAAACCCGTAAGAAAATGCTGTGGTTTTTTAACATTCCTCAGAAGTCAAACATGTCACATGACTTCTGCTGAGTGCAAGATCCTGAGGCCTAGCTGTCAGCTGTTTTCTAACGTTTCAGAACTCGAACGGTCTTCCAGAACAGATTACGTTCGGAAACCGAGGTACCACTGTACTGTGGTTGTTTTCAGTATGTTAGGATGAAGAGGAAGCTGCTTTGGACTTGAAAGTTTGGTCTGGAAATGTGTTGTATGAAGTAATGGCAGGGTGCTGAGGGATAACTACACTCTCCCGTTAGGGCTGAAGATGCAGGCGTGGGAGTCTCCTTCCTACAGGAGACGGCTGAAGCTGTGAGAGCTCGGTCAAGAGAATGTAGAAAGGACATTAAAGTGGGCCAAGGATGAAATGGCCCATGGAGAGAGGTGTCGTCATGGTTGGGAGTTAGAATAAATTGTCAAAGACAACTAAACATGAATCACCAAAAAGTAGAAGCGTAAGTACGGTAAAGGTTAGCATGCTAACTGGGAGTCTGCGGGCTTGAGTTTCGTCTCTGGCTCTGCTTAAAAGTTTTGTCTGCTTCAACTTTATGTAAAACAAGGTAAATAATACCATGTCACCTCTCTCGCAGGAGTGTTATAAAAATCAAATGAGTAGATGTGTGGGGAAAGTATCTGCAACGTATAGGCATGGATAAGATTCTGTAATTACTTATGACTGCAGCTACCCAGAGTTAGGCCAAACTTCACCCGTCACAGCTCTCTAGAAGACAACGCTTACTTCAGACACTAGCTGCAAGTTTGGGGGTTCCCAGCCCTCCCTCACTTTTGGCCAACTGGCTACAAATGCGGGGGTTTTCCTATGCCCTCAGTTTTGGTCATTTGCTACAATGACTCCTAGAATATAGGAAAGTGCTGTGCTTTCTGCTGCAGCTTTATTCTAGTAAAAGGACCCAAGTCAGAACCAGCCACACATAGGGTGGGGTCTGGGAGGGCCCCAAACCTGAAGTTTCTGTTATCCTCAGAGCTACGTTACCCCCACCCCCCAGCACATCCATGCGTAACAATGCGTATTACCAACCGGGAAAGCTCAGCTGATCCTCAGTGTCCAGCGTTTGTATTGAGGCTTCATTACTTAGGCCTGATCGATGGGCCACGTGATTGATTTCAGTCTCTACCCCCCACCCGCTAGTCACATGGCTGGTCTTTCTGACATAGCCGACCCTCATCCTGAATCCCTCACTACCATAAACTATGGGACCCCCATGAATTGCAAAGACACTCCTATCTGTTGACTCCAAGAGTTTGGAGGCAACCACCCAGAAACCCAGAAAAACACTAACCAAATTATTTATTACACACATTCTGTCAAGTGTTGTAAGAGAACAAGCGGCCTAAGAAAATGACCTTGAGTTCAGGGATTTCGAGGTACCTGATAATTTTGTAGGGAGCAGTTTCAATACAGAGGTATGGATGAAAGCCAGATTAAAATTTGCTAATAATTGGGTAGAAACGTGAGAAAGAGGGAAGCAAATACAGAGAGAGGCATTCAGCTCAAGTAATAGATTGCAAGTCAGAACGGGAAGCAGTTGAATGGAAGGCTTTACATTACTGTTCTCTAGAGGAGAGAGGCTGGACTGGTCCTGGATGTGCCTCTGCTCAGGAGCCTGCATCACCTCCAGTTCCTTCTAGTCCTGTGAACAGTCCGGAAGGCCCAGCACAGGAAATTGCAAAGCGGCAGTGCAGTCTTTGAGCTTTCTCTTAAAGCACAGTGCTACAGAACAAGACTGACGAGAAGTGTGTATATGATGAGTTTTTGCCCCAAAAAAGTTCTAATTGTCAAGTATCTCCTCTCGTCAAAGATATCTTTCATTTATCACCCTCTGCTGTGTCTGTTTTGTTGGAATTGGGGGAGTGATTGTTTTGTTGTTTTCGTTTCTACGTGATTGGTTCCATAAGAATTTCTTGGCACTTCTAAAGGTTTTAACTGTATATAAAATGCCTGTTCATTCTTTTTATCATTTTCATATGCTTTCAGTATAAAAGGTAAAATGAACAGCAAAATGAAGCCGAGGGAAGACAATTATTTACAGCAACAGTGAATCAGCAGTCAGGAAAACCGCAGGGATGTGTGCTGCTGGCGGCCAGCGCTAACTTCCGTTATTGCATAGATTAAAAACATATATTTGTCACACACTTTACTATCATGGAGACCCAGTAGTGCTTTAAAAACTATATTTATGGGTCATTTGTTTCTCTCACCAAAGTCAAGTCATTGCTGGGGTGAAGCAAACAGCTACTTAGTAGGTCAAAGTAATAGTTAAGAGCAAAAGGTAAAGAATTGGAAGGAGAGACCCAATTTCAGGAAGACTGAACAGATGCAGTCGCTTTAGGACACCAGGTTTCTGTATTCTTCCTCCTGGCACAGGCTCACCATTGACCACAGAAGGCAGGAGCTCCATTTTATATTTCATCTGAGAGTCGGCACTTCTAAGAGGCTCGCGCCCATTAGAACCACAGCTTGATGGGAGATCAATACTGATTAAGGGGAATAATGCCTCTTTCTGAACCATGACTGGTAGTTCCCGAAGCAGAGAGGGTTTCCCCAGGGGCCGTCAGCCGGGCCTTAGCATTGCCTTCTGAGCTCAAGAAGCATAACTGTTGGCCAAAACTTTTCCTCATTTGGATGGCAAGTTGCATATGTTTATATTTACATTTTGTCCACAATTTTCCTGGTTTTCTCTGTCTTCTGTGTTATTCAAGAAACAATGGCAATGTTAGCTCAGGATGGTGCTTTTTTTATTTCTTGTGGGTTTTTTTGTTTTGTTTTGTTTTTAGCTTTCTTTGTCATCCAAATCTATAGTCTGCCATAGGTCATGTGCCATGTAGTTTAAAGCTTTTACTCTCATTTTTAAGTCCAGTAAGTTCTCTGCTTTTAAGAGCCATTCAGCTTTTCAACAATTTTCAACTTTTCATTCACTTTCAGAAAAAAAGCTTTGGTGGGACTCCAGAATCAATTTTTATAGTAAGAACCAGAGAAGGAATTAGATTGAAATAAGTGAGTTTTCCCATCTTAAAGGAAAATCGCATGTATTCTCACCCTGTTGATTTCCACAGAAACGTAAACACAAGATGTGTGGCTTGGATTCCCTTGTTGCCCTCGTACTGAGAGTAGCAGCTGGGCCTTGCTGATCTGTGTAGCAATAAGCAATGGCCCTGGATATTGGCAGAAATCCTAAATAGATCATACTTCTCTTCACAGACATCAATGGTATATCTGGGGGGAGGGTGGATGGGGACACAGCGGCCTTAAATTCGATTCCTAAAATAATAGCACAAGCTTCCTCTCTTTGGAGAATAAAACTGTCATTCTACTTTGCCTTAATAATTTTAGTTTCCATTTAAAAATGTGTAAGGATTTGAGTTGATGGGAAGTAGAAAATGCTTCTCTGTTTCTTGATACCCCAGTCTTATCTCTCATTGAAAGAGTCCATGTGTCCACAGTGTGTCATTTTGTATTTGGAACTAATTTCATATGAAAAGGAAGCCCACTGGCCTGAAATTACAATTTAGTTCATTCCTCAGAACACCTATATGGAGCTCTCTCCAACTGACATGGTTGTGACATCTCCCTGATGTTTGAAATGAACCATTTAGAAACTAAGTGCATGTTTTAAGTACAGTAAGTGCATGGAATTTGGGTCTCCAGTTCAGCCGACATGAAGCCACCAGACTTTTAAAAGAATAGTAATGGCAAAAGACACCTGGCCTTTAACCAACATTATTACACAATTCCTACATAAAACTTACTCCCAACGTGGGACCTTCCTCTACCTATAAACGTTTTCTCTAGTTGCAGTGGGACAGGACACTCTTCGTTTATCTGCTTCCCAATGTAAGGTGTTACTCCCTCAGTTGTACAATTTAGATATCCCATGGCAGGGGACCCGCATGGGGCTTTTGGGATGCTGAGAGATGAATGTGAGGGCTGAAGTGAAGAGCTATTACCTAGGAAGTTTTAACAGAGCTAATTCTCGAAGAGGCCCTGTGCGTTTTTAAGAGGGGTTTATGGGAGTTCCCTTCTGATTGCCTCTATGAACGGTGAAATGGGAGTGGAGGAAAACAAGATGGACGTTTGAAATGAGAAGAGAAGGTGTGAAATAGCTGTCTAGGAGAACAGAATTGTGCACAGACTAGGGAACTGTACTGGGATTAAGGCTGTCCTTGATGTTTATCTTCATGAATTTAAGTGAGACCAGAAGAGGAATACACGTGTGACCTGGGACATACTGTGCTAAGGCACTTGACGTAGGTATGCTATCTGCATTTACGAAGTTATTGGGAGAATTAAATGTGTCATAAAGCATTTTGAAGTGTAACTACAGGACATCGTTATAATGAAACTTAGCTTTGAATTACTTAGCACTTTCCCTTGGCAAAAAGCTTTTCAAATTTCCTTAAGACAGCCTTAGCATCTCTAGAGATGGCATTTGGCTTCTGCCACTTACTCAGTAACTATGTCTAAGCAATGACTTAACCTTCTGCTTTTACCTCTCAATCTGTAAAATGAGGGCATTGATATTTAAAGTGTAACAAGTGCTTTATAAGTAAAGGTGCTGTATAAATACAAGCTATTAATAGAATGGTATTTCAGCCCTCACTCATATGGTCATCAGAAAGTCAGAAAGGTCAGAGTTTCTGAGAAAGTCCTAAGCTTTGTGTGGTGATGGCTACCTGGGAAAGCTTTGGAAGAGGAAGGAAAAGACGAGAATCTTGAACTAGGTGTTGCTCTTATTTCCTTTCATTCTCGCAAGTACTCTGTGAGGTGGCTTTTTAGGACCTGAGACTCAAAGAGGTTAAGTAACCTGATAAAGCCAAGTAGGGGAGCATGAATTTCAACACAGGTTTGCCTTAAAATCCCCTCCTTTTTTCATTTTGTCACATGTAGAGCTGGGCCGGATACATGATAGCCATAGGAATTGCACAATAATTGATTGATGTGTTAGAGACCTATATTTTAGCCCATTGAATCTCATCTCCGCCATCAAACATCTGACTGGAGTTGCCCAATAGCAAAATAAGCTGGTTTGTTGGAGAGATCATCACGATGGAGTCTTTTGCAAGAAATCAAATGACAAGAAAAGACAGGAACATCTGGAGGAAGGGACAGTAAGCTGACTCAACATTTGCATTTAGCAACCAATGCAGTTTTCAAACACTTTTGGGGGCAGGAGGGTGGGTGCTCGAAAAATAAAACAAATGGGTGTGGTTGTGGGACCTGCAGGAAATCTGTGTCCACTGTGCCGTTTACTGCAAATGTAGTGTGTACGTCAAAAAAGGGGGAAACAAAAATGCTCTAAGACAAAATCACTGTTCTATTAGATTTTTAGTTTTGAGTAACAATTACCCACCTTGATAGAGAAGGTGATAGAAAAAGTGTATTTATTTTCTTCCAACAGCTAAAAGGTGATCATCCTTCTAAAATTTGTTGAGATTGTCCAAGAAAGTGTGTAAAATGCTCATCCATCACTGGAATGCCCCTGGTGCAGACATGACAGTGCAGTAAATATCTCCAGCAGCCACCTTTTCATGTACAAGCTGTTTTCAGCTGGAATTTTCAGCACTCACATAAAACACACTGTCATGAGTGACTGCTCGTGCTCCAAAGCCATTACTGTTGGGATAATGGAACATCTCTCCGCGAATAACCAAAAAACTTTAAATGTCATGTCAAGTTTGTTGAAGCCATTTTCAAGCCCCCTTCAAGGTGACATAAATACTGAGGGTCTGTGTTTTCAAAGTTTGGCATCTGTGAAAGAGATCACTCATAAGGTTGTGCGATGTGAGATTCAGTTAATTGAAAGAAAACCTAATGTTCTCCGGGAAAGACAATCAGCCAGAGCCCTTTAGTCATTAGCTATTGGAACTCTCTCCTTGGAGCCTTGATAAGTCAGCGTCACTGTCACTTAACCAATAAAAGAAAATGTGTGTGTGTGTACATGTCAGTAGGTATACATATGTGTATATTTGACAATTAAATGATGACATAATTCTGTGTTGCTAGGAAGTTTTAACAATTTGCCTGCCAAGCTCAATATTTCTTTTAGGGGAAATCATTGACTTTCTAAAGTCCAATTAGAAACGTTCCTCCTTAATTTTGTTCAGAAAGGAAATGAATTTCGTTATGAATCAAACTAATGCTTGTCTTGGGTCATAGAGTATGGAAATAATTTCTCTACCCAGATTGTATTTATTTAATTCCTACTTTGCTCCAGGGCTATTTTATACACCAACGTTACAGCAATGTTTAAAACAAAGTTCCTGATGTGTTGGAGCTTATATTCTAATAAAGAGATAGACAGTGTATAAGGAAACACGCATGCGACATGTCTGGTGGTTATGAGTTCTAGGGAGGGAAAGATGAGAGGTAAGGAGACAGTGATGAAAAGAGTGTCATTTTAGATGGACGGTCAGAGAAGACCTCTCTATTTAGATGGCATTTGAGCAGAGACTGAACGAAATACAGAACCAACCTTTAATACTAACCTAGTGATGGGCATTCCAGACATTGAGCAAGAACGAAATCAGTATAAGTGCTAATGAAATTGTTGTCTATTTATATTTTACTTTATTCTTAACCTTTGCATGTTTATTTTAAATCTGCCTCACTCTGTTGAATATTTTTAGTTTCATCTATCTAAGAGAACTTGTTTGTTGAGAATAATTATTTTCAAATTATGTTTGATAATGTGCACAAGTCCTTGCCTATCACAGCAACACATTTTATGTTTCTTCCTTACTGTAGAAAATCAGAAAGCGCAGTTGACAGAAGGGTCACGTTCGCACTACAATATCAATTGCAACTCAACAAGGACTCCAGCCGCCAAGGAGCTTAATTATAATCTAGACACTCATACGTCTACGGGGAGGATCAAGGCAGTTGAGAAGAAGGAAGCCTGCAATGTGGAAAGCAACAAAAAAAAGGAAGTGGGCCTTCTTGGCTCTGTTTCTAAAAACGAATCCATTCCTGAAGTTGAAGCCCTGCTGGCAAGATTGCGAGCTTTGTAAATTAAACTGGTAAAAAATGATTAAGCCAAATATAAACCACGCTTGAAGCTATAACACTTGAAAAAATTGCTTTTTATGTAAGTTACTTTATATAGTTTTAAATTATGATATATATATTAGAAAATAAAGCTAAATACATGATTGCAATGCTTTTCTTATGTACTTGAGGTTTTGACTTATTCAAGATTGTAAAGGGCTTTAATTTTATTTATTTATTTTTTGCCACCTGGTATTCACGTATTTTATATTTGGTGGTTAAATTATAAATAATGCTTTAAAGAGCAGGTAGGTGGCCATGTGTTCAGCAATGTGCCCTTAAGGAAGTACCATCTTTCTAAGTCACTGTTAGTTTTACTATTGTCACCATTAACAAACATAAAAGCTTCAACCTCAGTCTTGCTACATATCCATGTATATTCTTTATATAGGCCCAGATGTCTTCTGAATTGGGATCTACATGCTATTAGCATCGCGTCAAAAACATAAACATCACTATAACAGAGCTGTGAGGAAATGATTGGTAAGCTCATTACCATCATTGTGAATTCGTGTTAATTAGATCCTGTAGGAGACTGTAAGACCATTGAGCACATTTCCACAAATGATGTAATAGGAATGTATGCACTCTCTGTGCAAAATGCACAAGCTTCTGTACAAAGTTGGACATATACAGTATTACAGTGTTACTGAAACTCTTAGCTGAGAGAACATTTTTCCCTCCCAGTAATTATGGCTCTGGGATAAAATTCCCAAGTAACAGATTTTTTGATTTCTGTGAACAAACTTGAAATTTCAGTTCCTTTGATCTGACATTCAATGACTAACAAAAGGTCTGAAGAAGAGTTTCAAGGAAAGTTTTCTGATGCAAATTTTATTTCATCTGGGGCATCAAATTCACTTTGTTAATTCTGTATCAAAGAAAATAAACTTATTACTTGCACTAAATGGAAAAACCGCCTTCTGTTCTTTTTTGCAGTTAGCATGTTCTGTGGTAGACTGTGCTGTGCAGTCTACCTAAATGTCTGTTTTGCTTTATTACCTGCAATAAGTAAGGACTGCTCTTTTACCTCCCGTTAAAATGCAGTTATGTGGAACTCGTCTGGCGAGGTCCACTGCTTTTTATTTCCTTGTTTAAGTTTCCTCCTCCTTTCAGCTCCAACTTAATAAAGTTAATTAATTAGAACTATGAACCAGGCCCTGTTTATAGACTTTGGGGAACAAGAGTGTTATCCATTGCCAGTATAGGAATAAATTATTCTGTGTATTGCTGAAATGTGCATTTTGCCCTCCTGTTGCAATTCCTAATTTCCTGGGGGGAAAAAAATCTTAGAAAATCAAGTAAAGTGAAGGACAGTTAAACATTTAAGCAGACAGAACAGCTAACAGAAAGAAAATAAGTTAAAGAATTCCGACTATTGGTTCTTTACGTGATTTTGCAAAGACTTGGGCTTTTCCGAAACACACCTGAAATTCAGGCAGGTACTTTGGATACGACAGGTGGCAGGTAGATACTCTGGAAACTTGGAGCTGGGGAGCAGCCACCAGGAAGAAACAGCCTAGCAAATAAAAGGAAGTGAAGGTGACATAGATTCCTGGGGCAGAGGAAGTCGGGGATCACCAAATCGAGCAGTCGGCCCCCAGAGAATCTGTCTGTAGGAGCTGAAGGGTGCCTTCTAGCAGGAGGGCCAGGAGCCTGAGGCTAGCAGAGCAATCACAGAAGCTGGTCTTCTGTGGGTCGGTGGTCCATACTCTCTTACAGGAGCCTATTTTGAGCACGCCTGACTAGGAAGACTATAGCTATGAAGGAGAAAACACAAAACAGGAGATAAGTGCCAACTCAGAAGCAGATCATTTTTGTAGCAGCTGTTTTCTTGATAAATGCCCATTCAACGGGCTGGGAGGGTATAATTAGAGTTTTAATATTCATACTCTTTAACAAACTGGAAATGAAAACTATATTGATGACCTTTAACTTGAGGGCTGACAGTGAGGTACAATTTTGTGTTTCTGAGCAGTTTGTTCATTTGAATTAGCAGAGAAAAGGCCAACTTGAAACCATTTGACAGAGCTCAGTGCCCTTGATGAGAATGTCCTATCCAACCTAGTGAAAACTCCAAATGGATTCTCCTCCTGTCTCTCAGGTCAGTACAGAGAATTTGTCAAGAGCACACAGACAACTAAGTGGTCACTGAGCTGTCCAAACCAAAGACCTCTCCTAACAAAATTTCCCAATTAAATAAAGTAATATAAAAATAAGGGAAGCAGAGACTTCCGGTCAAGATGGTAGAATAGGTCAATGCTGTGCTTGTCTCCTCCCATGAGTACATTAATATTACTACTAAATTGTAGACAACCATCATTCAGAACCACCTGAAGACCAGCTGAATGGAAGTCCTATAACTAAAGTTATAAAGAAGAAGTCACATCGAGACTAGTAGGAGGGGCAGAGATAAAGAATGAGCAGTTCCTACTCCCATGGTGTGGCAATTAACAATCAGGAGGGAAATGTCGGCTGCGAGATCACTCTGAGGAGCGATAGGTCCTGGCCTCACACCGACCTACCCAGCCCAGGGCAAAAGTGTGGGAGAGACAAGTCCCCACAACATCTGGCTGTGAAAAATGGGGGAGGCGGATGTCCAAGTTAAACAGCCAGCTGCTAGAGACCTAGTCCCTATAGGTCTTAAGAGACCTGCTCAAATGCACTCTCACAAACTCAGTAATGCTGAGCTCCAGCACAGGGCACAGCAGCTGGACAAGCACCAGAGCTCCTCCCAAGAGGCCCCAGAACCAACACACTCAGTGGCCAGTTTCAGACAATACCAGAGCACCACCCAACCACCTCAACAGACGACACAGCCAAAGGGCAGCTTGGCAGGGACCACAGCCTCACTAAGTGAATCCCACTCCATGGGCTCAGCCCACCCATAATAGTTTGTTTGCTGTAGTCGTGGCCAATCCTCACAGCCAGTCAGCCTCAGGGTGAATCTTACCCACTAAAGTACCAACATCAATCAAGGCTCAACTACAACAGGGCACACATAGCCCACAAAGGGGACACCCCTGGAGCACCCAGCTAAGTGGCCAGGGAGACTGAACCAGTAGGCCTCACAGGACATCCACTTTCTCAAGATTGGGAGATGTAGCAGATCTACCTACTACATAGAAAAAAACACAGGGAGTCAGCCAAAATGAAGAGCCAGAGAAGTATGTCCTAAATGAAAGAACAGGACAAAACTCCAGAAAAAGGAACTAAATGAAATAGAGATAAATAACCTACAAGATGTAGAGATCAAAACACTGATTATAAGAATGTTCAATGAAATTAGGAGAAGAATATATGAACTCAGTGTGTACCTCAGTAAAGAGATAGAAACCATAAAAAAGAAAAAGTGAGAAAAAAATAAAATAATTGAAATGAAGAATACAATAGATGGAATCAACAGCAGATTAGAGGAAGCAGAGGATCGAATCAGCACTTTAAAAGACAAGGTAACAAAAAATACCCAAGTAGAACAGCAAATAGAATTTTAAAGTATGAGAATAGTTTAAGGGACCTCTGGAACAATATCAAGTGTATCAACATTCACATGATAGTGGTACAAGAAGAAGACAGAGAGAAAGAGATTGAAAACCTAGTTGAAGAAATAATGATGGGAAACTTCCCTAACCTGGAGAAGAAAATAAAACATACAAATTCAGGAAGCACAAAAAGTCCCAAATAAGATGAACCCAAAGAGGCCCATACCAAGACATATCATAATTTAAATGCCAAAGGTCAAGGCAAAAAGAATCTTAAAAGCAGCAAGAGAAAAATAAATAGTTACATACAGTGGAGCTCCCATAAGAGCTGACTTCTCAGAAACTGTCCCCTATGCTGGAGCTCAGAGTGAGTGAGTTTGTGAGAGAGTACATTTGTGAATGGATTTCTTCTCAGAAACTTTGCAGGCCAGCAGGGATTGGCACAAAATATTCAAAGTGATGAAAAGCAAGATTACCCAGCAAATCTGTCATCCAAGATTACCCAGCAAATCTATCATTCAGAATCGAACAAGAGATAAAAGAGTTTTGCAGGCAAGAAAATAGTAAAGGAGTTTATTAACACCAAACCAGTATTACAAGAAATGTTAACGGGACTTCTTCAAGAAGAGAAGATAAAAAATATGAATAAGAAACAGAATAGCGAGCCCAGAAATAAACCCATTCCTAAATGGCTAATCTATGACAAAGGAGACAAGAATATACAATGTGGTAAAGACCATCTCTTCAATAAATGGTGTTGGGAAAACTATATAGATACATGCAAAAGATATGAAACAAGACCACTTTCTTATACTATATATAAGAATAAACTCAGAATGGATTGAAGACTTAAATGTAAGACCCAAAACCATAAAACTGCTATAAGAAAACATAGACAGTAAACTCTTTGACATTACTGTTAGTAATATCTTTTTGGATATG